>NC_081182.1:24649748-25249748 GCF_029867415.1 Vicia villosa | reverse complement strand
CTTCTAACGTTCCTTTTGTCAGTCAGCGTAGCCTGCCACTTGTACTTCCTTCTGATCTGATGTTTGTGAATACAACGTTTGAATATCATCAGAGTCAAACAGCTTGGTGCAAAGCATCTTCTGATCTTCTGACCTTGAAGTGCTTCTGTGCGTGATACCATCAGAACTTCAGTGCTTCTGATCTCATGTTCTTCTGATGCTTCCATAGACCCATGTTCTGATTCTGCTTCGACCATCTTCTGATGTCTTGCCAGACCATGTTCTGATGTTGCATGCTGAACCCTTGAGACAAAGCTTCTGAGCGCTGAATTATGCATACTCTTTATATATTTCCTGAAAAGGATATTGCATTGGATTAGAGTACCATATTATCTTAAGCAAAATTCATATTATTGTTATCATCAAAACTAAGATAATTGATCAGAACAAATCTTGTTCTAACAATCTCCCCCTTTTTGATGATGACAAAAACATATATAAATGATATGAATTTGCGATCAGAAAGAGCAGACGGCAAAAGACAAATTACACAGCTATAGCTTAACCCATCCAACTATTCTTTTTAATTCATTTAGGCCCATTAGCTAACTTACTATATTTCTACCAACTACTAATTAGCTAAATTAAGACATTAGCACATAATTAAATAATTATCACACCAAACTATAATTAAATAAAACACACAATTATCAAAACATCAAATAATTCTAATTAAATAAACATCTAATAAAATTAGGATGTTACAAAGACTATTGACTAAGAATAATAACTTATAGTTACTTCAAAGCTTCCTCCAAGAACAATATACCTCTTACCTACAGGCTTCAAGGTCGACACTACTTCTCTTGCTTCACATCTTTGAGAATAACATGGTGATCTTCCCACAGCCCGGGAGATTCACCTAGACAAACCCTAGACTTCTACATCTTGAGTCATATCAAACTAGGTTACAAACCCTTATATTTATATATGATTCCGAACTGGATTTAGGCCTTCAATCACAACTAATTTTCTGTTACAAATAAGCAGTAACTTCTGCTACAATCAACGACTTCAATTCCCTAGTTTCCTAATATATCTCCATATTTAGAAACTATGTAAAGCTGTATATTCTTCAAATATTCTATTTGATTCTTCAGACCTGTTAAATAAAATAACGCCGTGTATGATTGCATCATATCTCTAAATATATCTGTGATTGTTAAATCATAACTAATTTAACTTATCCACTTCAGTTCAGGCATGATGTCGTGACATCTCATACGATATGTTATTCCAGAACATGTTCCAACATTCCATAGGACATCTTTTTACTGTACTTGTTTTGTACCTATGGTCTATTAGCACTTTTTACATCCTCTGATACATATTGTTGCTACTATTTGTTTTACAAAAAATTAAGCCAATCCTAAAAAATAGAGCACTTACAATCTCCCTCTTTGGTAATTTTTTCGCTAAAGCAAATAAATTACAAAACAAATACGGATTTAGAATAGATCTATAATTCCATCTTCAGAAGGATCTTTTTCTTCAGTATTATGAAAGAGTTCCATTGCAGTAAGATCTTCAACACCAATTACAATAATAATAACTGTAAGGAGGTTCTGAGTTCATTTGATGTACCATAGAAAGAAGATGACTGACACTCCCCCTTAAGGCAGGAACCTTTTCTTGTCATAAAGGGATGATCTTCCTTTGAGGTGGTGGAGAAAGAGGACCATGGACAATGACAAACCTTCTAAGTAGAATACCAAACACCCCATTTTTAACTCAGAACACAGGTCACAACTGTGTTCATAACTCAGATCATAGGTCATAAATGCAATAATCTCCTTCCTGACCAGCCATAAGACATAACTGCTTACTCTTTGATATGTCTGTTCAGCACTTGCGTAACATAGTTTCAGGCTCAACCGAGTTGATCCTTTCTCCCCATTTTTGGCCAAAAATTGACAAAGAAATCCCTCACAGAACCAAACACAAACACAACTCACCCACGCATAAACAAAACCCATGTTGAGTATGATAACAAGCCCTCACAGGATGATCGAGGCAAGAAGAGAACTCTATAAATAGTTAGATATGTTCTTTGATATTAACGATCTTTGAATTTTTCAACTGTTCTTGGTCAAAAGAAACGTTATTCTAAGAGAAACTCTTATCGATTCAATGTACTAATTCTAACATAGCTTTGAACGCCTGTTCAAACTCTTGACCGTTTCTGCTAGAGAGAAAATAGTCCCAATGTATGCACATGAACAATTAACTCATCTCTTTGCACTCCTTCGACACGTGTGTGATCATATTATCAAATATATGCTTCTAATAGTCACTCAGCAAACATGTCTTATAAAATGTCTTGACATGCTGTCAGACGCTATTTTCTCTTTCAATGTGTGAAACTATGCTTTGCTTGACCAAAGAAGTAGCCAATCCATGTTTTGTTGGTAAATGATCTGTTTCTTGTTTAGCTTTTACTCATTCCAAGATTTGATCGGCTCGAAATAGTAATAGCTCTGGAGTTATATGTTGCTTGTTCTTGAAGTTTACTCTTCTGACTGTGCACCCGTCTAAGTGTCTTTGACAAGACATGCCGACCCACTAACTGTTACTGAGACTTTGAGTGATATTTCATCAAAACCCTTCATAATAATTTAATGTCACCTTGACTGGACTGGAATGTTGAATTTCAATGTCATGACATTCAGTTCGACATTGTACTAACCAAGGAACATAAGTAGTCCCACTTCAAAGTTCCTTAGGTAAACCAACTTGACTGATCAGACAACTCCTTGTGAATAGCCCTTCTTTGTTAACACTTTCTTCAATAGATTTGAACTTGATAATATTTTTAAACTCCTTCAATGATGACTACCCAGATAAAAATAATCTCCTTAAACATTTGTAAAAATCCAACTCTGTCTGACTTGTGAGATATCAAGGCAAGCCAAGTGGACGTCTTTCTGAACAAGATAACCAACTCTCCTTTTCTTAATGACAGCGATACCTCAAGGTATTCATTTAGTGTGGTTGGAGCATTAAACTTCCTTTTGTAGAGAATGACAAGCTAATTAAAGCTATAACCAGCTAACACTAGGGCATGTATCTGTTTAGGTAGTTGCAGTAGACAAAGGATATATCTACTTCAAAGACAACTTACTTTGATGACATAACTTAGCATACCTCGAAACAAATTCTTACCCTTCTTGATATCTTTAAAATACCTACACACTGATGGACACTCACAAGAAAACTTTAACAGTTATAGGAATACTGCTTGTTTTCTCTTTAGTTTGGTCTTTAAATATGTATCAGTTTATGATGAGACAAATGTCTTGAACATTTGTACATGATCTTCTAGCCAATATTCTTAGAAATATGGAAATCGTATAAACTCTAGCATCTTCTAGAATAGAGTAGAATTAACTCCCTTTCAATGTTTTCCTCAGACATTTTTCGCTCAACAAGGGATCAACTCCTTCTCTTCTGCTTTCAATATTACTACCTTTTCTTAAACCAGCTCCAGCTGAGATGTTATGACATTATAAATGATACTCTTCTCAATTACAACCATCAATAGTTGCAAAGGCATTAGCAACACAACCATTAGTTGTGGCATAAATAGGATACACAACCATCAGTAGTTGTGATCAGATAGGGAGATAACCACCATTAGTTATCGGGTATCATTATTATTACAACCATCAGTAGTTGTAGTCATTAACATACACATTAAGGTTGTATTATTGGTGAACACAACACAAATGTAGTAGATTTGCAACAGTTGGATAACCATCAACAGTTATCATTTGACTCCAAGGGTACCAACAAGATAATACCTTCTCAAACATAGTTCATACTTTACAACTTCCGAGATTCTTCAAAACATTGACTGAGATAGAAGAAATTATCTTAAACACTGAAGCTCAGCTTCTCAACTATCTTCTTACTTGAATCAGAAATAAACTGAACCAAGCAGTAGATCATCATTCAACTGACCATTCTAGAACAAACAACTTAGATATACACCCCAGATGCCTCCTCTTCCAAGACAGGAGTAGGTTCCAAACATATGTGATCATCACACATACGTTTAGCACCCATATCATTTGTTCAACATGGACTTTCATTCCAGTCGAGATGATGTCCCATCATTTGATAGGACATTTGTTCCTTCTTCTGGAACATACAACTGAACTTGGTACTAAAGCTATCGTTGCCACAAAAGTCAACCTTTAATCAGCTTTAAAATAGACAAACCTGCTCTACCACCAGTAACCAGCCTCATAGTTACCTCCTTAAGGGGATCAAGAATTATAAAGTCTATATTAAATACCAAAATAAATGGCTTCAGTCTTTCTTGAACATAGGTGACATATTCCTTGAAGATGTAATCATCAACCATACTAAAGTGCATTTATGAGTGGACTTGAGATCTAGAACTCAAGTATCATTGGCCATTTTATTTAGTTAACTGAGCCAGTTTTGAACCTGTCATATCATAGGGTGCAGTTCCTGAGGAGATCAAACCCTAATGCTAAAACAACCAGGTTTAAAAGTGATACCATGCAGCGGAAATACATCAACAGCTCCTCAACTGTCTTCACAACATAAACTCCTCATCTTAGGTGCCTACATGTAAGAACTTTCCCAAGTTCCAACCCTTGCAATAAAAGATGAGATCAACCTTCACCAGTCATGAACAATTCATCCTCCACTTCTAGGGACCATTCGACTACAATATGAACTTACTAAGTTCAAACAATCTTTTCAGTACATGCCTTTCTTGCCAAACCAAAAAGTATCCTCCCAGGATCTCATCCAGAGACAGAATAGGATGCCTGCTTTAATACCAATTGAAATTTTGGTGCAGCAGACCCAGATGTCCTATCGGATGTCGAGACATCCGGTCTGTCATAAAATACACAGGCAAGGTAAAACTAGTTTCATGCAATACTGAAAAGTAAATAACACAAGTGATTGTTAACCCAGTTCGGTGACAAACACACCTACTCTGGGGGCTACCAAGACAGGAAGAAGATTTCACTATCAGCAGTATTATTTTATGTAAACAACCTTCGGTTTACAGATAAACACCTCCGATTTATTTAGTCACTACCCAATATAACCTTTATCTTAGAACTCCATCTAAGACAAGAGAACCTCCGCTCACGCCCTAGTGATACCTAACTATTACAACCCTGGAACAACTATTTAAACAACAACTGGAATACGCACTTCCATGACAATACCTAGCCAAGACTATTGACTAAGAACAATAACTTAGAGTTACTTAAAATCTTCCTCCAATAACAATACACCTCTTGCCTACAGGCTTCAAGGTCAAAATTACTTCTCTTGCTTCACAACTTCGAGAATAACATGGTGATCTTCCCACAACCTGGGAGATTCACCTAGACAAACCCTATACTTCTATATCTTGAGCTGTATCAAACTAGGTTACAAACCCTTATATTTATATCTGATTCCCAACTGGAATTGGGCCTTCAATCACAGCTAATTTACTGTTATAAATAAGCAGTAACTTCTGCTACAATCAAGGTCTTCAATTCCCTAGTTTCTGAATATATCTCCATATTTAAAAACTATGTAAAGCTGTATATTTTTCAAATATTTTATTTGATTCTTCAGACCTTTTAAATAAAATAACTCCATGTATGATTGCATCATGTCTCTAAATATATATGTGATTGTTAAATCATAACTGATTTAACTTATCCACTTCACTTCAGGAACGATGTCGTGACATCTCATACGACATGTTATTCCAGAACATGTTCCAACATTCCATAGGAAATCTTTTTATTGTATTTGTTTTGTACCTATGGTCTATTAGCACTTTTTACATCCTCTGATACATATTGTTGCTACTATTTGTTTTATAAAAAATTAAGCCAATCCTAAAAAATAGAGCACTTACAAGCCTAATTTGAAACATTCCACTAATGCATGCAAAGCCACAGTTGGATTAAGATTCTTGTTCTCCTATGTCTCCTTAGCTAGTTGATCCATGAAAAAGCTAAGAGAGCCCTCTTATTTTATCCAGAATGAGACAAGGCACATTGTTGACGTGTTTTGAACCTTGAGATAAACATATAAACAAGTTGTTTCCACGACCTAATGAACGTATTTTAAAGGTGAGAGAGATATAAAAGTTCACCCCCTTTATAGTGCACGGGATGACAATGAAATTTAGAGTGCCCAATGCTCGTTGAAGTTTCATTCTGTAGTTGAAAGAGGTAAGGTGCTCATGTGGGTACATTTTTCCATCATACTCATCCTCAAATAGAATTTAGAGTCGTCTTAGAAGTAGTTCCTTGTTGATCTTGTATGCAAAAGGAAGTTGAGTTACCTCATCATTCACCCTCTTTCGTCTCAGTGTTCTTATATAAGTTGTTTCACTCCTTAACTCTGTGTAAGTGACATTGTCATGGACATCGTTCTCTTGAGGCGAGTTGTCACAACAATTTTGATTCTTCTCGATTAAATATACTATTTTTTAGTCACAAGAAACATGCTTCCATCACACTCATGGTTTTGTTCAACATCTTCTCGTCATATTTATGATTTTTTTTGGCTGCGATACCCATCCCTTCTAAACCCTTCCTCTTTGTTCCTTTTTAATGAACATGTTCCTTTTCAATAAACGAAAGTGTTGAGGGGTGGTTCTCATTTTTCTATCAACATGCTTACATGGTAAATTCCTATTTCTAAACTTGTCATTCCAAAAGTTATGGTTGTGATGTTTAGGCTCACCTTGAAATGGTTCCAGTGGATTTTGATTTCTAGTTTCTTCCATGATGTTGGATCTTTGAAGACTGGGTAATCTTTTATTGAACGCTAATGTTCATGTATGAACTTACTAGATGGATCACTTTAGTTTGCGATGTCATTGTCACTAGTTGTGATGTGTTGCTATGATGTCTCAATCTCCTCACCCGCTTCTAGTATGCCTCTCTGAGTGCGGGGGAATGTACCTACAAATACAGTTTGATGCCAATGTAAGGCAAAGTGTATGCATATAGCAATTAGGCAAATTGATTATGTGATCGTATAGAGGAGGTGAATTCTATATTCATACTTCTTGCATTCTAATGTGCTTCATATCGTTCTTATTTCAATAGAAGTGATATCTGGAATCATTAGTGACAATATATAAATTTATTGATGTAATTGACTCTGAAGATATATGAAGGTGTCTAATTGGTTTGGATACATTATATACATCTTTAAACGTGCGTGAGAACTTAGGTTTTCCTAGATGTCTGATTAATAGGCATGTTAAATTGCATAAATAACCTCGAGAGCATATTATTACGTTGTATCATCACTACTACAAAATGCGTAAACAACAACGTCATTGTCACCACGGTTCTTCACTACACCGTGGTGACATCTCTAAAATAAGGATCTACCATATTATTTTTGTTTTTAGATTAAAAATTAATTGTATGTAACAACGGTTGAGCAGTCAATCGTGGTAAAACCATCAAGCTTTCATGGGTTCGAACCTTAGCGTCATCATATATATTATTCCTTTAATGTTAAGGCGCGTCTTTTCATTTTTATTTATTTTTTTATATAAAAAACTTAAAGGGATTTGACTACGGTTGGTACGTTCCACCGTTTTGATATATTTATAATAAATAAATACATATCAATACGGTTGGTAGATACCCATTGTGAAATAATTTACCCATATATAAGCAAATTAACTCTCATTTATTGAGAGTAGCACCGTTTGCTTCAGAGTGAAACCCTAGCACCAATTTTTTCTCTTCTTCTTCGCTATTAGCCGTGAATCTTATGCTTCATACGTTAAGATATTCTTCTTCTTACATCTTATCGTTAGATAGTTCTTCTTTATCTCGTTTGTTGCATGTTACTTTTGTTGATTAATTGTTCTCATTTTTCATATTCGTCTTCACTACCTTAACAAAGACCATACTTTGGCTATGGTACATATTATTTGTGTATATATGGAAAAAAGTACAAGAAGCATGAAGCTATGATGGACACTTCATCCACCTTGTACTTCTTCTTCATAGCTTCACAAACAAGATGTTTTTCATACTCTGTTGAGAAATAAGTTTGCGTTTTCACATGTTGATAACATTCATGGTTATTGTGGGACTCAACAAGAACAACACATTTTAGTTAATAAAAAAACAACAACGGTAACAAATTTCATCTAGTTTGAGATATAATGAGAAGAAATATAAGAAGTATAAAGTTGTTGTGTAAGTTTCTTCCTCCTTATATTTCTTTTTAATTGTTTCACAAACTAGATGAACTTTAGAATTGATTCCTGTTCCATGATTAGTTTCAATAAAAGGTGCGTCCGGGAAATTTATAATATATCTTTTTCATTGCTCACAAATTTATAATATATGGTTATGTTGTATGATGTTGTTTGAGTTTATTATATTCTATGTAGATTATTTGTTTCACTAGCCTTCACTTGAAATACATTCATTTAAATTGACATAGATACTATAATCTGAAAATTAAATTGTATCTGAAAACCAACTTATATCAATCATTGTTTCTGAATTGCATGTGTCTCATCGTTCATTTGATGTTCTTTTACATATAGATTATGGTATAATGACCTAGCTACTCAGATGCATCGCTGTCTTCGATTATTATTAAATTTCATTAACTATAATTTATTAGATAATCTGCCTATCATCAGCACTAATGATTGTAAAAATTACAATTGTAAAACTTACGATGATAAGTGATGATGATTGAAATTTAACTATAATCGAAGATAACGATGTATCTAAGGAGTTAGACCAATAAACCACAATATATATGTAAAAGAGCATGAAATGCACGATGAGACACATGCAATCATAAAAACAATGTTTTGTTTAAGTTGGTTTTCATGAATAGCTTAATTTTTCAGATTATAGACTTCTTCATCAATTTGAAAGCTTGTATTTCTTTAGTGAGGTGTATGGAAAACAAGCAATCTACATATTATATAATAAACTCTGGACACTTTTTCACAACGATTATATATTATAATTGTGATCAAAGGGCTTTTATGATTTACATAATTTGTGTTGATAGATTTCGAACCCAGTACCTATGTGTAAGTATCACAACGGTTTATAAGTATAACCGTTGTGATAAGTGGCGTGCATCCTGCCTTTCAATATCAGTTTCCAGGCCGTGATAGAAACAATAAACTTACAACCACATCCTACTTAACAACGATATGAGCCGCGTGATGGTATCCCTTTCCCAACCATTATAAAAGAACTTTTTCGTAGTAGTACATCTTCGTACATCGAGGTGAACATCTCAACTAATGTAGTTTTAGGTCTTACTAGTCTATTCTATAATCTGAGTTATGAAATTTTTTTAGTGAATGTTCTATTCAACATAAAATGCTTGTGCCCATTTCATTGCAATAAACTGTAATCCTTTCTCAGCATACTATAATCAAAATCTACCATTTTACAATTTTAAACAAATAGCTATATATGTGTTTATTATCAAATGCAATATCTAATTTGCCCTTCCATTACAAATTACCAAAATATAAATAAATACAAGGTTGTTAAATGCTGGCCAGCTGGTAAGTCATTAGATAGACGACATTCATTGTTCACACAAGCTAGTAGAAGACACAACATGGATAGCTATAAATGTAAATAAATCTTTATAATTTTCCCAATTAAGCACACAATAGAAGCGTTGGGAAAGGATAGAAAAATAGATAGTTATAATAATAAAGAGATAGTAGTCCCTTCTATTTTATCAACTTTAATCCAATGCACCCACTTACATTAAATGTAGAAATTAAATTCCATTGAAAATTCTCAACTACACAAACACCAATTAGGTACTAACAATAACTCTTTCCCACCCACCTCATGTAAATCAAATTCATAAACAAATATTTATATACAACACAACAACAGCATCAACAACAACATAGTGAACAAAACACACAACCATGGCTACTAATGAACGTGACATGTTCTCCGCTGAGATTGTGAACCGTGGTATCGAATCCTCAGGTCCGAACGCCGGTTCATTGACGTTCTCCGTGAGGGTTCGAAGACGGTTACCGGACTTTCTTCAGTCTGTTAACCTGAAGTATGTCAAACTAGGTTATCATTATCTTATAAACCATGGTGTTTATTTGTTCACTGTGCCAATCCTACTTTTGGTGTTTAGTGCTGAGATTGGTAGTTTGAGTAAAGAAGATCTTTGGAAGAAGATTTGGGATGATGCAACCTATGATCTTGCTTCTGTTCTCTCTTCTCTTGCTGTTTTTGTTTTCACTTTCACTCTTTACTTCATGTCGAAGCCTCGTCCTATTTATCTCATTGATTTTGCTTGCTATCAACCAGATGATGAACTCAAGGTATGTTCATAATAAAATAACTCACTTAATATACAAATATATTGTATACTAGTTTAGTGTTTTTTTTCATATAAGAATATATACTTGCTTTAAATTCATATGTAGTAGTATCAGAGCCAGAGCCATTTCAAGTTTTTAGAAGCTCTGTATAAGTTCGTCAGAATTTAACTATGGCAAAACATATAAAAATCGACAAATATTCTATAAGGTCTTATTTAGCTGTAGTTTAACTCAGACAAATTTAAGGCTCTGTGCGGTAACCTGCCTAGCACGGGCTTAAAACGGCCCTGACTTTAAATTTAGATGTTGTAGTATCATTTAACATGATTTTGGAATTTGTTACATGAAGGTATCAAGGGACCAATTGATAGAGCTAGCAAGATCATCAGGAAAATTTGACCAAGAAAGTCTAGATTTTCAAAAAAGGATAGTAATGTCATCAGGAATAGGAGATGAAACCTACATTCCAAAATCAATAGCATCAAGTGAAAACACAGCAACAATGAAAGAAGGTAGAGCTGAAGCATCAATGGTTATGTTTGGAGCACTTGACGAACTCTTTGAGAAAACCGGAATTAGGCCAAAAGATGTTGGTGTTCTTGTAGTAAACTGCAGTATATTCAATCCAACACCATCACTATCAGCTATGATTATAAATCATTATAAGATGAGAGGAAATATTCTGAGTTATAATCTTGGTGGTATGGGATGTAGTGCTGGAATTATTGCTGTTGATTTGGCTAGGGATATTCTTCAATCTAACCCTAGTAACTATGCTGTAGTTGTGAGTACTGAAATGGTTGGATTTAACTGGTATCAAGGAAAAGAAAGATCTATGCTTATTCCTAATTGCTTCTTTCGTATGGGTTGCTCCGCGGTTTTGCTCTCTAATCGTCGTCGCGATTATAGCCGTGCGAAGTATCGTCTTGAACACATTGTTCGTACTCATAAAGGCGCTGATGATCGCAGTTTCAGGTACTTCATTCATACATTCAATCAGATCTTACTATTTTTTACATCAATTTCGATATTTTAAAGATTAATATTATCACATAACTAAATTGTAAAATGTTCTGTTGACTGATAACTAAAATATAAAATGTTCTGTTGACTGTTTGTCTGCTATTTCTGCATAATCTTGATTATATTAATAAAAAAAATTATAAAATTGGATAATTTTTATAGTGGTCGGTTTTGGATTTAATTGATTACTTGTTACTAACTTCTTCTGTTATCAACTACATTAAATCACTTTGTATTTTATATCAAAAGAAAAATAACAGTCTCAATCACTATCCCTTTTGTGATGTGTGCTATGAACAAAAAAAGAAAGAGATTAAAAGAGGAATCACTATATAAGGACATAAAGGATAAAGTGAAAGAAAATTACGAAAAGATATCTGAACTCCAAAAACAAATAAAGTTTCAAAAGAAAATTTTAAAAAGATTATGACATATGAATTAACTTTCATGTGAATCATGTGAGTACACAAACAACAAAAAAAAGGTACACTTTTGAATATGTGGCTACAATTTTTTTTATAGATTTAAATTTTTATATCTTTAACTCTCTGATATTTTTTATCTTTAAAGTTCGTCAGAAAGGCTCGTCAGAAACATAAATAAAGTCTGACTAGAATTTGTTAAAGACATAAATAAAAATCGATTTCTGTATAAACTTTATTATATATGATTATACGAATTATTTCTGAACGATTGTTCTTAACTGTAACATAATTACAGGTGTGTGTACCAAGAGGAAGATGATCAAAAGTTCAAGGGAATTAAGATAAGCAAAGACTTGATCGAAATCGGCGGAGAAGCTTTGAAAACCAACATCACAACCCTAGGGCCATTAGTCCTCCCATTTTCCGAGCAGCTTATTTTCTTTGCAACCCTAGTTTGGAGGAACTTATTTGGAGGAGGCAAAAAATCTGATAAGAACTCAACATCCTCATCCTCATTATCAACAAACAAGCCCTACATTCCTAACTACAAACTCGCATTCGAGCATTTCTGCGTGCACGCTGCAAGCAAAGCAATCCTCGACGAGCTTCAAAAGAATCTCGAACTGAGTGACAAAAACATGGAAGCTTCAAGAATGACGCTGCACCGATTCGGCAACACTTCTAGCAGCAGCATTTGGTATGAGCTTGCTTATATGGAAGCTAAGGAGAAGGTGAAAAGAGGAGACCGTGTTTGGCAGCTTGCATTTGGTTCTGGATTCAAGTGTAACAGTGCTGTTTGGCGTTCAATGGGACGAGTTGCAAAACCAACTTCTAGGAACCCTTGGCTTGACTGCATCAATGCATATCCTGCTCAACTCAATTGAAAAAGCACTTTTTATGATTGTTATTGTTATGAATCTATTATCAGTGATTATGATTATGATTAAGAAATTATGACTTGTTTTTAGGATGAAATAATGGTAGTTTTTTAGTTAAGTTAAGTTGGTGTTTAAATTTTAAATTTGTGGTTTGTGATATTGTATACTGTACACTGAGGCATATAACATGATATGCCAATGTTTGTTTCTCTGTCACTTTAAATTAAATTTTTAAGCTACTTTTTCTTTCTTATTAATTATTGGCTTTAAATTTGTACTATGCTGATTCTGACTCATACTGTTTCTCTCTCACTCTCTCTCACCTAAATTATTCAGAAATGTTTCTAGAATATAAAGTTTGATCAACATTATCGTTGTTACAGGTTGTGATTCATTCAGTTCTGCAACAATATTAATGGTGAAAAAAGATAGTTGAGGCGTTATAACTAGTAGTAGTATTCCCACTAGGTAGGTAGTAGTAGCTTTACATTGTTATTACAAAATGATTATTCAGGGTGGATTTGTTTGATTGGAGAGTAAAAAGATTTCCATATCATGTTGCAGAGGACATGAAGTTGGAGAAAAATAAAGACCTCCTTGCTCATCATGATGGCATGATTTCTAAAAAACAATATTTTCTAACATTGTACTCCATTTGGAGTAACCCATTTGTAAAATAAAATTGTTTTAAAATGAATCATACTTTTCAATGTAATATTAATTATTTTTTTCAATTCTAATTTTTAATTAATACAACTTTTATCATTCTCAATACTTGATAAGGGGTATTTTTATAAGAGTATTATTTTCTCATTCAATCATACACTTTTTTTTCAATGTAATATTAATTATTTTTTTCAATTCTAATTTTTAATTAATACAACTTTTATCATTCTCAATATTTGATAAGGGGTATTTTTATAAGAGTATTATTTTCTCATTCAATCATACACTTTTTTTAAATCTTTGTGGAACAGTCAACTGGGTTACTCATTATTGAATGGAGGGAGTAAAACTCTTTAGACTGATTTTTCCCCGACACTACAGTTGTTAGTTACGGTGATAGAGTTACAATTGCCTTAATTCATCTCTACAAAACTGTCTTTTATGTGAGATGTGTCACTCTATATAAACTCTTTGAATACTCTATCTCTAACCAATATGGGACTTGAGATTTTCTCAATACACCCCCTCACGCCTAACAGTCCTTTTGATTTTAGTGTGTGGATATTAACGACGGGTGACCCATGATTCGATCGATGGGCTGTGACACCATATTAGAGTTTGACTTAACACATCCTTACAAAACCAACTTGTAATGTGAGGATTGCTCCCACTTATATACATATTTTGAGACCATAACATTTTCAAAGAAAAACTCTTCAATACACCCCCTCACGCCTAAGACTAGAGATCTAGAGTGCATATATAAATGGTGGATGACCCAATAGCGGAAATCTAATAGCAGGCGGCCTAATAGATTTTGAATAGGCTTCAATGCCATGTTAAGAAATTTGGTTTAGCCTAATTCAACCATACAAAAATGGTTTTTAAGATGAGAGGTGTCACTTTAAATAAACTCTTTCAAAGCTCTATCTATTGAGTCATCATGAGGAGCTTCCACATTAGGTCAAGATCAACACACAAGTGAAAGAGACACCACATATTCACTCAAAACCTTAAGGTGATAGGTGTATGGGTCATCTCATTTATGAAGTGCTCAACCTCCACTTTTCCAAGCAATGTGAGACTAACAACTCACACTTGTACATAACACTATCTCTATAACTAATGTGGGAGTTGGGATTTTCCCAATATACGGTTGGGAGGAAGATGTCTCATGAGTTTAACAGAGTTTGTTGTCACTACACTCTTGAAACTGTTATTAAAGCCTGATGGTGAGAGACAACCAATTGTAGTGGGTTTTATTTGGAGACGATTGGTATCCAAGGTTGCTATGAAAGGGGTCACTAAAGATGTGGATGGATATCTCAATGACTTCCACTTGAGGCCGAGGTATTAGTGGTATCATTGTCATTTTGTACAGTGTCAACAGGATGTTAAGTAAGCGACACAAAGATGATTTTTTTGCTATGCTAACAACATATTTCTCTAATGCTTTCGACATGGTAGATCGATCAACCCTACGCGAGGTCAGGGTGATATGCCCATGAAGTTGTTTTGCCCCCTCTAAGATTTTGGTTTTGCTGCTTATCTCGTTTACAATCTTATTTTTTATAGTGTTTTAGTTATTGAGTCTCCTCATAGTTAAATTTTGCGCATATCTTAGAATTGTTATATCCATGACGTGTTATATCCACGATGTTGCTCATTTACTTACAACTTGAAATCGTGCCAGACTAATTCTTGATTGTGTGACAATTTAACAATCTTTTATTTCTTTTTTTCCAAGTTTTTGTACGCTATTCTCGATATGTTTCTTGTTCCCATAACATCCACTATGTTAAAGAATATAAAGGTTTGTGATTATAATGATTTTGTGGTGAAATGATTTTTTTATTTATTTATGCAATATTAGTAACAAATTTAGTAAAAATAAATCAAATGTTAAGAAAAAGTAGTATGGGGTATCATCAATTTCCTGAATAAAATTTTCCCAAATCAAATTATATTTTCAAGTCAATCTATTTTGTCGAAATGCCATGAAACCCAACAAATACAACCTATTATTATCACTCAAAATGATCACTGAAATGTTTTCTCAAAATTCATTTTGATGAAAATACAGAAAATTAAATCTAAACATTATAGTGACCCAAAAGCAATGCCTTAATGTCACCGGGTCCCATGTTTTGCAATTAGGTAGTTTAAATTTGGTCCCCACTATTTGTATTCACTTTCTCAGAAGTACATAATGAAGATTTTGATTTTGATTTTTTTGTCTTTTCTTGCTTTGATTCAATTGGTAATGTTTTAAGTTAGAAAAAATTGTTGTTGATTTGTAGTTAAAAGTGTGTTGATTTTTAGGGTTTTAATTTTAATTTTATACTACTTACATCAATTTTTTTATACTGTATGCAATTACACCATATGTATGGCATTGGTTTGGTGGTGCACGGGTTCTAAAATGAAAAAAAAAAAAAAAAAACTTAAAATATAGCGTAAATGTAAAATTTAGTATCATAATAGCATTTCTCAAATTATAGTAACCGCAGTAGAGACCCAACCCTCATCATCATATTCATCATCTTTATAAGATCAAAATCCAAAATTTTTAATTAAAAAAAAAAAAAAAAACTCTTCTCTAAGCAAAAGAGTTTAAGAATCAGCAAAACTACATACCTAACAATGAACATCATACAATATTTTGACACAAATTTTACCATTATAGATAAATACAAGAGATTTGGTAATTCCATATTTTTAAAAGGATATTTTAGTCATTTAAATTTAAATTTTATTGATCATTCTATTCTCTTTCACTCAAATCACTTTCTCTTAAACTCTCCTCTCCTTCACTACCAAAATAAAACCACTCACTCTTTCTCATAAAATCAAACTCCATTAACATTAAAAAAAAAAACTTAGATACTATTGTTTACCAATAAATCAGTTAATCAATTGCATTAACAATATTTTAATATGTATTAAATAAATTTTTACACATAATTAATCAATTTTATTTTTTAATATTTTTTCTATATTTAGAATTCATCAACCAATTTTTGAGAAGAAATAACCAACTTTTTTACAATTAATTAGAGATGGCAATTTGGCTTATACCATATGAATACTCATAAAAGATACTCACAATAGATAGTGTAAAATTTCACAAAATAAGTACGGACACGGATAATTATCCATTAAAATAAGCGGGTATGAGTGCAGACACATGTACCTTACTACCTATTATGTCTCATACCCGCACTACATATTTATATAATGAAATTTGTATTATTATATAAAAAGACACATTTATCAACTTTTTAAAAATATATCGCTATTAAACTATTATACTTTTTAAAGAAAGTGGTTATTAATTTCTTAACTCAACAATAACACTCATAATTTTTTTTTAAATATTGTTAAGAAATCTTTAAAATTATATGATATTTAGTAATTAAATGATTTAATTTTACTACGAACGTTGGCAAACAGATACGAGTACGAGTATTGAGGTATCCATAGGGTATGAGATCGAGTATGAACATTGATACCCATGTAAGTTTGAGTTGGGATACGAGATTTTTTAAACCGCAGGTACGGAGACAAATACTATAATACTCTGCTTTAACCCTGTTCATTGTCATCTCTACAATTAACCAACATTATTTTATTCTTTAATTTAATTCATATCTTTTATGTTTGAAAACTCATTAACCAATTTTAAAAATTTATTAAGTAAAATTTTACACAAAATTAACCAACTTTATATTACTTATAATTTACTTAATTTTTTTTATATCTGAAGTTTCGTTGACCAATATTTAAACTTTTTTAATTAACTATTTTTATAAAATTAACCAACTTCATGCTTTGATTTTTAAGAATTTATCAAATTCATAAACAACAAATAATTACAAATTACAAATCTATTATATTTTTATAAATGGCAAAGTAATTAAAGATGTGATTTTTCTATTTTTTTCTTTATATTTTTCTTAAATTAGAATATTTTTCTCTATTTTAAGATTAAAAAAATTACATTAAAGTAGAAGAATGAGCAGAATTTGAAGACGGGTATTATAATATTCTGTCCATGCCCAAAATATTTATATTTCAAAGATGTAATCTAATTTTATTTTATGAGTCTATAACAAAATTCGCTAATTTGATCTTTTGACAGACTAGTATTAACTCTAAAACTAAAAGTTTATGGATAATTTATGCTTTTAGTTTTTTCATTGTTTTTGTCTATTTATTCTGATAGTTAGTTATACACAGTTTTATTTTTCTTATTTTCTCTGCCACATGGAAATCACTAATTAGATATTGGCGTGATCAACTCAGTGTCACATGGCATGTCCAAAAATCTATCTCTTACCCATATCAGAATGATAAGTATCATATGATGGGGAGTCCCTAGAAATTAAATGGGATGAAATCTTAAGTTGCAGGGGTCGTGTATATGAATATTATTACAACCATTTATTAATTACGGTTGTCTTGTTAAATAATAGGACCATGTCAAGTTATTAATAGTTAATGAATTGCTACATAAAGTCAATGAAGTTGTTTCTATATAATACATGTTTTAATTATTTGCATTCCTATTTTTCCTCTAGTCTCCCATGCCTCAACTTCTTACATAAATTTGAAAGCATATTTGATGTGACTTCCATTTGTTAGAACAAGATTTGTTCTGATCAATTATCTTAGTTTTGATGATAACAATAATATGAATTTTGCTTAAGATAATATGGTACTCTAATCCAATGCAATTTCCTTTTCAGGAAATATATAAAGAGTACGCATAATTCAGCGCTCAGAAGCTTTGTCTCAAAGGGTTCAGCATGCAACATCAGAACATGGTCTGGCAAGACATCAGAAGATGGTCGAAGCAGAATCAGAACATGGGTCTATGGAAGCATCAGAAGAACATGAGATCAGAAGCACTGAAGTTCTGATGGTATCACGCTCAGAAGCACTTCAAGGTCAGAAGATCAGAAGATGTTTTGCACCAAGCTGTTTGACTCTGATGATATTCAAACGTTGTACTCACAAACATCAGATCAGAAGGAAGTACAAGTGGCAAGCTACGCTGACTGACAAAAGGAACGTTAAAAGCTATTATAGGCAACGTCAGTAGACACAGCGTGAACAAGGCTCGAGGTAGTTGACAAAAGCGTATAACATTAAATGCGATGCTGTACGGAACACGCAAAGCATTAAATGCACTCAACGGTCATCTTCTCCAACGCCTATAAATATGAAGTTCTGATGAGAAGCAAGGTTAACGATTTTGCACCAAAAACAACTCATATTAACTTGCTGAAACTCTGTTCTACTCAAAGCTCAGAATCTTCATCTTCATCAAAGCTCACTACATTGCTGTTGTAATATATTAGTGAGATTAAGCTTAAACGTTAAGAGAAATATCACAGTTTGTGATTATAGCTTTTAAGAAGCAATTGTAATACTCTTAGAATTGATTACATTAAGTTGTAAGGAACTAGAGTGATCGTGTGGATCAGAATACTCTAGGAAGTCTTAGAGGTTATCTAAGCAGGTTGTAACTAGAGTGATCGTGTGGATCAGTATACTCTAGAAAGTCTTAGAGGGTATCTAAGCAGTTGTTCCTGGAGTGATCAGTGTGTGATCAGAAGACTCTGGAAGACTTAGTTGCTGACTAAGTGGAGAACCATTGTAATCCGTGCGATTAGTGGATTAAATCCTCAGTTGAGGTAAATCATCTCTGCGGGGGTGGACTGGAGTAGTTTAGTTAACAACGAACCAGGATAAAAATAACTGTGCAATTTATTTTTATCTGTCAAGTTTTTAAAGCTACACTTATTCAAACCCCCCCTTTCTAAGTGTTTTTCTATCCTTCAATTGGCATCAGAGCGCCGGTTCTAAGGTGCAAGCACTTAACCGTGTTTAGAAAAGATTCAGGAAGAGAAAAACGCTTCAGTAAAAGATGGCTGATGAATCTGCAAAGTCTACACCTGCATCTACATCTGGCTCTGCTGAGCAACACAACGGTAACAATGGTTATACTAGACCGCCGGTATTTGATGGTGAAAACTTTGAATACTGGAAAGATAAACTGGAAAGTTACTTTCTTGGTCTAGATGGTGATCTATGGGATCTTCTGATGGATGGTTACAAACATCCAGTAAATGCCAGTGGCGTAAAGCTGACAAGGCAAGAAATGAATGATGATCAGAAGAAGCTTTTCAGGAATCATCATAAATGCAGAATTGTTTTGCTGAATGCTATCTCTCATGCTGAGTATGAGAAGATATCTAACAGGGAAACGGCCTATGACATATATGAGTCCTTGAAAATGACTCATGAAGGAAATGCTCAAGTCAAGGAGACTAAAGCTCTCGCTTTAATCCAGAAGTATGAAGCCTTCAAGATGGAGGATGATGAAGACATTGAAAAGATGTTTTCAAGATTTCAAACTCTTACTGCTGGATTGAGAGTTCTTGACAAGGGATACACCAAGGCTGATCACGTAAAGAAGATCATCAGAAGCTTACCCAGAAGATGGGGTCCTATGGTGACTGCATTCAAGATTGCAAAGAATCTGAATGAAGTATCCCTGGAAGAGCTTATCAGTGCCTTGAGAAGTCATGAAATAGAGCTGGACGCAAATGAGCCTCAAAAGAAAGGTAAGTCTATTGCATTAAAATCCAATATCATGAAATGCACTAACGCTTTTCAGGCTAGAGAAGAAGATCCTGAAGAATCAGAATCTGAAGAAGAAGATGAACTGTCCTTGATCTCCAGAAGGCTAAATCAACTCTGGAAGAACAAGCAAAGGAAGTTCAGAGGCGTCAGAAGTTCAAAGAAATTTGAACGTGGAGAATCTTCTGATGACAGAAGATTTGACAAGAAGAAGGTCATGTGCTATGAATGCAATGAGCCTGGACACTTCAAGAATGAATGTCCAAAACTTCAGAAGGAAAATCCCAAGAAGAAGTTTCATAAGAAGAAAGGTCTTATGGCAACCTGGGATGAGTCAGAAGATGATTCAGACTCTGAAGATGAGCAGGCTAACTGTGCGCTGATGGCGACAGAAGATGACGGATCAGAATCTACATCAGAATCAGATTCTGAAGAGGTATTTTCTGAACTTACTAGAGATGAGTTAGTTTCCGGTCTAACTGAACTTCTGGAATTCAAGTCTCAGATTAGTCTCAAATACAAAGAGCTGAAAAAGCTATTTGAATTTGAAACAAAGAAGCTTGAGTTGGAGAATTCTGAATTAAAAGAAAAACTTTTAAAATTATCCAATAATGTTGGATCTCCTTCTGATTCAGAAAAATCTACTCCTAGTCTAAACCATATTCTGAAAGAATATGATTTAAGTTTCAGGAAGTTCTTATCTAGAAGTATTGGCAGAAGTCAGCTAGCTTCTATGATATATGCTGTGTCTGGAAACAAAAGAGTCGGCATTGGTTTTGAGGGTGAAACCCCATACAAACTTGAACCTGTTGATGAAATGAAATTTACATACAAGCCATTGTATGATCAGTTCAAGTATGGCCACTTCCATGATATTAGGCACACTTCACATGCTCAAAGCTTTCACATAACACACACCAAAAAGCATGTGACACAACCTAGGAAATATCATGAAACTCACATTAAAAATTATCATGCTGTTCCTCCTATTGCTTACAATGTTAAACCCAAGTTCAATCAGAACTTGAGAAAATCTAACAAGAAAGGACCCAAGAAGATGTGGGTACCTAAGGATAAGATTATTCCTATTGCAGATATCCTTGGCTGCAAAAAGGACAAAGCACAACATGTCGTGGTACCTGGACTCTGGATGCTCACGACACATGACAGGAAGAAGGTCTATGTTCCAAGACCTGGTGCTTAAGTCTGGAGGAGAAGTCAAGTTTGGAGGAGATCAGAAGGGCAAGATAATTGGCTCTGGAACTATAAAGTCTGGTAACTCTCCTTCCATTTCTAATGTACTTCTTGTAGAAGGATTAACACATAACCTCTTATCTATCAGTCAATTGAGTGACAATGGTTATGATATAATCTTTAATCAAAAGTCTTGCAAGGCTGTAAATCAGAAGGATGGCTCAATCCTATTTACAGGCAAGAGGAAGAACAACATTTATAAGACAGATCTGCAAGATCTTATGAGTCAGAAGGTGACTTGTCTTATGTCTGTTTCTGAAGAGCAGTGGGTCTGGCACAGAAGATTAGGTCATGCTAGTTTGAGAAAGATTTCTCAGATTAACAAACTGGATCTTGTCAGAGGACTCCCTAATCTGAAATTCAAATCAGATGCTCTTTGTGAAGCATGTCAGAAGGGCAAGTTCTCCAAACCTGCATTCAAGTCCAAGAATGTTGTTTCTACCTCAAGGCCATTAGAACTCTTGCACATTGATTTGTTTGGCCCAGTCAAAACAGCATCTGTCAGAGGGAAGAAATATGGATTAGTCATCGTAGATGATTATAGCCGCTGGACGTGGGTAAAATTCTTGAAACACAAGGATGAGTCTCATTCAGTGTTCTTTGATTTCTGCATTCAGATTCAATCTGAAAAAGAGTGTAAAATCATAAAGGTCAGAAGTGATCATGGTGGTGAATTTGAGAACAGATCCTTTGAAGAATTCTTCAAAGAAAATGGTATTGCCCATGATTTCTCTTGTCCTAGAACTCCACAGCAAAATGGAGTTGTAGAACGAAAGAATAGGACTCTGCAAGAAATGGCCAGAACCATGATCAATGAAACCAATATGGCTAAGCATTTCTGGGCAGAAGCAATAAACACTGCATGCTATATTCAGAATAGAATCTCTATCAGACCTATTCTAAATAAGACTCCTTATGAATTATGGAAGAATAAAAAGCCCAACATTTCATATTTCCATCCTTTTGGATGTGTATGCTTTATTCTGAACACTAAAGATCATCTTGGTAAGTTTGATTCCAAAGCTCAAAAATGTTTCCTTCTTGGATATTCTGAACGCTCAAAAGGCTACAGAGTATACAATACTGAAACATTGATTGTAGAAGAATCAATCAATATCAGGTTTGATGATAAGCTTGGTTCTGAAAAACCAAAGCAGTTTGATAATTTTGCAGATTGGGATATCGATATATCAGAAGTTGTTGAGCCAAGAAGCAACGCATCAGAAGCAGAGCTTCTCAGAAGCAAAGAATCGGAAGATCAAGTATCAGCTTCTCTGGAGAATCTAAGCATTTCTGAAGAACCATCTGTCAGAAGATCATCCAGACTCATCTCTGATCATTCAGAAGATGTAATTCTTGGAAAGAAGGATGATCCTATCAGAACAAGAGCATTCCTTAAGAACAATGCAGACTGTCAATTAGGTCTTGTATCTTTGATCGAGCCAACTTCTGTTGATCATGCTCTAGAAGATCCAGACTGGATAATTTCTATGCAAGAAGAACTGAATCAGTTTACAAGGAATGATGTTTGGGATCTTGTTCCTAGACCAGATGGATTCAATATAATCGGTACAAAATGGGTCTTCAGAAACAAGCTCAGTGAGAAAGGTGAAGTGGTAAGGAACAAAGCCAGACTGGTGGCTCAGGGTTATAGTCAGCAAGAAGGGATTGACTATACAGAAACCTTTGCACCAGTGGCCAGGTTAGAATCTATTCGTCTATTAATTTCATTTGCCACTCAACATAACATCACTCTCTATCAGATGGATGTTAAGAGTGCCTTCTTAAATGGTTATATAGATGAAGAAGTTTATGTCCATCAACCTCCTGGTTTTGAAGACTTTATGTCTCCTAATCATGTTTTTAAACTTAAGAAATCATTGTATGGATTGAAACAAGCTTCCAGAGCTTGGTATGAACGCTTAAGTTCTTTCCTTCTGGATAATGGTTTCACTAGAGGAAAAGTGGACACTACTCTCTTTTGTAAAACCTTTAAAAGGGATATTTTAATTTGTCAAATATATGTAGATGATATTATTTTTGGAACATCTAATGCTACACTTGGAAAGGAGTTTGCTGAGTCTATGCAGGCTGAGTTTGAAATGAGCATGATGGGAGAACTCAAGTATTTCCTTGGAATACAAATAAATCAAACATCAGAAGGAACGTATGTTCACCAAACCAAGTATGTGAAGGAACTTCTGAAGAAGTTTAATCTTCTAGACTGCAAAGAAGCCAAAACTCCTATGCATCCAACATGCATCCTAGGTAAGGATGAGGTAAGTAAGAAGGTAGATCAGAAGTTATACAGAGGTATGATTGGATCTCTTCTATATTTGACTGCTTCTAGACCTGATATTTTGTTCAGTGTTTGTTTGTGTGCTAGATTCCAATCAGATCCTAGAGAATCTCATTTAACTGCTGTTAAGAGAATTCTAAGGTATCTGAAAGGTACTACTAATGTTGGCTTAGTTTACAGAAAATCTAAAGAATACAACTTAGTAGGATTCTGCGATGCTGACTATGCTGGAGACAGAATTGAAAGAAAGAGTACTTCAGGAAGTTGCCAATTTCTTGGAAGTCATTTGATCTCCTGGTATAGCAAAAAGCAAGCAACTATTGCTCTATCAACAACAGAAGCAGAATATGTCGCTGCTGCTGGTTGCAGTACACAGATGCTCTGGATGAAGAGTCAGTTAGAAGATTATCAGATATATGAGAGTAACATTCCTATATTCTGTGATAATACTTCTGCTATATGTTTATCTAAGAATCCTATTCTTCATTCAAAGGCTAAACATATTGAGATTAAACATCATTTCATAAGGGACTATGTTCAGAAGGGTGTTATATCTTTAAACTTTGTGGATACAGACCATCAATGGGCTGATATCTTTACAAAACCCCTGGCTGAAGATAGGTTTAAGTTCATTCTGAAGAACATCAGTATGGATTTATGCCCAGAATGAGAAGATGAGAAGTTCTTACGTATGAGTATCTTCTGAAATGAATGTGGATTATTTTTTAATCAGAAGTTCTGAGTGAAATCTTTTAGAAATTATGATTCAGTTATTACTAACGTTTCATTGTCTAAGTTGATTCAGAACCTCTTTTAAAGCAAAACAGCTGTAACATTTTATCTCGGGATGGTAAACCTGTCGTTACTATTCATGGATGAGCGCGCGTGCAGTTGAAGGGACGCCGACCATAGGTAACTGTGCTAGTCACCTCATTTGTCTTTATTATCTCTCCTCACGTCACGTAACATTAAATGCTATTCATCATTTGTTTCATTTTATTTTCTTTTAAATACTCTTCAAACGCTTCTCCTTCCCTCTTATATTTTTGCTATCTCTCCTCTGTCTTTGTTTTCCTTCTCTATCTTTTTGCATTCATATCAAACCTAGCGTTCATCTTAAATCCTTTGTCTGGATCTCTTAATCATGCTCCAAGCCTGTTGAAGATCTATGACTCAAAGGCGGCAGATCTCTGCATATCTCGGGATGGCTCTCCTAATACCTCTCAAGTCAGACCTCTTCTTTGATGTTGTTATCAACTTTCACCCAAAGACAGAAGACTTTCTTGAGTTATGGGAAGAGGTTAAGAATGATATTCTTAACTTCTATGTTAAGAGAAAGCCCCGTTTGCAACAGTAGCTCTCTGTCTTTGAACTGTCCCTCTCTTCCTCTTTGGTCTCTTGGATCTCTCCTACAGTGGAGGTTCCAGTCTGGAAGACAAGAGTCCACAGGGATTCTTGATGGGTTGACACAGAATGTGTCTTGCTAGGGTGCTGTTTTTAATTTTTGTAGTCATTTCCTCTTGGAATGACTTTTTATGTATTTGCTAGGAATGTTTCTCATCTTGTTAAACATAGGAACCTTTTGTAATATCTTTTGATTATCAATGAAAAGTTTCTTTGTTTTTACATTCCAGTGATTTTATTTGTCGTTTTATTCATCTGAATCTTTTGAAATATTCTTTTTGATGTTATGACAAAAAGGGGGAGAAGATAAATGATAAATGATTTGATTAATCTATCAGTTGCTGGGTAAAGCTCCCACACATTTACTAACAAGAACTGCAAGTTCTATATGGTTTAAGTGTTTTGCAGGTATAAAGAAGTGAAGAGAATCTTCAAAGCAAACACCAGAAGCAAAACCATAAGAAGTGTTATTCTGTAAAAAGAATAAGCTCATGGAAACTGAAGCAAGCTGAGTGCTGTCAAGCTTCAGAAATCAGAAGCAAGAAAGAAGAATGAATCAGAAGCACTGATAATAGAATTTGATCCATATTTGTCTATTTGCTTTGACAAAATTCTATTTGCTCTGATACATTATTTTAGCCTATATGGCTCTGATACATATCATGTGTTCTCATATACATTTTATGTTCTGACTCGTTCATGCTGACTTTTGTCGTTTAGTTTTTGTTCTGTAACATTTCAGGATGTAGAGATGCTCTGATGATGCTCTGGTACATTCAACAATGTTCTGATACAAATCTAGCATGAAGTGATGTTGGTAGAAATTCAAGCTCTGAAGCTATCCGAGGGAAGCAGAAATCAGAAGCTGTGAATGTTCTAAAGATCCAGAAAACTCAAGTTCTGAAGCTGTCCTAGATGGAAGCAGAAATCAGAAGCTGTGAATGTTCAGAAGATCAAAGAAATTCAAGTTCTGAAGCTGTCCTAGATGGAAGCAGGAATCAGAAGCTGTGAGTATTCTAGGGATCTAAAGAAATTCTAGTTCTGAAGCTGTCCAATGGAAGCAGAAGTCAGAAGCTATGAATTCTCTAAAGACAGAAGCTTATATGATCGTCTCTACCGAAATAATCAGGGAAGTCTTTTATTAAAGTTCTTCGAGTATTTATTTCAGGGGGAGATTGTTAATCTCAGGGGGAGACATATTCATATGCTTATGCTATAGCTGTGTAATTTGTCTTTTGCCGTCTGCTCTTTCTGATCGCAAATTCATATCATTTATATATGTTTTTGTCATCATCAAAAAGGGGGAGATTGTTAGAACAAGATTTGTTCTGATCAATTATCTTAGTTTTGATGATAACAATAATATGAATTTTGCTTAAGATAATATGGTACTCTAATCCAATGCAATTTCCTTTTCAGGAAATATATAAAGAGTACGCATAATTCAGCGCTCAGAAGCTTTGTCTCAAAGGGTTCAGCATGCAACATCAGAACATGGTCTGGCAAGACATCAGAAGATGGTCGAAGCAGAATCAGAACATGGGTCTATGGAAGCATCAGAAGAACATGAGATCAGAAGCACTGAAGTTCTGATGGTATCACGCTCAGAAGCACTTCAAGGTCAGAAGATCAGAAGATGTTTTGCACCAAGCTGTTTGACTCTGATGATATTCAAACGTTGTACTCACAAACATCAGATCAGAAGGAAGTACAAGTGGCAAGCTACGCTGACTGACAAAAGGAACGTTAAAAGCTATTATAGGCAACGTCAGTAGACACAGCGTGAACAAGGCTCGAGGTAGTTGACAAAAGCGTATAACATTAAATGCGATGCTGTACGGAACACGCAAAGCATTAAATGCACTCAACGGTCATCTTCTCTAACGCCTATAAATATGAAGTTCTGATGAGAAGCAAGGTTAACGATTCTGCACCAAAAACAACTCATATTAACTTGCTGAAACTCTGTTCTACTCAAAGCTCAGAATCTTCATCTTCATCAAAGCTCACTACATTGCTGTTGTAATATATTAGTGAGATTAAGCTTAAACGTTAAGAGAAATATCACAGTTTGTGATTATAGCTTTTAAGAAGCAATTGTAATACTCTTAGAATTGATTACATTAAGTTGTAAGGAACTAGAGTGATCGTGTGGATCAGAATACTCTAGGAAGTCTTAGAGGTTATCTAAGCAGGTTGTAACTAGAGTGATCGTGTGGATCAGTATACTCTAGAAAGTCTTAGAGGGTATCTAAGCAGTTGTTCCTGGAGTGATCAGTGTGTGATCAGAAGACTCTGGAAGACTTAGTTGCTGACTAAGTGGAGAACCATTGTAATCCGTGCGATTAGTGGATTAAATCCTCAGTTGAGGTAAATCATCTCTGCGGGGGTGGACTGGAGTAGTTTAGTTAACAACGAACCAGGATAAAAATAACTGTGCAATTTATTTTTATCTGTCAAGTTTTTAAAGCTACACTTATTCAAACCCCCCCTTTCTAAGTGTTTTTCTATCCTTCAATTAGTTTTGTGAATTGAATTTTTTTTAATTTAATCCAGTCTCATAAATTCAAGTAATATGATGAGGATGATTGTACAATGTCCATTTTTTATTTTGTATAAAATCAATTTAAGACCTTTATATAGATTTGGATCGTTGGGTGTCTTGTGCCTTCCATTATGTTTCAATCTAGACTATTAATTTAGTCTAATAGGAAAATAGATTCTCTCCTATTTTTTCAGTTCAGTCATCCCTACTTTGTATGATCTAATGGTTGATAGATCTAAATAGAAAAATAATGTTCATAAAAGACAAATAAATAAGACAAATGAATGGTCACAATTGTAGCAGGATTAAAGCATGAGAGAAAGAGAAGGAGAGAATATACATCCGTCTAATATTATGAAAGAGAAAAAAGATTTAGCTATTAAAATTAAATCAAATCACCAATATTATATAGGTGTTGGCTCGGATTTTTGACCTGAGCTAAAATCCATCCAAAGAGATTGAAAAGCGTTGTGAAAGAAATATTCTTAAGTTGAACCACATTTGGTCGACTAAGAAACCAAAAGGCAAAGTAGTTTATTGGACCTAGAAGTACTTAAAATCCCAAGAAGCGGGCAAAAGGCCAAAAAAAAGATTTAAATAAAAAGGATATTTCACGCGGGTTAAAGATTTGGAGGGAAAAAGGCACCTGAATGTAGAAAGTAGAAGCGTTGGATGGAAGTTAAGGTGAAGAACGTGGGGTTCCTAAGGAGGTCGACAACCTCCCCAAAGTAGTTATTTTTATGCACTATAAATAAATAACTTTTAGAGGTTCACAATTTTACAAACGTCTGCACGCTGTAATACTCATAGTACCCAAGCGAACGAGCGAAATGAGTCAAGCAAGGGCTATGTATGTTTGATCCGTCTACTTTTCTGCAAAATTTAAATGTTATGTCATTTACCTTTTATTCTTGTCGTTTTCCTTTATTTATTGTTGGTTTGATCTTCACCAAATACGTTTTTACAAAAAGTATCATTCTAAGTGTGTTAGACGCCGTGTCGAAGACCCTCGTTTTCGTAACTAAAACAATAGAACTTCTCACAAAAACTCTTGCAAACGAAAGCACTGTTCTGAGATTATCTGATCGATCTCGGAAGTAACATTTAAAAAGAGACTAGTGAAGTTTACCAAAACACGAGGTGAACAAAATGGCATGCCTAGTGGGACGGTGCTAAAGTTTTTTGTTTTTTAGTTATTATTGTGAAAGTTGTTTCTTCATTTTTTTGTTGTTATGTGTGTATGAATTTAAAAAGTGGTAAACAAGTGTCCAAAATGTCACGATCGAGCACAGACACGAGCACTTCAAATCCTTCACTCACGAAAGTTTCTGCACAAAATGTGGATGTCATACCGATGAACACCACAACGCAAAGCGCGACAGTGTTACCAAAACACGAAGTGAACAACAGGAGAGATGGCAGAATTGAAAAAGCTGGAGGGAATTTGTTTCCCTTTTTTACAAGCATGGGTCATATTTGTAATCAATGCGAAGCATGAGAAAAATGGTAAGTTAGGAGTTTGTAATCTCCGCTTAATAAATTTAACTTTTTTAGTTAAATGAATATGATGTTTGATTTTTAAGATTATTGGTCTCTAGAGGGATATCTTGATCGTTAAATATAGAATTCAGACAGTCAATTCCTTTTAAGGAAATAGAGTAAACAAGTTTTAATCCGCTTCTCTTTAGTAAAGAGGAGTCACCCTTATAAATTCTAAATCCATAGCCTCTTCGAATTGGTTATGGATGGTCTAAAACGAAAGGTAGAATCTGATTGGGTGAGACTCATACTTCTAATTTCTTTTCACATGCTTTAATAGTTCTTATATAATAAATTAAATATATAAGTTTCATAAATAAAAAATATCGAATAAATACCCTTATTTTAATATATAATAAAATAAAATATTTAAAATATAAATAAATGCATAATATTAAATAACAAGATTAGAAATATTTAAATTATCTACTTTTTTATATAAGATTATCAAAATATTATAATACAACCCAATTTATAAAATTCATATACCATACAAAAATTATAACCCATATAATCTATATACAGTTATAATATACTTCAATGGAGGTTGGTTAGCTTCTTTACCCATTAGAATTAGGGGATTGAATATGTACTAAATAGTAGTAGCTTTCTCATATGTTTTTGGCTTTTAGCCCAATCTTAGGTGTTAGACGATCATATATTGAGTGAAAGAGAGGTATATGGTATGGACTCGGATTTCGACAAAGCTTTGGATGGTCTTAGCATTGCGATTTCAAATTTTGACCTTAGCAATTTTACTAGCAAGGACACCATCCCTCCTAAAGCACAACATGCCTCGACAAATGCACGTTTTAGTAAAATAATTAAGGACATGGATGTAAAGTTTGACATGACCACAAGACAAAAAATAGTTTTTGGTTGTTTACAAGTCACACATGCTCATGACCTTCTCATTACTATTCTAATTGATGGGTTAGGCCAACATATGTTACCGGTGGAGTATCGTACTATCCTAAAAATGCCTTATGATTTCTTTATTTTCTATTGATCAGGTTTAATATGTTTTTGTAAAGCGTGTTTGGATATATTTGGAGAACATATAATTCATCGTAAGGAGCTTCCATGCTTCAAATACGAACATGACCTTTTTAGAAATGTCATGTTTGATATATTTCGGCATGTCGGAGTATTTGTGAAGAAAGAGACACTTGTGAATTTCTTGACTAATCCACGTGAGGGGAGATCGACACTTAGGTCAATAGATGTTCTGGTATATAGGTGGGTAGGAGGGAAACATGCTTGTCTGGACTTGACTAGAGTTTCTCCGCTGGTGGGACTGAGTATTGGAGGTTTTATTATGAGACAGACAACTCTCAAAGCTGCTTCAAGTAAAGTAGTCAAACATGAGAAATCTTGTTCCGATAATCAACATGTTTTTATACCATTTTTTTTTGACACTTTTGTTTTCCTAGCACCAGAAGCAGTTGATCTTTTACAAAGAGTCCAAAGACTTATGAATAACAATATTTTATCTCCCAGGTCTATGAATGAATTTTTTTAGAGGATTGGTTTTGCCATCCAAAAAGGAGTAGTGGTGCAGTTTGTTGCCTATTTACCTTCTAATTTTGTGTAAACTTTATTATATTGCTAAAAAAAATCAAATTTTTTATAATATATATATATATATATATATATATATATATATATAAGAATTTTGTATGGGATATCAATTTTACAAATTTAATTGTTAAATTATAATATTTCTCTTGATAGTCTTACTTAAGTGTTATATCACATTCTTATATTAAAGAGGAAATTAAGAGAGGTTAACTATACTCGTAAAAATACACTATTGTTATTCTATTGGTGTAAAATCAGCTCAATCCATTTTTCTGATGAATTGTGTCTTTTTTCTTCGTGTGATTAAACTTTTATCCAGTAATTTTGGCTCATCTTATATCTAAGACACATCAAAATTTATTTAATGTGATTGTCCTTAATTAATGTGATATCTTAATAATAATTGACAATCAAACTTGATTGTCAAATTTCAAGTCATAATTCTCTCAATCAGTAATGAATGCACCTATCATGTTTAATTGTAGTAAATGCACCTATCTTAATAGTAATTGTATCTAAGACCTATCATCCACCTATTTTCAAAGCCTTTTTTTCTTTAGGAAACTTCACTGAATCATAAGTGTGATTATCATGTAATGGTTTCATCTCATCATGCATTGCATCCAACCACTTTTGATTTTTATCACTTTCCATGTACTTTTAAAAACACTCAGGTTCACCCTCATCAGTCAAGGTCACATACTCATCAGAATTATACCTTGTAGAAGGGTGTCTCTGCATATTAGACCTTCTAAGTAGAACTTGAGATGATTTTGGAGCTTCACCAAGATTCTCATCCTGCGACATATCTCTCTCCCCTTCATCATCATTAGTTGGAATATTTACCTCCTCTCCAAGTTGTTGATCATCAACATAATTATATGGCTCACCATTCTGATTAGTGTTGAAGCGGTAAAACGGCAAGCAACAAATTTTTTGGAAGTATTTATCCGGGAAATTAGCGTGTCCACAGAGATTAGTGCTATTTAATTTCTGTTCGACGGATTCTTAGTTCTTGAGTTTGGATTAAATGGGTTTTAAGTAAACATGGAAAAATATAACATACGAACATAAAAAGAATTCATTCTTGATAAAGAATAACTTATCTGAATCGAATCTAAACTACTCCTCACAAACTTAGATTTATCACTCTACTGCACTTAATCTACAATACTCATCAGAATCACCACATATCCCTCACATCAATGTCCATTTCTGCAACACCGACGAGAGTTCAACTATATTGCTCTTTCGACGATGTCTCAACCGATCGAACAACAAATAGACTTTAAACTTGGATATTATGTGGATGTTAACCCCAATCCTATCTCTAGAATCTAAGCTAATAGATATCTCCCTAATCAATATTTATGATGTCTATTTCTATAACAACACAAATCAAAAGCATTTAAGCAAAAAGATCAAGGAAACACCGATTAAGATTTGTAAAGCAAACTTTATACAACTAGTAGAAAGAGTAACAAACATTCATGGGTTTAGAGTAATTTACATACAAACTCAACAAAATAGAAATACAAAGAGAAGAAGAGAAGTTAAATGAACATCTCATGGGTTGTCAGCTCCGATAGATGAGCAATTCACCTTCGATCATCCAAATGCAATCTCCAATGGTGTTTTCTAAGTTATCTAGACCAAAAAATGAAGGTTTGATGGATTGGGAACAAATACCCCAAAACCATAACCTAAAAAAAATGTGTTTTTACCCTATTTATGCACTTTTGAATCCGGTACAGCGCGCGTTGCGCGCAGGAGGGCGCTACGCGCCCACTGTGCTGTCATGAAAAAATCAACACAAGTGTTTTTGCCATAACTTGAGAACCGTAACTCCGATTTGCGTCCGGTTCAAAGCGTTGGAAAGCTTATTCAATTTCCTATCTAACAATAACAAAATATCAACCAAATTGATGATTTATTATTCTTTTATTTTGAGCCTTATTCATTGATGAGTTGGTTTCGTTGCTCAAAATCGTGCGTTTGAAGTCGTGTCTTCGACACGTTATTGCTCATGCTCCAAATACGCAAGAATACCTACAAAAAGACACAAAAACTATCAAACGGTATAAAAGTATATGAAAATACAACTATTTACAAAGTATACATATTTATACACAAAACAGGAAATTATTCAACAAATATCAACAAAAGTCTCGATAAGTGCCACAAAACATATATACAAAATAAGTACATTTTGGCACTTAACAATCAGCATCACCAATAGTATCTAGATTATGACTACGTAACAGAACTGGACCATTATTAGACAAACTGATATCTTTCTTGGGTGTAGTCTTCTCTACCTTATCAATGTCTTCAATAGTTTGGTCTTCAATGAACATTACATCACGACTTCGGATAAGCTTCTTTCATACACGATCATACAACCTATTACCAAACTCATCTTGCCCATAACCTATGAATATACATTGTTTTAACTTCGCATTCAACTTGGATCTATCCTTTGGAATATGCACAAAAGCCTTACAATCAAATACTCTCAAATGATCATACTTGACATTTTTTTTAACTAATTTTTTTTTTGGAACTTCACAGTTCAAAGCAAAAGTAGGAGTGAGATTAAGAACATGCATCTCCGTGTAAAGTGTCTGAACCCAATAATGATTAGGAAACTTAGCTTTAGAGAGCATACTCTATTTTACTCAATTAGTGTTCAATTCATCCTCTCTGGTAAAGCATTAAATTAAGGGATTTTATGGGGAGTCTTTTTGTAACACCCCCAAATCTATACTACTAAATAAAGCATACATTTGCATAATTCAAAGTAAATAAGTGTAATACGATGAACTGACTTTAAAGAAATGTTGCGGATAGCAAGAGTCGCCACCGATTTTTATTTTATCCAATTGGAAAGGCTAAAAGAACAGGAAAGACCTTTGAAAAGACTTTGAGTTCGGGGGGTAGGTTATACAAAGGGAAGGTGTAAGCACCCTTTGTATCCATGGTTATCCATGGGCTCTTAATTGCTTAGCTCACTTTTGTTTTCAAAAATGTTTGTAGTGTAGTATGTGAATAAGAAAAGATTTTTGAAGAAGAACTTTAGCTTGTAAATAAGCGTAGTCTTTTGAATTAATTTGGAAAGTGAAGCAACTGGAAAACTCATCGAAACAAAACAATAAAGTCGCCATCGAACATATATTTATCCTACGCTAAGGAATGGAAAATATCAAAGAAAACCAAACAAATAAGCACAGGTCTCAGAAAACAGGTAAGGGAGCCGGTTGCGCAAGGGGAAGGTACTAGCACCCCTCACGCCTGTGGTACTCCACAGTATCCACTTTTGTTAGTTTCTAATCTAAGGGTGTGTGTGTGTATCATGCTATGTGCAGAGGGAAACATGCAATGGAAGGATAAACAGATAACAGGAACATGCAAATAGTAGGCAAACAAGATAAAGGAAAAAATCGAACAAAAAAAAAAAGTTCGCTCGCTAGGGTGTTCGTACCCTGTGCCTACGTACCTCCAATGTGAAATGGAGAAATCAGAGCGCCGTAGTTCGGCTCAAAGGTTTCTGTTTCTATCTCGATTCGCGTCTTCTAGAGAAACAAAACCGAGCACCCTAAGGGAGCATGCAAACAAGGAGCATCACAAAGATCCTAGTAGACATGACATGTGAACAGGCATCACAAATTAAGGAAATAAATATGGTGAGTGTACATCAAACATGTGAACAGGTATCACAAAGATATCATACGAACAGGTATCGCAGATAGAAATAAAAACATGTAACAGGTATACAAGAAGGTGAGTGTGTGAACATGCATCACAAGTGATATCATTCTAACAAGCATAGCAGATAAAGGACATACACGCAACAGGCATACATGCATGGCAAACATGTAATAGGTATACACGTCAAATGTGAACAAGTATCACGAACAAAAATGCGAACAGGCATTGCAAACAACATGTAACAGGTATACATGTGCAGGTGTGTGAACAAGCATCACAAGGATATCATACTAACAGGCATAGCAGATACAAAGATAGTGAACAAGCATCACAAAGATATCATACTAACAGGCATAGCAGATACAAAGATAGTGAACAAGCATCACAAAGATATCATACTAACAGGCATAACAGATACAAAGATAGTGAACAAGCATCACAAAGATATGGCCTACGATCGAGCTCCGCTCGATAATCAAGCAAACTATCGAAGTAGTAATCAAACATATGCATAACAATGGCACACAAACGAGCTCCGCTCGTAAAGCAAACAAACTACTGGCACTGGCCAAGTAGTAGAAAAGCGGCCCCGCCATAGCCAAGGGGAGCGAATCACCCGAGTCAACCAAGCATTAGACCTCGTGAAAATGATCGGGCCATAGACAAGAGGAGCGGGTCCCTCTCACCAACCAAGGCGTCACGGATCTGAAAGGAAAACGGTGCGTGCGTACACCGAGCATCAACGTCGAGCGATGCGAGCTATACGAAATGCGGGGGTCCGATTGCATGAACCCTTTTCCTGACATACTCGATAACAAGATCTTGTGCTAGTTCAGAAGCGAACCACGCGTAGCGTGCACATACTGAACGGACTCGATGAGACTGGGCGGGGGTTGATTGCTAACCCTTTCTGCGTGCCTTCCATGAGGACTTAACGGAGTTCCATGTAGGTCTTATTACACCGTGACTCCCTGCCGCAAAGCACAAATATAAACACACCAACAAAAACAGAGTCTCTTTCGAGGGCTTGGCCAGATGAATGCCTAGGTCCTACTTCTCATGTTAAGAATGATGCTGCATGCCTACCCTACTTCTCATGGCATCATATGGTGCGCGAAAGAGTAAAAGGGACAAGGAGACAATACCGAACGGATAGCAAATCCGTAATGAGCTCGCAAGCGTAAGCAGAGAAGTCCGGAACACCTCGCGTAAGCCATCACCAAGCAAAGCTAGTCAGAAAGTGTCGTCGTGAAAGTAAATCACGAGCGACATGTGGTACACGTCGAGCATAACCACACGAGAAACCTGCAAGAGAACACAAGCCAGACAATACAGGAATATACATCTCAAGGAATGAGAGATCAGATGAATCGCATCGGGCATAAGTTTGTGTCCCACAAATAAAGTGGAACACGACGCAAATCAATCGCACCAAAAGCGAATTCGTGTCCCACAAATAAAGTAGAGCACGAAGCAAGTCGGATCGCAATCAAAAGCTCTCGAAGTACCTCGCACATCTTAGCGAACAAATCAGTAGTAACAAGGAAGCACGCTATAGAAAATACTAGCAATTAAATTCTAAGTAAATTCTAAAACAAAATCTAGCAAGGGAAAATTGTTTTTTATTTATGATATTTTTATCAAAGAATTAGAACAAAACTATGTAACAAGACATTTAAATTCTAACGAGAAAAATATTACATGTTTTTGATTATTTTTATCATGTTAACATCTAACAACAATTATTGTTTTATACATTTTTTATACTAAAAACAATGGAGCACAAACTAGCTAAAAAGAACTACATCTAATATGAATTAAAATGAAACAGGGGAGGTTCAGGCAGAAAACAGTGGTGTAAATTAACACTTTGGGCGCAGGGCCCAGGAGTCAGGCCCAAACAGAATGTTTTTGTTTGATTTTCAGCAATGGCAAAAAGAACTGTGTACTATGGGTTCACAGTAGGGGTGCATATACAGATTCGTGAGGGAAAGCCCAAGGATTCAGCAATTGATCCATATCTATAGTTTTTTTTGTTGGTTCAATTTTTTTTTTGTTCATCAGATTTGATTTCAATACCTATTAAACAAAAACTTAATCACATTAACATCACAATCAATCCCTATTCAATTTCCTAAATCAGTTAATTAACACTTAACAGAGTAAAACGAAAAAAATTAGAAAAGGGGAATTTAGGGTTGTTACTTGTGGCTATCGGACTTCTTCTTCCCTAGTGAGCTCACGCAGACGGCTGTGCGCGAGACATCCTTCTCTTCTCCGGCGAACGGCGCGACGGCCTCTCACCGTCGATTCACAATCTGATTCCATTCCGCATCCCCCCTATCTTTCTTTATTCCATATCGTCCTCGGTTCCTTCCTCTTCGCAGATTTAATCACCACTTCGGTCAACAAGAAAGATGATAAACACGTGATCCAGACGCTCACCAATCGGAGTATCCAGTGCCTCTTCCAAAATCAATGAGAGAACTCGAGAAAACTTCTCTGGAATTCAAGTATGCACGCTCAGCCTCTTGCTTTCGAACTTTGTTTTCCTTTCTCTTCTGATTCTCTGAATTGATGCTGAAGTTCTTGTTGATATTGTTATAGCGCGATGATGAGGTTGATGATGAAGATCGAATGGAAGAGTTTGTTGATGATGAATTGCGATTGGTTATGCTGTTCGGTGATGGAATTTTATTGCAGATTTCTGAAGATTGTAGGATATGTGAGGAAGATGATTGGTGAACGAAGTTGATTCGAGAGTGCGGTATTGAATTCAGCCAAGTGAGTTTTTCTGTTAATTTTTGTTGTGCTTGTTCTTGATGATTGAAACTTTTTCTGTTGATTATAGATGAATGAGAGAGTGAAGGTTGGTTAAGGATTGAAGATGTGTTTCCATGGAGATGAAGAAGATGAAGGTTCTGTTATTCTCAGTTTTTGTATGTGGTCAAGATTGAAGAAGATGGAGGAGAATTGAAGATTGGTGAAGGTTCAATCGAAGGTGAAGTTGAGGAAGTTTGTTACGTTTTTGCGAGAAGTTTTGTTATCTGATGAGGATGAGCAGAGAGAAAGGTTGGAGTAGATGGTGATACGGTGATGGATGGTGATGAAGATTGAAGATAGTGAAGAACAGTTCAGAGAAAGAGAGTTTCTTGGTTCAAAGTTTGTTACATTTCGGTTATCCGTTCCTTTTCTGAATTTTCTCTGCTATTTTCTGTTATCTTTTCTTTCTCCCCCTGTTGCCGATTTCTGTTATGTATTTCTTTGTCGTGAAGTTTCTGAATCCCTTTCTTCTGCTAATTTCTCTTATTAAGAAAACTCTTTCCTGAATTTTGTGAACTGGTTTTATTTGGGCTGCAGGGCGGGAACCGAGCCGGTTTGGTTTTTATTCTTCTGTGGCTGGTTCAGTTTTTTCCTTTTGTTCTCAGGGCTGCAACTTGGTGCGATGCAGGGTTGGAAGCTGTTGAATCGGTTTCCTTGTGTTGGATGCAAGGCTGCAAGTTTTTTTTTTTGAAATTTTTTTGTATAACATGAATTAGGCTTGTGATTATAATGAGCCTTTTTTCGTGTAATTCAAATTTTGGTAATGAATTGTATGGGCTCTTGGTTTTTGTTGTAATTTTTGGACATTTGAATGATACTTGAACTTTGGATGAATAATGATGTATAGATTTTGAAAGAATGAATAAATTGTTTTCAACAAATTGTTATTCAATCCACACGACAAATTTCCACCACTCAAAGTAATCATCCCTTCCAAACTGATCTTTAAATTCTCATGAAGCTTCTTTTGAATATTGAACAATGAATCTTTTACTTCCACAAGCAATTAGATCAAGATCAATCATGTATCCATTATCTCCGAAGAAACATACAAATCTCATGAATGATTAAAGATGAATATATGAACTTGAAACCTTGAATAAAATTTGAATAATAAGGTCAATTAGATCATCAAATTCATCCTCAAATTATTCTGGCCTTAATTCAATCTCAATTCCTTAATTCGACCCAAACCACCAACAAATTAAACTTATCGCGGCGCCTTGAACACAATGTTATCCTTAAGCTCATAACCTTGTACCATGACTTATTCCTTTGCAACTCACCTCACAAGCCCCTTGACTTAACGATCTCGAAACAATGGAAACTCTTTAATTTTTCTTGAATTTTGAACGACGAAATAAATGTCGTTGATAACTTATGGCACAGATAAAGAGGGCAAATTTTGGGGTGCAACAGAAAGGAGGTGTGAAAAGTAGTTTGATAGTTCGAATGTGTGAGCAAGCATTTAAGAACACCTACCCTAAGATTGTCTTTCTTGTTCTTTGAGTCTTTCGGGCGAAAGGGTCTATCTATACCATGAGAGGGCAGAAAGTCTTTCAATTGGATGTGCGGGTCATCGAAGGGTCATCGAGAATTATCGTTCGCCACAAGACTGTCCCTACCATAAAGGGGGGCAGGTAGTCTCGGGGAAGGATATAATAGTCATTTAGGCAACAATAAGGACTCCTTAGCATTCGAAGGGACGATCATCATTTATCGAGGCAACATCGAGGGACGAGATCATATTTGTCGTAGGCAACTCGAAGGGACTATGATCTTTATATTGAGGGACTATGATGATTTTATCGAAGGCAACAGGCCAAGGAGTCCCTACACTCGAAGGGACTTGACTATTTGATCGCGAAGGCAGCGTAAGATTGGTTACCTTAAAGGTGTGTGTGTGCACCAATCATGTGAGTTGAGTTTAGTTTAAAGGTTGTCACTCCCTACATTACTAACCACGCAGTTATATTGTGCGGAAATTAAAATGCAGAAAGTAAAACCTACGCCATTACAGTTTTATGGGTGAGGGATTTACAATAAACACCTGTAGGGGGTATGCGGAAAATAAATACGGAAATTAAAGTCCTAATTACTATTACATCAAAAAATGTGCAACCTATACACCTTCTAGAATTTAAATAAACAATAAATAATTAAATAAAAGGCGGGAATTAAACAACCATGCGACATTCATAGAGTTTTGAGATGAGAAGAGAAGAATCGAGAAAAATAAAATTAAGGTTTGAAAATAAAATCAGGGTTAGAATTTATTTAATTTTTACCTAATTAATTATCAAGTGTTAAATTAAAACTAATCTTAATTAATTATCTAATTAAAAAAATAATAATTGATTAAAATCTATATCTAATTATTTTTAACATAATTAATTAATTAAATGGAATTCTAAAAATTAACTAATTAAGTAAGTAGAAAAAAATTTTAATCCTAAGTAACTAAATTAAAAGACTAATCCTAAATATCAAAATTAATTCTAATTGTTGTTTTTATGGCTAATTGATTTAAACAAACAAAAACCAACAAAAAAAAAAATAAACAGCAAAAGGAGAAGAAACTAAACCACATAGGCATGGATCCAGTGCTGTTGGTTGGTGAGGGTCCATGGTGGACTGGCAATCCTGATCCTTCAGATCTGGGCTGATGAAAATCCAAGAGCTGGTACCTGGGGGTGCGCTGTAGTCACACGTGGGACTGGAGTGCTGAATATGTAGTAAAACAAACAAACGAAAAAAAAAGTAAATAACATGTGGGACGCTGGGATCGAGCCCAGGTCCCTTAGATCACGAATAACTCCTTCTGGCCATTCAAGCTGCGTTTTTTTATTGTTAAGCATTCACCAAAAAACCAATTAATATAAAACATGACATAAATGGTCACAGAGTCAAAGCGGGCCCACTGCAGATGCACGCAGCCAATAAGAGTAAGAGAGAGATGCTCAGATTGTTGACTGACCAATAAAAGCTTCACACGCGTGGTCAAAGGGTCCAAAGAAACTATTCATTGTCTTCTTCGCTGCTCCTGCGAAAATACTTGCGAAAGTAGCTACGTATTTTCCTGCGGAATTTTCACGATTTCCCGGTAGCCATTCTTGAGATTTTGAAACCTGTAAAACATGAAAGAAACAAGAACAAAGGAAACCCAGATACATTAATTAAAGGGTTCTGAATTCATTGGTGCAATTATCTTGGCATGAAACCCCTTGTAGGTACGAAAACGAAGGTGCATGAACTCCATGCCCTAACAATGGTGATTAACGTTCTACGCACTATGGCTCCGTCCCAATGGTTCATATATGTCCTAAACATTACCAGAAACTCATACAAGGCATTAGAATTAATTGAAACGCATTGAAACATGGTAAACGAAAAAACTCAAGAATGCATGAAAATTATGAATATAGTGTGATCAAGATGCATGTCGTGGAGCTTTAACCATGGTCCAACCTTACCCTATGCTGCGTGGATATATGATTAGGAGACTTGTTTGGCTCTTAAAGGGGCTGCAAATATGAATACGAAAATTCAAGCTTTTCTTGCAATTTTTGGAACCTTGAATGAGAGTCTTGGAGGCTAGGGTTCGTGGCTGCTTATACAGAAGAGGTTGTGTTTATATAGGTGAAGGAATTAGGGCAAGAGGTTGGAAAGAAAATCAAGAGATTGGTGAGAGAAGAGATTGAGAAAATTTTGATTGGAAATTACATGAAATATTGCCATATTTGCTTCAATCTTTTCCCTATCAAATATATTTGATTTGCTTGAGCCCCAAGGATGATTTTATCATTAAATTATACATCAATTTGATTTTTATTTTATTTTTTCTTGATTTAAATTGAATAAAATCAACAAAATAAATAAAATAAAAATCCAAACTCCACACCAACGAAATTCAATGGTCCTCTAAGTGTTTCTTGGGCTTTTATATGATCCAAAATAAAGCCCCATGATTTAATTCATTATTTCACTATTTTATTTGATTTAATTTGGGTTTTAAATGAATAAAATCCAAATTTAAAGAAATAATAATAATAAAAATAATGGGATGGGCATATGGACGTGGTATAGGCTTAAGATCATGTTCCAAGACCAAAATTTAGGCCCATGGGTTCAAAAGATCAAAACTCTTCACTTTGCACTTTCCTAAAATTTCCCAACTTTAGCAATGCGTATCTCTCTCAATTTTAACCCTATGAAGGTGTTATTGATCATTTGAGAAAGCTTAGAGTGTCCTATAAATGACCCTTTTGGTTTAATCTCAATTGTGTTTTCTATTTGCAAGTTATGAGCTTTGACCCAAAAGGTGTTTTTGTTGACTTTTTTGGAGGACCTATAATCTCTTTGACCATATCTTTCAAGTGAAGCATTTTTAGCCTTGGCATGTGAGAGACAAAGTTGTAGAGAATTCAATTTTCTTCAAAATGAAATTTGGATGGAAAATTTATGATGTTCCATGTGAAAGTTATGGCTGGTCAAAGTTCGGTTGACTTTTAGGTCAAAAAACCCTAATTTAGAAACTTTGAGTTTTGTTGATTTCTGAACTTTCCTTGATGAATCATGATCAATCCTTGATCAAATGATGAATGGTACCTCAAAATGAGGATGTTGACCAAAAATCAGGAGTTTTGACTGTGGTTTGACCACAGTTGACTTTTAGGTCAAATCGGTCGACTGTTGTCCATTTGAACAATTGACTGATCAAACTTGTGAGTCGGAGCTTGAAACTTGGTGTGAGGATCCTTTGAAGCACATGAAAGGCCATGAAGTCCATTTGAAGTATCAGAAGTTGATTTTACTTGGAGAGGAGCAAAACCCTAATTGAAAGCTTGTTGCTAAGGAGACAAGCAAGTATGCTTATTCCTCAGCATATGAAAGTCAGGTGGATCAGAATCTCTTGAAATATGATGGGCAAATTTTGGGTTATGACAATAAGCATGCATCACATGAGGGTATTACACAAAAACTTTTGCCAAACAACACTTTAACATGCAATGGTCACATTCAAGTAACATAGAATTTAAAAAATAAAACAAACATGCTAAACCATAGTGGAATAATCGTCTCATCAATAAGATGGTAAACTCGGATGATTCCCATACATCATCCACCATATCACAATATCTCGGCTTAAAGGCCACTCATCAATAACATAAACATATTCAAATAGGAAAAATACATAAGAGTAAAACAGATATCTCATGTACATCAAGTCAAAGAGAATAAATCCAAAGTCTCATGTGTTACATTGACCAGAGCACGAAAAGACTACCTAGTCAAGACACACTATAAGAGTGCTATAGTCCCAAGCTAAAGCTCCTCCGAAGCACCACTACTCTTCAGAACCTGCGCGATGTCGCAATGAACATCATTCAAACAGAAGGGTGAAAATTCAAATCATTATAAATAAATATAATAATAGGAAATGTATAAAACCATAACAATACACTAAGAATTAATCACACTTCACCTAAACATGCATCATATTTACTTTACCAATAATTACATGTTTGTCTCATACGACATAGCTTTTCAAATCAAGTAATCATGTTCAATTACTACAATCATCAAATGTATTCAGTTATGAAACATAATTCAAGTATACAAATATACAACCAAGTATAAGAATCACCAAGATCCACATATATGCTTACCCACAACATCATTCCACATCATCATATCACATAAATCACACAACATTAACAATTCACATCGACATGTGCGACTCAAGTGTGACTCAATGCAATATGCATGTGGATCCATCCGTTATCATTTCCGGAAAGCTGATTGTCCATCTCTCGAACTAGATAACCACCTCTAAAGCTCCATTCGGCGTTAAGCTTTCAAACCCCATTCGGAGTTAGGTTTGGGACAAGAAAATAATCTTCACAAGATTACCCGACATTTCCTCTTTCAAAGACTCGTGCTAGTGTAAGTGTGCAACAAAACAAGACTCGTGCATATAAGACAATCGCAACCTCTTAAACTACATAAGCATCTCATATCCAACATTGCACAACATACACAAACATGACTTTAATCCCAAACAATGCATCAATTAGCATGTGTCATCTATACATCATTCAATCACATGTATTCAAACATAGTATAACATGTATTGCATCATTATTCATCAATAAACATCATAACACATACATACTTCAAGTATTAAGCTTCTTGATCCGCTGTCGCGCGCGGGTCAAAAACGAGTATTTTGTAAAACGTAGTACAACGACAATGGCTCGAGTCGTATCGCAAGGATTCTTGATTTTATTAACTAAAAGCAAAGTCGAAATTGGGGGGGTTGGTTTGGGTTCGATTTAGAAAAAAGCGCTTAAAAAAAAGTGATTCTGAAAATAAGTGATTAAAACAGGTTAATCTGCCGGTCCGATATCCAACTTATCATCGGTCAATATAATTCCAGTCCCTAAATGATTTCAATTCCTATTCGATTGTAATGTCGAATTAACAAGCGCAATTCATACTACAAGATTGTAAATTCCTAATGTCCGGATTAAGCAAACGGATAAAAGTATTGTGAATTAAGCAAACACAATTGCGCGGATAAAGCAAACGCGATTAAATTATAGGAAGAACAATCATCGAATCAAATCAATATATATTCTATGGAACTTGAATTAAGCAAACAAGACACAGAGCACGATATTGAAAGGAATGAATAATTTAATTGGAATTGATAAAAAAAAACCTCAGAGTATTTGGAACTCGACTCCGGCAGATTTCACCTTCGGATTAGTTCTCCATTACACGATCGTACAAAAGCTTCAATATTTTCGTGAATAGTGAATGAATGAACAGTAACCGCGGCTGCCTAACCTAAGTCAAAACCACAACCCGTTTTACAATCCAACTGGGTCAAACATACGACCCAGGCCCAAAACCAATTGACCCGAAACTTAACTAAAATTAGTGCTGCAACTTCAACGAATATTCTGGCCCTTCTACAGTCCGATTCTGACTTCGACTCCAACATAAGAATTGTAGCTCTTTCTCTTAGCTTTCCGGCGATTATTAGAACGCCTCAATCGGACTCCTGGAACTCCAGATTTGATCGTTTCCGTGCAGACTATTAAAGCTGAAAAATTAATACGAAAAACAAATAAGTGCAAAAATAAAATAAAATATAAAAACATATTAAAACATAAAAATAAATAAAACAAACCGAAGAAATGCTTGAGTACAAACATGGAAGAACGTGCATTAAAATGCACTGATCAAATTCCCCCACACTTGAACTTTTGCACTTCGAGCAAAATGAAAAAACAGAACAAAGAAAGCACAAATACATCAACAGTTACTCATCCTAGGCTACAAATCTTCTTTGGGTAAATTTGCATCGACAGATACTAATCTTGCACACTAAGGACATCGTAAGAACACTAACCACATATATGCAGACATAAGCCTCCTAAATACACAAACCAATTCAAATCATATTATTATATCATAGCCTAACTTACTCATCCTTTTTGCTCTTTTTCATTCAGGCGCAATCACATTAAGCCCGTTATCTCCACACACATATAGCAGGACAACCGGTTAGTGACTCTGATCCTTTTGCACGGGGTTCCGGTACTTGCGTGGCATAACCCTTTGCTTACTCAGATGTAGTTGCGGGGGATCGGACTGTAATCCTCCCTACCAAGTTCAGCACCAGAAACCGCTGAACCAACTAACAAAGAGTTTTGATTTTTTTTTTTGAAGATTACACAACCGTTGGGTTAAGTGACCGGGTGAGGATCACCAAACTTAGAAGGTGTATTACCTTTTTCTTTTCTCTTTTTTTTCTTTTCTTTTCGGAACATTCACTTATATTCATCGGCTTCCTGCGTAAAGTGTGTGAGAGATGGTGCCGACTGCTGAAATAAACTACTCAAGAGCTGTCAAAGAATGAGAAATTAAGGCTAAAACATAATAACAAATTCAAATCAATTTCCGTATGCAGGAGACTTACGGTGTTAGAATGATACCGATCTTGTGAATTTTTCCTAAGACTCCGCGAACCCGACTCAAATCAGTCTGTAGCCCAAAACTTTCAAGAAGATGCATTTTTTTTATTGATTGAAATTAAACAAAATACTAACAAAAACAAATAAAACACACGATTCCCTCCCCCACACTTAAACTAAGCATTGCCCTCAATGAAAGGACGTTACTAATAAAGTAGAGAGAAGGAAAGAAGGACTCCCTGGTCAAGTTGCAGTGTAGTTAGGTGCTTCCAAAGAAAGCTCTTCTATGCTGACATCTTCAGGCACCGGACTTTCATGGAATAACTTCAGCCGCTGCCCGTTAACCTTGAAGACTTTGTCAGTACCTACACTTTTTATTTCTACTGCACCATGAGGGAAAACATTAGTAACAACAAAGGGGCCAATCCATTTGGATCGAAGTTTCCCAGCCATAAGCTTAAGGCGGGAGTTAAACAGTAAAACCTGTTGGCCCACGGAAAATTCCTTCCTAGAAATCATTTTATCATGGAAGTGCTTAGTTTTTTCTTTATAAATCCTAGAGCTCTCATAAGCCTCTAATCTAAGCTCTTCCAACTGTTGCAATTGGAGTTTTCTTTCAATACCTGCTTGTTGCATCTCCAAATTACAACTCTTCACCGCCCAAAAAGCACGGTGTTCTATCTCAACAGGAAGATGACACGCCTTACCAAAAACAAGTCGATAAGGAGACATCCCAATGGGTGTCTTGAAAGCTGTCCTTTGAGCCCAAAGTGCGTCTTCTAGACGACGGCTCCAGTCTTTCCTGTTTGGCTGCACCATTTTCTCTAAAACCTGTTTGATCTCCCTGTTGGAGATCTCAGCTTGCCCATTAGTCTGTGGGTGATATGCAGTAGAGACTCTGTGCACAACTCCATACTTTCGGAGTAAGGCTTCCATGGTGCGGTTACAGAAATGAGTGCCTTGGTCACTTATGATAGCTCGCGGTATTCCAAACCTGCAAAAGATATTAGACCTGACAAACTCTGCAACAACTTTAGAATCATTAGTCCTAGTGGGGATAGCTTCCACCCACTTTGAAACATAATCAACAGCAAGCAAAATGTAAAGGAAACCAAATGATACAGGAAAGGGACCCATGAAATCGATTCCCCATACATCAAATACCTCACAGAAAAGCATAGGCTGCTGAGGCATTTCACTCTTGCGAGTGATGTTTGTACCTGTTATCTGGCACTCTTTACAAGTGCGATAAGTCTCAAAAGCATCCTTAAAAATACTTGGCCAATAGAAACCTGAATCAAGAACTTTTCTTGCAGTTCTTTGAGGACCGAAGTGTTCGCCGGCTTGAGATGCATGAGAAAATTTCAAAATAGATTCAATCTCATTGTCGGGGACACATCTCCTGATTACCTGATCACTACCAAACTTCCATAGATATGGATCATCCCAAACATAATATTTGGCATCACTTTTGAGTTTGTGAACCTGTGATCTAGATGCACCTGTAGGAAAAACACCAGCAACAAGAAAATTAACAATGTCAGCAAACCAAGGTGTAATCCCATGCAAAAGAAACAACTGCTCATCAGGAAAGTCATCCTTAATAGGAAAAGGGTCTTCATCTCTCTATCCTGCTCAAGTGGTCAGCCACTAAGTTCTCAGCTCCACTTTTGTCTTTAATCTCAACATTAAACTCTTGGAGCAGCAACATCCACCGAATCAATCTCGGTTTTGCATCCGGCTTCTTCAGCAAGTACTTTAAAGCTGCATGGTCAGTAAAAACAATAATCTTGGAACCTAGCAAATAAGATCTGAATTTATCAAGAGCAAAAACAATAGCTAGCAGTTCTTTTTCAGTGGTGGTGTAATTAGACTGTGCAGAATCTAAAGTCCTAGAAGCATAGTAAATAACATGGGCAGCCTTGTCAACTCTTTGTGCAAGGACAGCCCCAACTGCATAATTGGAAGCATCACACATAAGCTCAAAAGGAAGTGTCCAATCAGGTGGCTGAATGATGGGAGCGGAGGTCAATGCTTTCTTCAAGAAGTCAAACGCTTGTTTGCATTTGTCATCAAAATCAAAAGTGACGTCATTCTTCAACAAGTTCGACAGCAGAAGAGCTATCTTGCTGAAATCCTTGATGAAACGCCTGTAAAAACCTGCATGACCAAGAAAAGAACGAATCTCGCGAATGCAAGAAGGGTAAGGCAATGTAGAAATCACATCAATCTTAGCAGGGTCAACATAAATTCCTTTTTCAGAAATAATATGACCAAGAACAATTCCCTGCTCAACCATAAAATGACACTTTTTATAATTCAACACAAGGTTAGTCTCGATGTATCTTTCTAAAATCAAGCTTAAACTGTTCAAGCATGCATCAAAAGAAGAACCATAAACAGTAAAGTCATCCATAAACACTTCCATGCAATTTTCAATAAAATCAGAGAAAATACTCATCATGCATCGTTGGAAAGTGCCAGGAGAATTGCAAAGGCCAAAAGGCATCTTCCTGTAAGCAAATGTACCGAATGGGCACGTGAAAGTGGTCTTTTCTTGATCTTCAGGTGCAATATGAATCTGAAAGTAACCTGAAAAACCATCAAGAAAACAATAATGTGATTTACCAGCTAGCCGTTCAAGCATCTGGTCAATGAACGGCAAAGGAAAGTGATCCTTTCTAGTAGCCTGGTTCAGTCTCCTGTAATCAATACAAACTCTCCAGCTGTTCTGGACTCTAGTGGGAACAAGTTCATTCTTTTCATTTTTTACCACTGTGAGTCAAGATTTCTTAGGTACAACCTGCACTGGACTTACCCACTTACTGTCAGAGATAGGATAAATGATACCTGCTTGCAAGAGTTTGGTTACCTCCTTCTTTACAACATCGAGAATCAAAGGATTAAGCCTCCTTTGGGGCTGCCTTACTGTTTTCGCTCCATCCTCAAGTAAAATCCTGTGCATGCACATCGAAGGACTAATACCTGGAAGGTCGGCCAATGTCCACCCGATTGCTTTCTTGTGCCTCTTTAATACCTGCAAAAGTCTGTCTTCTTGATTGAAATCAAGGTTAGAAGAGATAATAACAGGAAGTTTTTCATTATGCTCCAAGTAAGCATATTTCAGGTTCCCAGGGAGCTCTTTTAGCTCTAAGGACGGGGGCTGGATGATGGATGGAAGGCTTGGGGCAGCCGGGATGTCAAGAGCATCGACGGCAAAAACAACCTCATCGGTAACAACTTCGCCAGTAGGAAATGTATCAGGCTGCAAGGAAGCATCAATCTCAGCACAAAGAACACAAACGTTAGTGTCAGTGCAATCAGGACATGAATAATTATCATCAAAATCAGAGAGAGATGGAAAATCAAGTGCAAATAATTCAGAACAACTCTCATCAACTAATTCAGAAATCAACTCAATATTAAAAACCGAATGCTCCTCCACAGGGTGTTTCATGGCATCGAAGATATTAAATTTTGCGACGATGTCACCAAATTCCATGGACATGGTTCCATCATCAACATCAACTTTTGTCTTCGCCATTTTCATGAACGGTCTGCCTAAGATGATGGGAGCTCTGCTTGACTTAGTTTCTCCTTCCATGTCCAGAATGTAAAAATCTGCAGGAAAAATTAAATCATTAACTTGAACGAGGACATCTTCCACTATGCCGGTGGGACGTGCATTGCTCTTGTTCGCCAGTTGAACGATTAAACCTGTATGCTGCATGGGACCAAGGCAAAGGTTATTATAAATAGAAGTAGGCATAACATTAATGCCCGCTCCTAAATCAAGCAAACAATTATCAAATTTCGTATCCCCGATGGTACAAGGAATAGTAAAAGTTCCCGGGTCCTTGCACTTTTGTGGCAAGACCTGAGAGATGGCTAAAACACTTTGTTCGGGCTGAATGAAAGCAGAGATGCTTCTTCCCAAGTTGACTCTGTCACTTCCTTTTACTTTTCTCTTGTTTGTACATAGATCCTTCAGAAACTTTGCATACCTTGGAACTTGCTTAATCACATCAAGAAGCGGAATGTTTACCGCTACTTTCCTAAACATATCCAGAATTTCTTTTTCTTTGTCTCCCTCCTCAATTCTTTTATTTTTCATAACTCTATGTGGGAAAGGAACTGGTGGCACATACTCCTTTTCTTTATTTTTTTCAGTTCCGACCACAACAGAAGAAGGAGAAGAAAGTGCAGCAGGGGAAGGTTCAGATGGAGAAAGTTCAGAAGTTACCTCAATGACTTTTTTATTTTTTTCAGGGGCTGGTTCTGTAACCTTTCCGGATCTCAAAGAAATAGCGCTCACATTAGCATTACCATTCGGATTGACAACAGTTTGTGCTGGAAGTTGGTTCGAACCTTGAGCTTGCATATTATTTATTTGAGTAGCAAGTTGTTCCATCTGTGTGGTCAAGGTCTGAATGCTAGTGTCGGTTCTTTGTTGAAACTGAAGGTTGTTCACGGCCATTTGTTTAACAAGATCTTCAAGGGATGGTCCGGAAGTAGTGGCTGGAGGAGTGTGATGTGGCTGGGGTAATGGAACGGTGAGCTGTTGTTGTGAGGGCTGCTGATTTCCATATCGAAGGTTGGGATGATTCCTCCAATTGGGGTGATATTTGTTGGTGGACAAGTCAGGGGTGTTGTTGTACCTGTTCTGGTTGTAAAGGATGGCTGCATAAGCTTGAGGCAGCTCGGTAACAGTATCATCTATCAGAAGAGGACAAGTATCAGTGGGATGATCATGAGTTGTACAAATGCCACATACAGTTGCTGTTTGAGGTTTCGCTACTGCAAGTTGTTTGACTAAAGCGGTCAGCTCATCAAGTCTGGTTTCTAAAGCTCTGTTTGAGGAACCTTGAATTTGATGTACACCCTTGGTCTGGACAGAATTGGTTCTAGTGGTGAACTGTTGGGAATTTAAGGACATATTTTCAATGAGGGCTCTGGCAGCAGCTGGAGTTTTGTCAACAAGTGCTCCACCGCTAGCAGCATCAAGAATGTTTCTATCCATAGGTAACAACCCCTCGTAGAAGTACTGAATGAGAAGTTGCTCGGTAATCTGATGTTGAGGACAGCTTGAAACTAACTTCTTGAACCTATCCCAATACTCAGCCAATGACTCGTTATCTTGTCTAATACCACAAATCTCTTTTCGGATTGAAGCAGCTCTAGATGCAGGAAAATATCGCTCCAAGAACACTCTCTTCAGAGCATTCCAGCTTGTGATTGAATTCGGTTCGAGATCATATATCCAGTCCTTCGCTGCACCCTGCAAAGAAAAAGGAAAAGCACGAAGTTTGATATGATCTTCAGTGATACCTTCGGGCTTCAATGGTGTAGAGCACACCACCTGGAATTCCTTCAAATGTTTGTGTGGATCCTCACCTGCAAGACCATTAAACTTTGGCAACAAGTGTATTAAACCCGATTTTAATTCAAAAGGAACAGCAACAACATCATATTCAATACACAAGCCATTATAATTAACATCAGGGGCTGCAAGTTGCCTTAGAGTTCTATTTTCAGCCATTTCAAAAGCAAATTCAGAATCAGAATCAAACAAGTTATGCAAATAGTCAGACTCAGAATCAGACTCAGCTATGGTCGGTGAAGGTGAACTATTGCTAGCCTGGCCTGCTCTACGAAGTGTGTGCAAGGTTCTCTCTACCTCAGGATCAAAAGCAACAAGTTCAGGACAGGAAGACCTAGTAGCCAGGACTAGTGCACAGCAATGCAGCAACAATCGTGAAAATGCCAACTATGTCCCTGAAACAACACAATGAAGCAAATCGATTAAAAATAATTCAAAAAAATAAACTGACACCGAAAATAATCTAATGACGCAAAAATAAAATTTTGATATTTTTTTCGGAATTTTTCGACTCTATGAAAACAGAAAATAAATCATTAAAAATAGTAAAAAGGCTTTTTTCGCGATTTGAAAAGTTTGTCACGTAACTACTCTGTAATATGTGACTTTTGATCAGGGATTTTTTTCACACCTAACTGTCGGGACAGATTTTCGAAACGGTGAAATTTTCCCAAAAACCGATTTTTTCGACTCTAGAGGCGTTATGGCCGAAACCGCGAGGAACCTATGGCCAAAACGCACAAAAACTACACCTAAGACTCTAATATCAGTTAATATTCACAAGAATCCCCGGCAACGGCGCCAATTTGATCCGCTGTCGCGCGCGAGTCAAAAACGAGTATTTTGTAAAACGTAGTACAGCGACAATGGCTCGAGTCGTATCGCAAGGATTCTTGATTTTATTAACTAAAAGCAAAGTCGAAATTGGGGGGGTTGGTTTGGGTTCGATTTAGAAAAAAGCGCTTAAAAAAAGTGATTCTGAAAATAAGTGATTAAAACAAGTTAATCTGTCGGTCCGATATCCAACTTATCATCGGTCAATATAATTCCAGTCCCTAAATGATTTCAATTCCTATTCGATTGTAATGTCGAATTAACAAGCGCAATTCATACTACAAGATTGTAAATTCCTAATGTCCGGATTAAGCAAACGGATAAAAGTATTGTGAATTAAGCAAACACAATTGCGCGGATAAAGCAAACGCGATTAAATTATAGGAAGAACAATCATCGAATCAAATCAATATATATTCTATGGAACTTGAATTAAGAAAACAAGACACAGAGCACGATATTGAAAGGAATGAATAATTTAATTGGAATTGATAAAAAAAAACCTCAGAGTATTTGGAACTCGACTCCGGCAGATTTCACCTTCGGATTAGTTCTCCATTACACGATCGTACAAAAGCTTCAATATTTTCGTGAATAGTGAATGAATGAACAGTAACCGCGGCTGCCTAACCTAAGTCAAAACCACAACCCGTTTTACAATCCAACTGGGTCAAACATACGACCCAGGCCCAAAACCAATTGACCCGAAACTTAACTAAAACTAGTGCTGCAACTTCAACGAATATTCTGGCCCTTCTACAGTCCGATTCTGACTTCGACTCCAACATAATAACTGTAGCTCTTTCTCTTAGCTTTCCGGCGATTATTAGAACGCCTCAATCGGACTCCTGGAACTCCAGATATGATCGTTTCCGTGCAGACTGTTAAAGCTGAAAAATTAATACGAAAAACAAATAAGTGCAAAAATAAAATAAAATACAAAAACATATTAAAACATAAAAATAAATAAAACAAACCGAAGAAATGCTTGAGTACAAACATGGAAGAACGTGCATTAAAATGCACTGATCACTTCTCATGTAAATTCATCCATAATTCATCTGATACATGCCAAACAATTAATCAAAACTCATGATAATTATTCATAAATCAATAGCATGCAAATACATAAGCCAATTCAAGAAAATAAAAACATTTCATTTTTCTACACAGGCCGCGCTACGCACCCTGGCATCCGCGCGACGCGCGCTACCTTCTGTAACGTGTTCTGCAAAATTGCTAACAGCGCGCTACACGCCCTATACCATGCAACGTGCGCACTGCGATTTCTGCATAAATGTTTCTGCGATGACAGCAACCCATTTTCTCTCCATTTTCACCCAAAATCAGTTCCAGTTCAGATTTTACCACGAATTTCATGCTTATATCACATATACAACATATATAATCAATTACAAACATCAAAACACAATTCGTAAATCAATTTCATGGATTCTAACATAATCTCTAAGTTAGGGTTTTCTCAAATTCAACATATCTACACCAAATCATTTGTTATTCACATACCCATTCATAGAATTTCATATAGAATCATCATAACAAGTTACATTTCACATAATTTATGGATTAACATACCAATTTCAAGACAAACTCATGAAATAGAAAAACTCTCAATCCTAATTCATATATATCTAACACCACATACATTACCCAATTATATCAACTTATAATCACTTGGATTCACACCCTCACCTTGGATTAGATGAAATCTCTAGTCCTCCCTCTTCAAGAATTTCCTTTCTCTTTTGTTCTCTACTAGCCTCTTTTCTTTCTAACTTAGGTTTTCTCACCTAACATCTCTTACTATCTCTATTTTTGTTGGGCTTAACCCACCCAAATCCACATCTAATTAATTAGGTCCATTACTAGGTATTTACTAATCCTCACACATTTACTTAATTATTTATATACTAGACATATTCAAATAATCACAAAACATACCAAATAATTAATTATCACCTAAATTGTAATTAATAAAAATAAACACCTAATAAATAAATACAGAAATAAAAATCGGGTTGTTACACTTTTCATGTGCAATACCATGCTGCTTATAATAGTCATCAAATGGTCCATAATACTCACCATCATTATCAGAACAAACATATTTAATCTTCTCTTGTGCCTACCTCTCTACCAAAGCATGTAATTTTTTAAACTTCTCTAACACTTATTCTTTTGTCTTCAAGGCATAAACCTATAGTTTCCTAGAACAATCATCAATAAAGGTACCAAAATAAAGTTCACCACTAAATAATTTTCACCTTTAATAGACCATAAATATCAAAATGTACCAAATGAAGAAACTTTGGCTTCCATGAGGGAGGATGTATCTTGAAAGATACTCTAATATGTTTATCTGTCATGCAATGAGAACACTTCTCCAAATTTGCATTCTTTTATTTTGGAAGAACGTCCTTTTTGGTCCAAACATTCAATCCAATTTCACTAATATGACTATGTCTTTGGTTCTAAAAAGATGCTTCCATATTGATAGCATTCACATTGTCCCTAGAAACAAAAGCTTTTGTCCAATACAGTTTAGAAAGCTTTTCCCCTCTAGCCATAACCAAGTTACCTTTGTTGAGTTTCCACTTTCTAGAACCACAATGATTGCCATAACTACTATCATCAAGCATATGCACAAATATCAACTTAAAGCGGACATCTGGATTAACACCTCTAAGAAACAATTGCATTTCCATGTTGGTTTGCAAGAAAACATCACCAATACCAATTACCTTAGATACACTATCATTACCCATCTTCAACACTTCAAAGTCACCAGAAGTATAAGATGTAAAGAAATCATTTCTTGGTGTAACATGAAATGTAGCACTACTGTCAACTATCCACATGCTCACATCTGATACAAGGCTAACATTGTCATGATCACGGAGAATAACAGAATCATCACTAGTAGCAGTAGTAACACAACCATCGTCACCATCTTCACGATCTCTTTGTTTATGCTTAATTTTCTTGCCTTTGTTATCCTTTTTACGCTGATTAGAATACTTCTTTAAGTGTCTTGTTTTTTGACAATAATGATACTCCAAATTCTTTATTCGTGGCTTGGACTTGCTTCTGCTCTTATCTTTACCACCCTTCATTTCCTTTTTCTGGTTTCTCCCCCTATTTTCCGTGACAAGTACCTCATATTGAGATGCAGAACCATGTACCTTACTTCTCATATCCTTATTAAGAATACAACCCTTAACCATTTCAAAAAAACAACACCTCTAGGAGCAAAACTTATGATCGAAACCTGAAAAGCCTCCCAAGACTCTGGTAAATATAGCAATAGAAATAGTCTCAAAAGTTCATCATTAAATTTAATATACATTTCTGACATCTGATAAAGGAGTCCTTGAAATTCACTCAAGTGATATGAAATATAATTTCCATCCTTATACTTCAAACTTATGATGCTATTAAACAAAAACAGTTTATTATTCCCTGATTTAGATGAATACAAGGACTCTATGTTCTCCCAAAAAGTTTTTGCATGTGTCTCATTAGCAGTATGATTATAAAAAATATCTTTTACATTTTTCCGAATAAACTCCCGTACCAGTAGATCTTTAAACTCCCATTCTTCATCAGACATAAAATTCAGATTTGCGGAACTAAACATTGGTAAATACAATTTCTTAACAAATAGTAAGTATTTCATCTTGCCCTTCCACAAATGGTGATTAAAACCATTCAACAACATCATCTTCATATTTGTATTTGACTTCATTATTCAAACAAGTAAAATAGCCCTTGACTGAGAGTTCTGATACCACTCTGAAGGGAAATGAATACAAAATAATAGACCAATACACAATGTGTTAATTCTCTGATTGTGTGATTGGCATTAATTTTAGTAAAACAAATTAGACAGCAACATGTTAAATAGAATATTCTAACTTGCAGAAAATATATGTTCTATCTACTACAACTGGTATAACATGTCGAACAAGATATCCTATGCAGGATCATCTAACATCGTGATTGTGTATTAAGCTGAGCTTTTAGAATCTGTTTAAGTTGATACAAATGCAGAATATTATGGGAATATTACGCAATCCAATATGGCGCTTAATTTAAGGATAAACGATTTTTTAAGATGTATTCATAGTTTTTAAATATGGAGATTATTTAAGAAACTAATTATTAAAGACCTATTTTTAGGGACAAGGTTTAGCAGATTTTTAGCAGTCTACATGCTGCATTTTGAAGCCCAAATCCAAACCAGAGTGGAACTTACTGTGTAATAGGTTAGAGTTTCTATTAATTGTGAGTCTCTCTAATATCATTCTTGATAAAATAGTAAGAATCTTTTCATTATGTTGTAAGTTCTGTCATTCATTCATTCATTCATAAGTTGTTATTATTGAATGTTTGTATGTCACTTTCTAAGTGTGTGTTGCTTGAGTCTCAAGCTATTGTTCTTGATCGAAGCTTTTAAGCAAGATCAACTATTATTTTTTATTAAGAGGTTCTTAATTTAGTCTTGCTTGTAATTGAATATTGAGGTAAAGGGCTATCAATATTAGTAACTGGGATTGATACTGTGAGACATCATCGCAGTGGTTGGAAGTGAGAGGGATTTCTCATATCTAGGAGGTTTCTAGGTAGAAGTTGCAGTGGGTAGGGATTAAGTGAGAAGTTGAAAATCAGAGGTTATTTAGCTTCAAATTGATACTGCTATTAGTGGATTTCCTTCATGACTTGGTAGCCCACAGAGTATGTGTTATTGTACACCGAATTGGGTTAACAATTCTGTGTTCATTTACTTTTCAACATTGTTTCAAATCATGTTTACCTTGCCATTGTATATTGTTTAGAGATCAATGTATCAACATCTCTTAGGACATATGAGATCTGAAAATCAGAATTTCAATTGGTATCAGAGCAAGCGTCCTATTCTATATCTGGATGAGATTCAGGGAAGATACTTTCTGGTTCGATGGACAGAGAAGAAGGATTTAATTCATATTTGAGACTAACTTCGGGATGCAAGAAGCCTATGTTGTTTGGATATAAAAATTTGGATTTAGTCGAAAACTTAGAGGATCAAAATCTACTTTGGGGTATATGGTGACTTTTGCCGGGGGGAGCCGTGGCTTAGCAATCAAAGTTGCAAAAGTATGTCACACTCTCTACTAACGAAGTCGAGTTTATAGCTGTCGTGGAAGCGTTAAAGAGTTGTTATAGTTGAGGAAATTTAAATGGAATTTGGTGTGAAACAAGAAAAGTATGTCTTGTTTTGTGATAATTAAAGTGTCATTCACTTATCGAAGAATTCCTCCTTTCACTCGAGGTCGAAGCATATTGATTTTCATTATCATTGGACTCGTGATGCATTATATTTCAAGTTGATGGAGCTTGAGAAGATTCAAAATGATGACAGTGGTTCGAATATGTTCACAAAGGTGTTACCTAGGGGAAAGTTTGAGTTTTGTTATAAGGAAGCCGAACCGGTATTGCCCTCAAACTAGTCGGTTGGGGGAGTTTGTTGGGATATTTCTCCTATTTGGAGAGGCCCAGTTTGATGTGGGTTAGTGGGCCATATGTGTGTAAGCCTTTGTTATTACCCAACAAAGATAATTAGGTCATTCATTCATTGTGTGAGAAAAACAACAAGAAAAGCTAGAGAGAAAACACTATTCCTGCAACCCCATTTCAACATAGAGCAGTTCTGCGAAATTGGAGCTTGTGCAAAATTCAACGGTGGGATCGTCTTGAAATTTTGGTACAGTGTTCATGACTCATAGGAGCAAATTCTAAATGCTGAAGATTGAATTATGAGCTTTGTAAGTCAGTTTGTTGAGTCAATCTTTGAGGTTAGAATTTCTTGGTGTTTTTGGATTATTTTTTCTCTCTTTGTTCTTGTTGCATTCCAAGATTCATTGTAGATCTTGATGATGTTTATGTATGCCTCTAACTAATGTTAGGGATAACCTTGAGTGTACCTATTGTTGATTATAGTGGTGATTTTAAGTGGTCTACGAGTCCCGTAGTTTTTTACTCCTAGTTAACGAACGGTTTTCCATGCTAAAATTATGTTGTGTTGTTTGGTGTGTTTTTGTTGATTGTCTCTATGATGTGATATTTGGGAGAGTTTGTGTTGTTTGATTATTCTGTTGCATTGTGATTTCCTCCCAACATGGCTATCTTGAAGAAACTCACAAAACTCTTAAACATGTTTAATTCAATCAACATACTTGTAAGTTTTCCTATAGGCTTGACTTGACCAGAGACAAGGTGTGAAAGAAAAATACTCAAGGTTTTCTAGATTTGTGAAATATGTTTGTTGATTATTTTTATAATACACAATTGTGCATCATGTGTTAGATGTGAACAACTATGTAATATGAGATAATGACAAAATGGACAATTGATTTAAGTAAAATCTATAATCATGATTTGAATCAAAGGAAAAAATAACTTGATTCAATGTGATAAAATTTGAAAATGGCTTGTTTGATTCAGATAGTGATTTGGCATATGTGCTTCAAATCAAGCAATCATATCATTCAAAACTTAGTTATTTTTCAAAATTTTGACTGATCACGATTCAAGTTATAGACTATTGTGATTTGCATTAAAGTTTTATGTGATTCAAATCAGACACTTCGTTGATTTAAATCAGAGTGTAAGTGCAAAATACACATTTCAAATTGAATTATTGATTCAAATCAATCATATGCTTGATTCGAATCAAGCTTCAAAAGTTTCTTGTTTTAAGCTTTCTAACTTGTGATTTAAGGCACCCCATATATTGACTTTGACAAACTTACTAAAAAATATTATAATAAATTCAAATTTAATTAAGTTAGAGTGTTGACTCAAGGTACGATTCTAAAAATAAAATAAAAAATCAAATTACAACAAAATCCCTTTTTATGTTTTTATTCTAATTATTATTCTATATGTCCTTTGGTGAAATTTAAAATATTTTCTTTTGATTTAGTACACTGTGATACTTGGGGGGCATCTTTTCCTCCCCAGATATGATTGTAGGAAAATAATTAGCTGGACACAACTATAACACTTGGTTTGATACAAAATCAATCATAATTTTTTTATTAATTAAAAAATAAAAATAAAATTGTCTCCCTCCTCCATTATCACAACCACTTCATGATGTCAATTAAAAAGGAAATTAAATTTTAAATAAATTTCAATTTTCTCTCTTTATATTAGTTGTTCTTAAAAATATGACTTTAAATTTATATTTCTCATGATTGTAAATAATATTTTCTCACCGCTGTTGATGACTCCAATAGGTTCACATAGATACAGATGATGATGAAATAAAAGTTTGATGCTTCAGAACTATTAAAAGAATTAATTTTCTTATGTCAGAACTCTAAAAATAGAAATTTAAGTTTGTATTTCTCATGATTGTAAATAATATTTCCTCTACCAATCGTTAGTTGGTCCAGTGGTAATTGGCCCTGAATTTGGTAGGGAGAACCACGGTTCGATCCCCCGCAACTGCGATTACATATCTTATATATAAAGATGTCGCATTTTCTAAATATATTTTATCCTTGTTGTAATTAGTCTTGTTAGTATTGGATATGGGCCATATAAATCTGTTTAGTACTTTAGTTTCAAATGTAAGTATACTGTATAAAAGGGAATTGTGAATGAATAAAAAAGTAAGTATTTTGCATACAGATCCAATTTTAACAATTGGCATCTCCAGCCTGGTTATGAGAAGAGTATATGATGAAATTTATTTTGAATTGTATATGACTACAATGTTCAATTAGGTCGTGTACTATATAAAAGAGTCAAATGATGTGACAGAGCTATCCGTTGATGAACTCCAAGTGATTTTGTTGTGCATGAGCAAAGGATGAAGGGTCACCAAAAGGAAGAACAAATCTATGTATCAAATTATTTTTATTAATTATTAATACTTAGTAAATTCAAAAAGTACAACAACAACATGTGATTATAATGAAGATGAAGAGTCTCCAAACTTGTCACAGGGAGGAGTGCAAATAGTACAAGACAACTAAGCACCAGAATCAGAAAACCACCAACTTGGTCAGATAGCTATGAAACAATCATCAAAGGGAATTCATAAGAAGATCATGTTGTGGAACTACTAAATATGGTATCAATAGGTTATCATGATGATCCATGCACCTATGAAGAAGCTGTAAAGCATGAGGTTTGGAGAAACGATATGGATCCTAAAATAAAATACATTGAAAGGAATAACACATGGAAACTAGTATCATTGCCTTGTGGATATATAAGACTAAGTTCAATGAGGAAGGAAACATTGAAAAACATAAAGCCAGATTAGTAGCCAAGGGATACTCTCAAAGACATGGAATTAACTTCACTGATGTCTTTGCACGAGTGGTTAGATGAGATACAATAAGGAGAATTTTGGCAATGGTTGCTCTCAGACATTGAGATATATCAACTTAATGTAAAGAGTGTTTTTCTCCGCGGAGAGCGTTTTGAGGAATTCTATGCCAATCAACCAGAATTTTATTTGATAAAAGGTAGAGAGTGAAGTATACAGGTTGCAGAAGGCATTGTATGAATTGAAGCAAGCACCAAGGACATAGTATAGCAAGATTGAAACATACTTGGCAGAACATGGTTTCAACAAGCGTTTCCATGAGCACACCCTGTTCACAAATAAAGATAAGATGTGAAACAGTTTAATAGCAAGTCTCTTGTAGATGATCGTATCTTCATTGGTAACAGTAGGGAATTGTTTGAGGAATTCAAAATCTCTATGGAAATGGAGTTTGATATGACATATTTATAGAATTGGTGCATTGTGGTTCTGTCAATCAACTCTCTGATATAATGACCAAGTCTCTTAAGTTGGAAGCATTTGAGAAGTTAAGAAGGCAAATTGGAACATGAAAACTTTTAGAGTTAATCTGAATGGTATATACAATTCAGTTTAAAGGAGGATTTGTTGTAACTAGTTTTGTTAGTATTGGATATAGGCCCGGAAAAATTCTTAGATAGATACAGACATAAGAAATTATTTTACACACAACCAATCACAAAATTTTAATTAATTAAAAAATAAATAAAACATTATGATCACATATTGTTGTCCTGACTTTCTCAAACTCTCCAACAAGTGGTATCAGGATCGTGGCGAAAGCTAGATTCGGTGATGGATCATCTTATAGGTGGTGAAAACTCACATTATTGCTCTCGATTTTCCTAGACTCCCCAACAATTATATCTTTTTAATTTGTTTAAGAAATAAGCTAGAATTGTCTATTGATCCATTAGAAAATTTTGTTAATTAGTCAATGTTTATCAGGCTATTTATTATTACTTTTTCTTATATAAGAAACTCAATTCAATAGAAATGAAAACTCATCCTTCTCTAAATTTCAACACTTCTCAATTTAAAATGACTTAATAGAAAATTACAAGAATTGATATTTGATATTGTTCAACTTCACAACGTAAATAAATTACTCCCTCTGTCATACAATGAGTGATCTATTTGAAATAAAATGATGTCAAAAAATAAATGACTCATTTTAATTTTTAATGCATTTTTTTCAATTCTACCCTCTAATTAATAAAAATTTCACAATTTTTAATACATGATAAGGGTACTCTAATAAAAAATAATATTCTCAATTACTATATATTTTTTTAATCTATATCAAATGATGTACTAGATGACTTACTCATTGTGGACGGAGGGAGTATGAAAAAATGAGTCATGGAAACAAAAATATTCATGAGTAACATGCCTGCCTCTAGTGATATATATTTGCAAGTCTTATATATTTATTTAGTCCAAAAAAAAGTGAAAAATGGGGTAAGGGAATTATAATGACATTGACAGTTTCCACTATCCCCACAAATGTAAAAATAAAACAAGTAGCAAAACTTGACTTAAACGAAAACAATCAATCCTTGCCGTTGTCACACTAACCAGCTAGCCAATCGTCATCCATACAGTCAATTTCTCCAATGTCCATGCTGTGTACACAATGTAATAAAAATTAATTTAATATTGAAATCAATAATTAACATATATAACAACTTTTTAGCAAGACCTTACATTATGACTATAAAATATTAAAACCAATTATTTTTTAACAAAACAAAACAAAAAGAATTTTTAACATGCATAAGAAATCCACAGCTGCTTCATAAATGGAATATTCCACAGCACTAGGAAACCCACTAGAAAAGGAAACGTATAAAATAAACTTTTTTTTGTATCACCAACAATAAACTATGCATCATAAACAAAAGATTGCATTAATATAAATAGAATGCAACAATGGTCTCCAAAGCTACTTTTAGTTTGAGTGAAGATTAAAAAAGAGAACTATTACAAAACACCTGATATATGTTTATAAATGAAAGTCATCTTCAATTGATTAGTCAATTTTGTAAAACTGAGTAAGATGATTATGAAAGTTTAAAGTTGAGTCATCTGAACTGATCACCCGGATGTTTTAGATGTTCGGTCTTAGTCGTGAAAGTGAATGTTAAGAATCTCATTAAATAGATTTAATATTTAATAATAATCCATCTGAATCCAATATCTAATCCATGCATTCGGTCTACTAAAATAAATATTTTAATTTTATAATTAAAATATAAAATTAAATATAAATCGTTTAACTTTGATCAAAGCGACACTTTTGATCAAAGCGACACTGATACTCAGAATGCGTGAATGAATGATCCGGTGACCGGAGAGAAACCTGGTCCCACTTAATCAGCTTGAGAAGGTTACTTCACATCTATTTAAGTACCATTAGGATACTTAATGACTCAATTAAGACCCACATAGAAAGGAGCATAATGAATTTCAAAAAAAACTATCCCATCAAGAATGATCAAAATAACAGTAAAGTACATATTTTTTTGATCTTGTGAGATTTTCTTTTCTTTGTGTAAAACAAAGGTGAGACATGATTGAATTGAATTTTACTCTGCAACAAACTACACACTGTCCTGTTCTTTTTCATTAACTAACATGAAATGAAACATCCTAAGAGGAACAAACAAAAAAACACAGAAAATGAAAATTTTCATTTTTTATATGAAACATATGAAGAACTTACCAAGGTAAAGTAGAATCATGTAAATTATCCTCTGAGCACAGTTCAAGGCAACTTTCATTTGCATTAAGCCAAGCTGGAAACTCCAGAGGCTGATCAAAATCACGGTATGCATCATTTTCAACCTTGGTTTCGGTTTCAGTTTCAGGTGCAGCATGTTCCATGTGTTTCAAGTACTTGAACCAACAAGCCGATTTAACCAAACTCATAGTATCATTCCATTCCATTTGATGTTGATCTCCCAATGATCTTATCTCCGCCATAGCCTCATCATTCATCGCCGTGTGTAAGGTTCCAGTTGCATGAGTTGCACCATGTGAATCAATAGAAAACCCATCTACCTGTGATGTTCCAGCACAAGGAACATCCTGTGAAGCAGAAGAAGATGAGGTTCCAGGTGAGTAAGAGGATGGTGAAGATGATGATGATGAGTTACTATTCATATGAACAGTAATATCCAAGTTGTTGAAATCATGAAAATTCAGGTTCAGTCCCAAGGTTTGATTGGGAAGAATAAAATTAGGATTTTCAGCCAAAAGGGTCGTCGGCGGCGGTTGAAGAATCGTTGAAGCAGAAGGCCAAGTGTAAGAATTCGGAGCCGACGGATAGGAAAAATCATTGAAGTAGCTTGAAGAATTGCTTCTGCATGAAGGATAAATTCTCTGATTTCTCCTAGACTTATTATATCTCCCATCTTGCTCGAAACTCTGGTGCTGTTCGAAGCTTTGGTGCTGTGAAGGTTGAAGGGACAGTGATTGCTTTTGCAGCTGTTCTCGAGCTTCTTGTTCTTGTTGCTGCTTCTTCTGTTGCTCACTTGCTTCTTTCATAGACGCTCTATGAAATTTTAAGGCGGTGACAATCTCTCTCCTAGCTTCTGCCATATTCATAAGCCTTTCTTGATAAGGCTTAGTAGTGTGAAATCTCCTCCTAACTTGTTTTTTATGCTGTTGTTGTTGTTGAGGTTGTGCCTTTTGAGCACCAACAGAAACACCATCCTTAAAAACACAGTTTTGGTCTTTTGGTCTAGGTGTACTCAGTTGTTTCACTAGGTTATCTAATTCCATTCTTTTTGGTATCAACTTTGGTGGGTTTAATTTTCTCCTAGAATTTGAGGGACTGAGCACACAATGTTGAGAGAGATATGGTGGTGATTAGAAGAAAATTCATGTTCCTGGTTCTGTTGCAAGGCCTCGTGAGAGTTATAAATAGTAGGGGACAGACACAGCCTAGGAGCTTTAAAATATTTTGGAGTTTGGTATACTAATAAAATAATGTTGGACTTTTACTTGTTGTAGGAAACTAGGACTGTAACCAATTTATTACTTTATTACTTGGTCTCATCATGCTATAACTCACCTATATAATAATTGGACCATGATCACTGCTGTTGAAAAATGGTGCAGTCATTAGTCAAAGCATTGGATCTTGGGTGAAAACTCTACCTGAATCATTTCATTTATAGCTCATAGATTTAAGTTACAGTTGCAGATGTTACGATTGCGATGATGTGGATGTTGTGATAAACATTGCAGTCGTGGCAGCATGAATTTTGATTGAGAGACATTAATTTTAAGATTTTTTATTATATTAGAAATTAGAAATAAATTGAGTTTTCAAATTTTTTAATTTTAATAAAAATATTTAAAAAAACATAAACGAAATTGTCTTATGTGATTCATAATTTGGTTTGGTCTTGCAAATTGCTTGTGTGGAGATGGTCCTTTGTTGAAAAAATTAATCATCCCAATTGCAACTTCTATGAGTTTTGCAATAACCCATTGTATTACTTAAGTTAGGTTCAATTCGGCGTTTATCGACTTTTGTAACCAAATTTTTAAAACTTTCGTTCTTAATTTATATAACTTGCTTAAAAAAAATAATAATTTAATTAGATGTATGATTTTCAATCGCACCGCAAATGAAGGCTGATACAGCTGCAAAACTATTGCATCAGCTATATTGTAGCTATATTGTAGTAACAATTGCGGTTGGAGTGTAATTTAAAACCATGTTATAGCTTTTATAAAACCATAGTGACTCATCATGATTTCTACAAATCTATTGTAATATCAAACCTAAATTCAATCTATTGGCAAATCAATTCTTGTAATCATTCAACTATATCAATATCAATTAGTGTACATCTCTAAAATCAATTTTATAATTTCTGTCTATAGCATGTAAAGGTAACAATTTGAAACAAAATGGATTATAAAAGCTGAACAGAACATAGAAAAATCACAAGAGGAAAAAGATACCTCCTAACATGAATAACAAACAGAACCTGACAACATAACTTGTATAAAGAATTAAAAATGTAAGCCTTCATTCTAACAATATGCACCACACAACAACAAAAATAATGTTATCACAGTTTATCATTCGTTATTCTTTCAGAATTAGTTCATTAGTTTAATAGAGATGTCTTGTCGGTATAAAATGATTTTAAACAAATTTTCAATGTAATCTTAAAATATTGTCATTTAAATCTATTATGTAACTATAATTTAAAAATAAATATAAGCAACAAAATTTTCACTAATAATTTGACGTGGAAATAAAAGATAAAAGAGACCACAGAATATCGTAGCTGGTCACTTATCTCGATTAGTAAACAAAGATATAACCAATCAAGAAAAAGAAGTACCCGAAGAATCCCCATATGAACAAATACGCATGAGGCTAAGGAATTGGGCTCCAAAAAATTTAGCTTGCTCTTGACTCTATCCCTTAAAGAGTATGGAAACAACCTAAGTCTGAAAGCATCATAAATAATTCCAGGTATCTTGAAGTTGTTGGCTACTTCCAAGAATTACCTCAAGTGAAAATGTGAATCTTGATTAGCAACCTTTGAATATTAGCCTATTGCTTGTAACATTTGAAATATCATAGGCTTGAATTCAAATTGTGCCACTATGATTTCTGGTCGTATAATCCCCATATTCATGGCATTGAGATCAAACACAACTTAGTCCCTTATGTTTCTTTCCTTATCATTGACAATGCCAATAATGTCATTGTCTATCATGACTTCTTCCTTTTCAAATGGTTCTTCTTCAAAGTATCCTTCAAAGTTACCAAACACTAGGACTTCCTAGTAAGTGACATGTAACTTGAAATCTCCTTAGTAATTTGAGTGTTCTTTCTGGGTCAAGATCTCCTCTGTATACTGGAGTCAGCAACCTGCGGATGAAGCACACATACACCTATCATGTTAGTAGAGGACACAAAATGTCAGAAGCTCAAATGCTCTTTTCACAAAAAGAAATAATGTTTACATAAAATCAAAATGTCATTGACACACTCTCCGACAATGGCGCCAAAAATTTGGTGTGGATTAAAAGTATATAACGTGCAAGTATACACGATCCACATGAGCAAGTGATAAAAAGTAAGAGTATCATTCCCACAGGGAGTGTAATAACTTAGATTGAATTGTAATACTATCTTTTATGAATGAGCGTGAGCAAAAATAACAAAGTGGGGGTTGTCAGAAGTTTAGTTTTTAAGTAAACAATGTTAAAATCAAGCTTGGTTGAATAAGTGAGTAATTCAGTAATATAACTATGTTGGGAAATGATTTATAAATATGATTTCTCTAATGTGTGTTCTGAAGTGATTTATCGTGCTAGATGAGGTCAGATTGCAATCTTATGGTGTATTCATACAACATCAAAATCATATGCAATAAAGTAAGGGGACAAATTCTTAAGCTTCACATTTAACTTTAATATATGTTTGATTTTATTCCAAATGTCCTCTATGAATGTAGCTCTTTATGGTTAAAGTATCTATTCTAGTGAATATTCATATCCTACTATTTTCAATCACATTTATCACGAATTTCCACATGTTGATGGATTACTCACCCCCAACAAGCTTGTATCTTTTCCTAAGATGATCAGCCAAAGAATTACATTTATGACAATATAATGTACGATACAATCAGTCACTAACATCACATTAAATAACACAAAAGATTATTTCATATTAACTTCGCATTGCTCAACATAAAAGAATTTAGCTCATGATGAGCTCAGTACATACAGCAACACTAGTTTCTAAGCTAAACATACTTAAACACATAATGAAAAAGATATGAAAACATGGATTAACTTCTTCATTTTCTTACAATCTTCAATCAACAAGAGACAAATTTTGTCACGCCAGATAATAGTGCTTGTTACATGGGAAGAAGAGAAGAGAAATTCTCCAAACTAACTCAACTTACTCTCACACCAATTCTATCAAATTTTAATCTCGGAGTTTGAACCTCTTTCCAATTCTTTCAAGTGATCCTTTTATAGCCAACCTCCTCTAGGGTTTCGTGAGATATTGGATCATGGGCTTCTTGATTGTCCATTTCTTTTGGCCCATGAAAATTAGCAAATTCCCTTCATTTCTTCTTTTTCATACCAGTACCAGATGAGGTACACAACGCATGTTAGGGACAAATCATTTAGTGGCAGACTTGCTGTAAAGATGGGACAAGTCGTCTGTTGTAGTGGTTGTACTATTTTGTAGTCTTTTGTCTTCTAGAACTTTGATTTTATCTTCTTTACTTTCTCGCCCATATGCAGCTCCTATATTCTGGCTGATGCCACGTATGCCCTAAAACCATGAACATCCATTCTTTGTAACATCCATTGCATTTTATACTTTGCTGAAAATCAGGTTTAAAATGGTGCTTTAGCTCTGTCGTGTCAAAACTTATCAGAAGTCAGTCTTACACATGTAACAAACACACACAAAACTCATAAATGAGAGCACTTATTGTGCTCTTCACAAACTTACTTAAAATAGCAAAAACCTACTTAAATAAATCTAACAAAATTCCTAATACAAATATAAAATAAAGTATTAAGGGCTAGAATATCTCACTTATAGTGAGTTATAACCATCTTTATTCAAATATATACACAACCACACACAAGACTCTGACAAGTGCCAAAGTGTCCGGGGAATTAAAAAAAATGAGATATCACTGTAAAGCATACTAGAAGTAAAAGTTTTTTATCGTCGGGTAATTGATTTTGTTGGACCCTTTCCACCTTCATTTAACAATAATTACATTCTAGTTGCAAACTATGTGTCAAAATGGGTTGAAACAATTGCATCCCCTAAAACAAATGGAAAAATAGTGGTGAAGTTTCTAATGAAAACAATATTTTTTCTTGTTTTAGACCACCCATAGTGTTCGTTAGTGATTGAGGATCCCATTAGTGTAACAATCAACTAACAAAAGCACTTGAACATTATGGGGTAAGGAACAAATTAGGATCACCATACCACCCTTCTGTTTGAATGTTACCCTTTGTTCGTAACGTGCAGGTTCAGGCGCTTAGTAGCTCGTATGAGATTAGCCGGAGAGCGTCTGAGTTTTGTTCGGAACTTAGGTAGTGAGTCAATGCTCTGTTCATGCAACACTGGGTTGGGATTAGTAGTATTAAACTCATGTTTTGTTTTGGATATGTATTATGATATTATCTTATGAACATGTATGTTTGTTATTTGTTGTTGAGAGGCCTTAGTGCCGAATATCTTGGATATGAAGTTATATTATCTTGTGGATTATTATTGAGATATGATTATGGTATGGGGCAAGATCATTCATTAAATACATGAGTATTTATTATTTCCGCTGTGAATGCATATTCTTGATGAATTATGACATGTGAAAGGTGTTACCTTGATGACCATGTGTAATTGTATATTTGATGGTGAATGATGTTGGTTTTTGAAAGCTTTTAGTTTTTGGAAACATCAATGTGACGCCCTTTGTTTATATTCATACTTATTTACTCTGATTATATGTTAAATATTGGGGGTATTAGAAAGGGGTGTTACACTAGGTACAAGAGAGGTGCGCCTAGCGAGGGGTCCAAAATCTTACCTTTAATAGAGGCTTCTAGTTCATTGAAAAGAGAGTTTTAAGGGAGTGAGGTAGTTCATAATTGAAGTAGTTTCACCTTGGTCTACAACAGGAGAATAAAAGAGGAAGCCTGAAGACAGAAGCTCTGCTCAAGTAACAGGGTAAATAAACTTTCAAGCTTAGTTTCGCGCGATTACTGGCAGTTGTGATGAGTAAGCGTAACAAAAATCTCTTTACTGAGGGTTAGATGTAGTCATTATATTCATGTATTAATTAGGTCATGATGTTCCATGTGTATCTACTAAAAATTTAATATTGACGACTCTTTGAGCTTAATGTATGCTTTAGATTTTCAACCAAATTTTTGTTTTCATGGTGTAACCTGATATCAAAAGGTGCTTGTCATTACTAGATCCAAGATAATCATCCATTGGATTCTATTTTCCTAGACATAGGGTTAGGTTCAATATCTACACTTATTAAAGTCATATCATTGTGGAATCTTGCTGCTTTATAACTGTTGAAAACTAATGCTCTACATTGGTTAATAGACCGATATATTAGTTATTGGGTAATGCACTGATCTCATAACATGGATACCAAAAGGAGATACGAATGAAAGCAAGTGGCAATATTAATAGTTGAGTAGAGGAGAATAGTACTTGCATATGGGCGTGCATGATAAATACGTATTAATAACCTACCCCTAACAAGTTTTCTTACTATTAACAATGAAATCTCCATTTTACTTTTTGATCTATTTCTAGTCACTTACTTTCGTGCATCAAACTAAATATAAAACCCTTATCTACTAAAGATCTTAACAACTGTTGAACAATATTTGAAACTAATAGTCTATGTGGATACGATAATTATAAAATTTACTTTTGTCTCACGATGAATATCAAGTCATAAATCAGTTTAGATGATGTACTAGTTAACATGATATCATGAACATACCAAGGACATATAGTGTGATAACTTGATGCTTGTATACAAATGTGAATGATCACACTTTCTAGATAAGAAGCCAAATTAAAACAGAGCTTAATGTGGCTTCTCATACCTTCAAGGCTTGCTTCAGATCATAGAGTTTATACTTTAACTTACACACAAGAGCTGAGTTGGAATTAACATTGCATTTGTTGGAATAAAATTCAAAGGTCACATTCTTATCCCTGACAAATTTTGACATGGAAATTAGATTTCTAGTAATGCTAGGAACATGAAGTAAGTTGTTTAGATTCAACATAGAATTGAACATAGGCTTATACCTAAACTTAGAGGAGACAATTGACTAGATTGTTAAGCCAAGACCATTATCAACTAGAACTGTGTTTTAACCCTCATATAAATATTTATTTTGGAAGTTAGAAGTGCTAGAGGTAACGTGATGGGAAGCACTTGAGTTTACAAACCATGCCTGAGATTCAAGTCCTTGAGGCACCAGGAGTTCATCTTCATGAGTTAAAAGAGCACTTGCTTTTGTATAAGTAGAGGCTTGGTTCTTTTACCTGTCATTAGCATTAGAAAGACCTATTAAAAAGGAGCATGTCTAAGACTTTGGTAGCGAAGGCTCAAAGAAGTCATCATATTTATACTAGCAATCTACCACGTGATGAGCATATTTGGTGTAGAGTTGAGAAGTTGGACAATTACATATGCTATAAACCCATCTTCTACGTCCTCGACAACGATTGAAGCGCCATTTTCCACGAGAGTGTTGATAAAAGTAAGGTGTTTCACCATTTCTACCTGAGTTTTGACTAGCTATGACTTGGGCCACATTATCGGTTGCACTAGGAATTGGTAATTCTTAGAAAACTTATCAAGTTGTGCTTTTTGTGCTTGCAAAAGGGCTTCAACATCATATAAATCAGTTCGTTCCTTATTTTCATAGATCATCATTATGAATAGTTATATTCTTCAAGTAAACCTTGAAGAATTGCATCTATTTGTTCCCTTTAAGAGATATGAACACCATTGGCCAACAACGAGTCAATTATGGCTATAATTCTTAGAATATACTCCAGATTGATTGATGCAATTCTTCAAGGTTTACTTGAAGAATATAACTAAAGGAAGAAACCACTCCAGAAATATAACTCAAGGAAGAAACACCCCAGAAACTAACTGAGTTGCAAGATAGAACTCAAGGAAGAAACACTCTAGAAATTGTTGATAGAAGCTAAGTAAACAGAGTTTGGCCTTGAACTATCCAAATTTCACACTCTTCAAAGATGATATTAGCAATTTAATCATTATCAGTCTTGAACATGGAAGTAATTTGAGGATTAACTACCACTTTGTGGAGATTGTGAGTGACGATGTTACATTCAATTTGCTTATTCCAAAGATGAAGGTTTTTTCTTTCAGCTTGATCGACAACTTTGGAGCGAGGGTATTTGATGATGTTGAATTCGCAAATTATGAATATGTTGATTGAAAGGATCAAAACACATTTTGTAAATCTTGAGGAGAATTTTTATGATCCACCAATGAAGCTTCTTTAAAATTTTGAGGTACAACTGAATTTCGGAGAGAGAAGAAGGCAAAAACGAAAGAGGCTCCGTTCATACTTATAATATCATTTTGAGTAAACTAAGAAACTTGAAAGAATTATATTGCAAAATATTCTTATTATTGGTATTAGTTCGTTATTTTACAAATGAATGGTGAGGAACTATTTATACACAACATAGAGTTAATTATACACTAATTAACTTGTTTAACTAACCTAAACCACCCTAACTAATTTTACCAAAAACCATTACACTGTTTTTTGGTTAGTCTAATAGTAGATGTACTGATTCCACTTAACTCATTGAAACATATCATACAAAATTATGTATAAAAATGAAAAGAGATTAGCATTATCTAAAATTCCGAATACAATACAAAGCAAAAGTTGATATTCTTTTAATTTACACTTTCCGCTGTTTGTATTTGCAAGTGTCCTGATGCCCTTAAGAACAAGTGGCTAATATTTCCTACTAATTTGATATGTAAAATTTTTATGTACAAAACTAAAGTGCAATTTCTTGTGTCCTTGTTTTATTATTCCTTTATCATAACTTAACACATGAACCAGTTATTCAATGGTATAAACATAATAATTTTAAATATAAATTTAACAGAAAAGTGTAGGAATATTATAATTAAATCCTGAACATTAATTTCAAGTAACAACACATAACCTTTTATTCTAATTTATATTTCAACTCACTTTTTCCTATGAGAGATTAAAAGACTCCATAGGCATAACAACAATATTAATATATTATTGTTCAAACTAATAACACCAGTTAAATTGATTTCAAAGAAAATACTAATCACTTGCACTACTCTAAATCAGTGTTTTAAAAATCGGACCGGATCGATCGGTCGGACCGATTGAACCGGGAACCGGACACATAATCAGTCTGATTCAATAGTTAGAACGGAAATGTCATCGAACCGATGTGAACCGGTCAAAACCGATTTAAACCACTAAAATTGAAAAAACCGGCGGTTTACATGTATTTTTTTTTTATTTTAAAAAATTAAAGCGACGTGGTTTTAATTATTTTTAATGAAAAATTAAAATAAAATTAAAAAATTTGTAGATACGGTTAATTTTGTTACCGATGATTAATATTGAAGAAGAAGATCTCAATATTTAAACAATTTTTCCTTTCTTAAATTAAATTTAGTAAACAATGAAATTATTTTGTTATAAATTATTCAATTAGATTATGTTGCAATTAAATTTTGTTTGCAATTATACCTTGAAATTTTGTACTATTTTATCATATGTGATACCTACGTTTAAAAATTGAATTTAAATTATGAACTTGAGAATTTATTTTTAATATGATATTTTCATAAAATTTAAGTGCTAGCTATATTTTGTAGAGACTGAATTATCCGATTTGACAAGTTTTATACCTGTATAATTTTGTTACAACGACCGGTCTATTCAACCAAGTTATCAGGTGTAACCCGGTTCAGACATGTGGTTCGACCAATGACTAAGTGGTTCGACCAATAAACCAGTGACCCAATACCCTCATCAATTTGATGTCCAGTCCGATTTTTAAACACGGCTCTAAATAGTATTCAAAAATATCTTCTCTCTATCCAAAAAAATATCTACTAAAGATCCAAATTACATAAGCAAAGGAAGAGGGTATTTATGGCAATGAACAATTATTGAGGTTTTGGTAGGCTTGTCAGCTAGAATTATGGGACCAAGCTTCTAAAACGTAAGCAAGATGCAATGTAAAATAAGTGAAGAATATCCACTAATGTTGCAACCTTGTCTTATGTTTTCCAAATGTTGCATGATAGAATAGAAACTCCAAAATTTCTGTTTAACCAAGTTGAAGATCATTTTTGAGTGTATATTCAAGGAAAAAACATAGAACTTGGACCTCTTGAAATAGATAGTTTTGTTGAAGACAAAAAAACCCATCCCTATTTCTTTTAACCTGCTCACTACTTTCCTACCCTCCTTTCCATTGTATCTATGAATCCTCACTCACTTAGCTGACGTTTGCTTTTTTAGTATCATGTTTCAATTTCATTGTTTTAGGAAATGTTTGACACAACTTGCTTTCAGATTCATATTAAATGCCATATTTAAGAATTTTCTTTCAAACTATACAAATAATATATTTATTTGAAAGTAAATTTACACTTTTTTTTCTTTTAGATATAAGTTGTATTTATATTCTCTCATAAAATAAACATTGTATAATTAAAATATCTCTTGCCAATTTGAAGAGATTTATTTTTGTAATTTAAATATTTGTTTCATGTTTGTTTATGCATCAATGACTAATATTTTATATGTTTTGATTTTTAATATTAATAAAGAAAAGTATTTGTTTTGTAATTTTCTTTTAAGTAGGAGTGATAAGTGTTTTTCATGTGTTTTTTGATTTGACTAGAGATAAATTTAATTTGGTCTGTAAAGAAGTGAAAGCTGTTAGAAAATTAATTTAAACCGAAAGGAATCGAGGCTATAATCGTGTACGGAACACTTTCCTTATAGTATTTCAAGCACTCCCAATTTGTCTTGGAGTTTCTACGCAGGAATACCCAGAATAATTCAGCCTTCTCGAGTTTGCGCAAGACCGGCGAAAACTCGAATGTAGAGAAGAGTGCTCTGGAATTATTCTAGAGGATTTGCATTTTTTGTATTGTTATTTTCTGAATTCATAATGAATTATTTATAAGCCATATTGGTATTGTTTCAAAAGGTAGCGACCCTTGATGAAACAATCTCTTTTACCAAAAGTCACAATGATTAGCCTACAACAACACATTTCAAGAGTTGCATGGTTTCATTCTACAGCACTTCATGAAGTGTTGCCGTTTTTTAAATCCACTTCTCTTGTCATTTTGCAACAACTATTATATTATTAATTATTAATAATTTACAATAAAAGCTTCAATTAGATGGTGTATCTTGGTCAATACATCGACAAATTTTTTTCATTTTTGATAGTCTTTCCACTAAGTGTTGAATGCTTAGATGTAGTAGATGCATGTTTGGAACTTGAAAGGAGCAAGTTTTTAGGTTTTTTCATCTTGCTTTGCAAGGAGGTCGAAGTATATCTCCTCAGATTTGTCAATGGTGATCAAGCACAAGTCCTCCTTACATTGGAAGTAAGATTTTTGTTTGAACTAATTGAGACCAAATTGTCGAGCCACGATGTTAGGTTGATAAGCAACAAGATTTATGTCACTTTTCTTGGTTGAAAGCCTTGTTGAGAAGTGTTTTGGTGTCAGGAAATCTTTCCAGATCTCGACAGATTCCGCCGGATGTTCAACATGAAGGACCATGAAATTCTCTTGTGAACCATACAAGACCATGGCGTCTATCCACAAAGGGAGCCATGTGAGGAGTAAACTTGTATCGGTTCGCCGCTTTGCGAACACCATAAAATACTTAGTAAATCTCTCTTGTGATGAAAGCCCTTTGTCGATCGAAGTGAGCGAAACAAGTCTACTTCCCTTGACTGACCATTCTTTGGTTTCTTCATCAGGATTGTTTGGTTTGGTTTGTTAGCCACTAAAGTTGGCTTAAATGTGGCATTAAGTCAAAATTGAAGGAGCTAGAATGGACTAGATAACAGAAGGGTACCCTCGGGATTATTGATGGGACTAAAATCTTTCATGGTCTGAGCTGTTAGGCTTAAAGATTTATATAGTGATGCCAAAAATAACTGGTTTAAACATACATTTCTTCCACAGTGAAGTTGGTTGGCTAGAGTAGCAAACGAATTTGCTACTTGCTGAGAATCGGAGCAAAAGACAAAATGAGACAACCATAAAGACAAAAATGCAATATGTTCTTTGGCAGAAACTTCCTCGGTTATTTCATCAAAATGATCTGCGATGAAGTTTGTGAAGCTAGCACGTTTCGAATTAAAAACTACCTTATCTTGCTTTTGGATAGTCGGGTCAAAAACTTCAGTTGGCCGAAGACCAATGATGGCAGCCACATCAAACTACATTAGTGTAATCATGCCACAACACAATTTAAAGGTGTTTGTCGAACCCTTCCAAAAATAAGTAAAATGTTTTTGGTACATAGGGCCTACCCTAAATAGTTGAATCAAGTCGAAAAGACCTTGATTTTTCCAGGTTTGTGCTTTTTTAGATTCTACCTTATTTAACCAGTTAAGATAGTTTGACTAATCACTATACGAGACAGAAAAAATCGGCAAGACATGTAAGTGAAGTTTAAAGACTTGTTTACAGTCGCAAGAGGTTTAATACGTTTTTAATCAGGGAAATCTCACTAATCTTAACCAATAGTTCAAATATGTCTCAACCTGCTCGAAGTTCCAATAAACCTCAACTTGTTCTCATTTAAATGAACACAACTTTAAAAATAAAAGAAAGGGTTTAAAAATAGTTCATAAAACACCTTAAATCATATAAACTTTAAAATACACAAGCTATAATACAATTCACGACTTCAATTAAAAAAATATTATAAAATAATATATAATTATTAAATATTATATTTGTAAAAAAAAATATATGGATATTATAGAGTTATTGACCCACCTGTTAAAATAAGGAACAGGCATCAATATCATTGAATTTTTCATTAAAGATTTTGTTTGAAAGTCAAATAGATTAAAATTTGAGAAAAGGAAAGATACACCACAGTGTAAATTAATTTTAGGATTAAGTATGTATTTTGTCCATATAAATATCTCAAATTTTTTTTAGTTTCTATTTAAAAAATGACATATTTTAGTACCTATAAAATTTTTATATGCAGTTTTTGTCCCTGCTATTTTTTTTAAATTTTGAAAATTGTTTAACTACCTTTAAAATTTTAAATTTTTGAATAATTTTTTTCATACGTGTTTAAAATATTATAAAATATTTTTTTTACCAAATTATATAATTTTTTAAAATTAGAAAAATGAAATATAAATTTTTTAAATTTCAGAAGATAATGATAAAAGTAATTCAAATCTCGATTTAGAAATCAAATTTTGAGTTCCTTTTTTTCGAAGAACTTTTTATAACGTTCTAAACATGTGTGTAAAATAATCATTCAAAATTACACATCGGTTTAACAGTAGGGACTAAAACTACGTGCATAATAATTTTGTGGGGCCAAAATATGTCATTTTTTTAATAGGACTAAAAATAAAATTTGAGATATTTATAGTGGAAAAAATAATACTTAACCCTTAATTTTATTAATAAATAATGATAATGTATTTCGTTAAATCAAATTAAATTTTTTAAATTATTTATATGAAATATACATAACAGTGTGATATATTCTTATTAATTCACCATGTAATTGTACTATCGATGTATTTTCATTAACCTTTTATAATTTAGAAAGTTTCTCAACCCACTTCATGGTTATATTATGCATCACGCAAAATTCCAATTTTCTCCCAACTTCCGTAAATGCACATTCGGAAATATCTCATATTTTAGAAAAATTGAATTCCTTCTATAAATGCATCTATAGAAGCGTAATAAACTAGTATATACGATAAAAATACACATAAAAATCAGTTAAGAGAAACTTCCATAGATACATCTACGAAAAAGCTTAGCGCTATATTCTTTCGGTAGATGCATCTATCAATGTATTTTCATTAAACTTTTATAATTTAAATTAGAAAGTGTGTATATTTGAGATTTCAGTCTATGAATGTGGAGTAATTGCAGTAAAAATTTGTAATATTAGTCACTGGGACACCTGATGAGACTAGTTGAAAACGTTGTTGTCATAATAATGCAACTTGTACCATAAATAGAAGCCGTGAGATTTGACATAAAAAGACAATCATACAAGTTGCACCGCAGGAATTTCAACCGCACCATACTTCCTAACATTATTTTATACAATAATCACTTGCTGACCTTGGAATTTTTGTTGAGTCGTAATCCATAAATCAAAATTCACATTCTAAAATTAAATATAACAGTCAACCACATATACTATCAATTATCATGCATACAAACATAAACGATATATTTTATATAGATAAATATCGGTGTCAGAAATTGAATCCTGAACTAAGAGCTTACCCCCTTTAATTTAACTAACAATTATTAGCTGAGCTAATTGTCAGCTGAGCTATAAACTGAGCTATAAACGCCTAATGTCAAAATAAAATAAAACAAACATAGTGGAATTAAACTATTAAAGCAATAAAGATGGAGATGGTAAAAAACTAAAAATAGGTCAAAAGTATAAAATAATAAAAAAGCATAATTAAGAAAATGGAATGCGTGAGGAAGAGAAACAGGCCTGTTGTATGTTGTTGTTGTTGTGTAGTGGAATTGTGGTAGCAGTGGATAACGCAAGTTGGATGAGAGTGTGTATGCTTTTTCAGTTGTGATTGTGATGAATGAATGAATGAAAGATAAAACCAAAGGCAAGTAGTCAATTTCTTCCAATCCCGGCGCACACAGCAGATTAAAGACCAATCACACTCCTCCATTCAACACCAACAGGCAACAACATCACATAACCTGTCTTTATTTATACATTTTTATATTAGACATTTAATATTTAATAATGAAAATAAAATAATAAATTAATAATAGCCGCATCACAACAACAAAAATACAAAAATGTGTTTACAAATTTTAATAAATTTCTTAGAGAATTTATTAAAGTTTTATTCTCTTAAGTTATTTACTAATTGATCTTTGAACAACAATATTAATGAAGACTTCTCTTAAAAAGTGTTTGTCAATATCAAAACAAAATCCACAAATAGCTACAACCTTCATAAAACAAATGCTTAGACAAAGTTTTGATCAACAATCTTCAGCTTTTACAAGGTGAAGAAAACATGTAACATCATCAAGAATAATTACCATTTTACTAAATGGCATATGAAATGACGATGTCCATGGATGCCACGTCTCTACAAATGTTTAGACAAGGATGTGACCAACCATCTTCAATTAGGTTCTTTAGAGTGAGGTCAGACCAAAACCATCCGACCAACCTTGTATCACAAATGGGAGATACGTTAGAGCTCATCCAATACTTTTTTCTCCATTGTGATGAAATCTTTGACTCTTTCTTTGAGTCATGCTATGATAACTCATTATTTATGAGATATTTAAGCCTCTTATAATTGAATTTTAGAATAAAATTAAGCTTTATTAATTTTATTTAATTATGTTTTGTTTGACTTTAGTTTGATTAGTAAAGAGCATACTAGGTGCTCTCTTTTGTTGGTTTTATGTGTTTTATGTCTGTGCAGAAGTAGTTTTTGTGACAAGTTTTGTCTCGCATGAATTCATGAACACCATCCAGCAGGCCTTGAGGCAGAATATGTTGGTATGGGTTTTTTATTCTAAAGATACTATTTCTTCCCTTGAATTGAAAAATATAAGCCTTCGGAAAGAAATAGGAAATTTTAAAGAAATACAAAATATTTTAGCTCAAGTATCTTCCCTTTCTCACGAAGTATTGGATGAATCTATCAAGTGCAATGAGTGTGATGTTTCAAAAGATGAAAACAAGGATTTAAAAAACACACTTGGTAGATTCACCAAAGGAATAGATAACTTGAATCTCCTTAGAAATAAAATAGCATCATATAATAAGGTTGGCCTAGGTTATGAACCTAAAATTAATGTTAAAATTTTTAGCAATATATTTATTGAAAATAAGATATCTAAATGCAATACTCATAAGTAATTATTGCAATGAAAATGACCATGTCGCTCAACTTTGTTTTGTTAAGAAAAGTCATGATAGTAAAAATACCTTTTATCTTTCTCACTTCTACCAAGAATGTCCTTGAAATAAAACAGAAAAATATACATGTTCATAATTTTAGAAATAATATGTAATCTACTAAAGCAAGAGGACCCAAAAACAATTGGGTACCCAAAGTCAAAAAGTCAAATTGTGATGCATATATGCTTGACATCTCGCACTCAAATTGTCATATTAATACTGGACGTTCAAATCATGTGACTGAAGAAATAAACATGTTCTCTAATTTTACTCCTACGAGAAGAGAAGTTTTTCCGTAATTACGAAGGTAAAATTTGTTGATCTGGATCTATTGGTAAGAGCCCTAATTCTACTACTGAGTTGTTATGATTGTTCAAGTTTTATAGCATAAGTTACTTAGTATTAAGTAATTTATATGACAAAGGTAATAGAGTATCATCTAATTCTTCTATATACATGGTTTTTAAAAATTCTAAAATAAAATTTTTCTTTTTCCTTTATTAAAACTTTTTTTTTTGAAAAAGACCATGACTATAGAAGAATTCATACATGTTACCTTTATTGATCTAGCACCTTTTGTAGTATAGGTAGAATTCTTTGTTTGTGGAGATATTATGGAACACTCTTCTAAAAGATCAATATAAATACATGTATCAAGATCAAGGTAAAAATAAAGAAATATCAAGACAAAGACAAGTATCAAGATGAAAGTAAAAATAAAGAAAGATTAAGAAAAAGACATAGGTGAAATAGAAGATAATCAAAATGAGGAATTAGGTGTAGATCATTCAGATCTTCCTAAAGAACGGGGGACTTCTAAAGATCTTCCTATCCAAAATGTTATGGAGATATTTATAAGGGACTCACAAATGGACACTCTCTTAGCAAGGTTTGTAACCATACGACTCCCCCCCCCCAAATTAAGCCATATCAAGTTAATGACGACCTCATCGACGAACATTGGTCTCTAGCTATGTAAGAAGAGTTAAATAAATTTAAGAGAAACAACATTTGGGAACTTGTTCCCAAAGCTTCAGCTAATCAAGTGATCGAAACTTGCTGGGTCTTTTGCAACAAGCTTAATGAGGATAGAAAAGTTTTAAGAAATAAAGTGAGACTTGTTGCAAAAGGATACAACAACAGGAACACATAGATTTCTATGAGACTTATTCTCTTTTATCTCTATTAGAAGCCATATGGAAGATTCTATATTTTTCATTCCTCGTGGATTTTAAGTGAATACAAGATTACAATCACAAAGATGTTTTTGATTCATGGCAAACTCAATAAGCATACAAGCAACAAGGTGGAAGCAGAAAACTCAAAGAAAAGCAAGCATTGATCACTCATGTCAGAACAGGTCGACCTATTATGCATATAGGTCGACTCAACACAAGTAAAACAAGAAGAATGCAGAAAAGCAGCAGTTAGGTCGACCTACTGTCAACCCAGGTGGACCTAAAATGGAGAAAATTCCACATACTTCTGCTAGGTCGACTCACACATCAACTAGGTCGACCTAAACTGAAGATTTGCCCCAAAAACGCACTTGAAGAGAATTCTGGTCGACCTACTTCCCAAACAGGTCGACTTAACTGGGAGCAAATACCATTCAAGCTCATGCACCTCTGCTAGGTCGACCTAAGCACTACAAGAGGTCGACCTAACTGATCAAGAATGCCAAAAATTCTGTTTTCTGCATCAACTGAAAAGCTCTCATATATATTGTCCAAGGTTCAATTATTGAAAACAACACCAACGACTGAAAGATACACAAAAGCTTCTCATCTTCGTTCTTCGTCATCTCCAACACAATTACACATAATCATTCTTGCGTTGAGGGTTAGTGATCGAGTTCGATAACGTCCATGGAACGGAATTGAAGATTCCTAGTGGGTGAAGATTTGTGGGGTTTTTGGTGAATAAAATCTGCGGGTTTTGTCCTCCAAGATAGGTGTTTCTTGGGGGTTTTTATCAAGAGGTTTCATTGAGGATCCATCTGAGTGTGAAGATTGAAGAACAAGGGTTCAAGGCAATTCAAGACACTGCAGAAAAGGGATCGAGTGAAGCTCTCGGATCACCTTGATCTGAGTCAAGATTAAGGGGGAAGAAGATTCAAAGGATCGACATAATTGGTTTATGGTTTATCGCTTTGTTATCTTCTTTGTATAAACTACTTTCAACATTAATGAAAGATTTCCCAATTTCAGTTTGGAATTGGGGGCAGACGTAGTCGTAGCGAGGACGATCGACGAACTGCCTAAACAAATATCGTGTTCTTGTCGCTTTTACCTTTTCATTTACGTTCTGTTCATATTTGGTTATAATAGCAAATTGATCAACGATTCGAGTGTTAAGATTGTGAATTAAGAACTTATATAAACATCACAATCCATCACACATTGAATCACCATCAATTTGATCATTATCACCAAGTGTTTGTGTTTTTGCTTTTTTCACTATTACTGCATTGCAAACGTCGTTCATCATATAAGAAGTTAATTGATTTTCAATAGAGCGACGTATTGATTCTATAGTGTATTCTCTTATCGTTTATCTCAAGCTGGTTAGTGGTTTTAACACATATACAATCGTTTCAATAGTGGTTCAGAATAGACGTGAGTTGATTCAGAATCACTTCCGCTTAAAGTTCAATTAATTCCGCAAAACTGTGTAAGATCTATTCACCCCCCCTCTAGATCCTAAGGCCAGCGTCTAACATTTTAAACTCTTCCAAATGGACGTAAATAGTTTGTTCTTCAACGATTGCATCCAAAAAGAAGTGTTTGTTGATCAACCTCCCAGTTTTGCAAACTCTTCTTTTCTTGATCATGTTTTCAAATTGAAAAAGGCTTTATTTGTGTTGAAACAAGATCCTAGACCTTGGTATGATCGTCTGAGCAAGTTTTTTCTTGAAAATAGATTTCAAAGAGGAAAGGTTGACATAACCTTTTATATCAAAACAAATGGAGCATGACATATTACTAGCTCAAATTTATGGAGATGATATTATTGTTAGTGCTACTAGTGAATCCTTATGTAAGGAATTTTATTAGATGATGCAAAAAGATTCAGAGATGTCAATGACAAGGGAGCTTAGATACTTCCTCGGTCTTCAAATTCATCAATCTAAAAAGGCACATTAACTAATCAATACAAATACTCAAAATAATTACTCAAGATATTCAGTATGGTTAATGCAGAAGCCATCTCCACTTCGATGAACACGTCTTCAACTTGGATAAGGACATGGGAGGAAATTCACTTGAAGAAAGCGGGTACTGAGGTATGATTGGTTCTCTCCTTTATCTCACTACATCTTATCCTAATATCATGTTTGATATGAGTCTTTGTTCTCGTTTTCAAGCAAACCCAAAAAAGATCATATCTCATTACGGTAGAATGCATAATCAGATATCTCATTGGCACAACACTATTGCATTTATAGTACTCCAAAGGGACATATTTTGTATATGTTGGGTACTCAGACTATTATTTTGTTGGGTGATGATTAGATAGGAAAAGTACTAGTGGTACGTGTCACTTACTTTGTGTTATTTCCCGCCTTTGTCTATGTGTTATACTTTATCTATGTAATTTCTTTGTGTTATTTCCTGTCTTTTGGATTATTCCTAAGGGGGGAAGTATACTTTTAGGCGGAGTAGGGCGAACTCTTTATATTTGTCAAGGGGTGTTTGACCACTTCAATTCTTTACCCTTGTTTATTTGTCTGTCCACCTTTCTAAGAGATGCATTGTCATTATCAAAAAAGGGAAGAATGTGGAGCTATGTGCTTGTAGATATAGTCAAGAGGCATTCAATAGAGTCCAGGAGGATCTCTAGTTAAGCAACCTATGTTGATGAAGACTATAAAAGAAGTTAAATCAAGCCTCATCATACAAAAGAATTCAAGTCCCATATGAAGTGCTAAATCAATGGATAATCTAACAAAGGATCTCGAAGCTTCAAAGTTGTGAAAGAGATGAAACATGAAAGCTTACTTGATCATGTATTTGAGTGATAAATATATTGTAAAGGTATAAGAGTGTCTCCAAAGATACTAATGCATCTCTATCACACACACACACACACACACACACACACTTAAGTGATTTTGAGGCCTTTGTGCTTTTATAAAATCGCCGGAAAATGTTTTATGCAAGTATCTAGTTGGTTACTAGTTTGATCAAACCTTTTTTAGTGGTATCTACACTAGATAATCAATTAGCACAATAGGGTTAGTCGACTATCTCTTTTGTTATGTCTCCTTATCGTTTCAGTGAGCTTATAATTGATTAGTAATGCTGAGTTTGAAAACCTTCCATGTTTGACCTACATAATTGATTAGATCTATCACATAATCAATTATGAGCATTAAAAATCCCATGAATTATTTTCCTTTTTGAACTATATTTTTCTTATATTAAGGAGGATTCTTCCCCTTTTTGAAATTACACTAGAATTTGAATTTCTACTATCTTGTTCTTATTTCTACTATCTTGTTCTTATTTTTACTCTTTTATATTCTTTCACTAAAGTTGTCTTAATGTACTGTGAGTAAAAAGGCATTAGAGAGAATTTGGTTGTACTGGTGTTCGTGCTTAAGAGTTCTTCATCAAGAGTATGAGTTTATTGTTTGATATCTTTGGTTCTAGAGAGGTATTAGTAATATTTGTTTTGGTCTTGAGATTATCCTCGTAAAATCTCTGTTTAGTTCTTTAGATTAGCCGGTAAAATTTCTATTTGGTTTGTAAGGCCATCAAAAACTTTGTTTGATTTGAAAGATCACCTTGTATAAAATCTCTCATCTATTGTAATAAGGTTTGCAGACATATCTATAAAAGCTCAAGATTTTATATTAGTGAAACTCTCAAGAAGAAATATTTTGGGAGATGAGTAGGCCAAGTGGTAGGCCGAACCTCTATAAATCTTAGTGCAATCTCTTCATCCCCATTTCTTTAAGTTTCGTTATTTAATTTTCTTTTCTTGCTAATTCTTTCTTTCTATTTTCTACTGCTTTATTTGTACAATATCATAAATTATTTTTTTAAGAAAATGAATTTTTAAGATAATAATAATTTATGCACTTCACATCTCCTCCCTTTTGAAGTCAATTAACCAACACAATAAAAATTTTGCTGGCCATTTTTGTAAAAACTCAGATTTACCATGTTAAAGTTTGAAGAAAGGTGTTAACTGGCTTAGGTATGATTAGTTTGGTTTTTTAAGTCTTTTAATCAAGAGTGTAACAAAATTTCCTTTTTAGACAACTTATTTTAAAATTCACTTGCACTTGGTTGTAAACAAGTAGTTAGTGTGATGTATTTCCTCTATGCATTTGAGCTAAATGAATTAAGAAAATTTCTTTAGCCACCTCCCTATGGGGGTCACCCCCAGCGAAAAACCCAAATTACCCCTGCTTCGGAAATGAACTTCCGAAGCTTTGATTTTTTTTAAAAAATTTCCACAATTCGGAAGTGCATCTCCGAAAACACCTCATGGGGGGTGTCTTTGGAGATGAACTTCCGAAAACACCTTTGTTCAGATTTTGGGGGGTTTCGGAAATGCACTTCCGAATTATGCAGAAACAAAGATTTTTTTTTATGTTTTTCTTAACAGTTTCGTATTTTTAATTAAAGGAAACCGGGAAATAAAATAAGCGACATATAAATGTGAAAATACTAATATGATAAAAAAAAGTAATATATACAACCGATCTGAATCCAAATAATAATAACAATGTGCTAAAGATACAATCCGAAAACAAAAAATAAATAAACCCGACCACTACTGGGTGTGCCTAACCCTCTCTCCCTGGGACCTCCTCTGCCGCCTGTATGCCGCCGCACGGCCCGCATCAGTGACGATCATCTCCATCACGGCCACTGCCTCTGGACCGCCCTGCTGAACGATATCTCGATCCAACGCGTCCCGCCCAAGCATCTCTATCCGCTGGCAGATCGGCATGAGATCAATGGCGTGGTCATCCTCGACCTGCTGGTTCTCCAGGATCTCCTCGTGTGCTGGCCTAGGAGCGCCGGGAACGTTGGGTCTCAGCAGAGGATGTGACACCCGATAGAACCATGTGACGTATCCCTCCTCACTGTGCCAGTCCTGTGTGACCCGAGTGAGACGGTACTCCTACGATACCACATGATGCTGCCAGTCCTCCCATATGGCAGTGAGCTGCACTCGGGTCACTGTGTCGGGAGCAGCCTCAAAGGGTGACCTGGGTATCCGCTGCACGAATCCGAACTGACGCATGCACCGCTCAAGGAGATACCGGACCATGATGGTAGTCCCGCATGCCAGCCAGCCTGAATATAGAGCAATGCCGTCAAAGGGGACAATCTGAGCGTAGTCGCTGAACGGCCTCCAGGTGACGTCGTCGTGCATCGTGCGGTCCAGGTATCCACGGTATGGTCCCATCGCATCGTTCCCCCTCTAGAGAACGTATCTGGCGGCCCTGGGCATGGCGTCCACGTACGCAGGATCGATGTGAAAGCCGTGGATGCGGGAGAAGTAGGAGATGATCCAGCTCTGAAACAGAAACACGATAATGTATTAAAAATAAATACGAAACATAAATAAATAAATAAATAAATAAATACGATAACGTATTAAAATAAAACGTACCGTAAGTAGTGTGCAGGATCCGACCAACTGCCTCGTCCTCCAGTTGGAGGCCTCATTCAGCTTCTGGTAGAGGTATGCCAAAGTAGCTGCCCCCAGTTCCACTGGTGAACGGGATCCAGGTCCATGAAGTAGCGGAGGTAGGTCACGTCGACGTACCTTGCACTCTTGTCCACAAAGCATGCAGCGCCTACCACATGCATGTACCAACACCGGAGAGCGCAGCCGCGGTGATAGTGTGTGAATAGCTCGTCACCCGCCTCCTCAGCCTCGGCCGCCGCGTCCAGGTGGTGCTCAAAATAGCAGCTCAGTGTGGTGAACCGGACATGAGGCCCAAATGTCGTGACGCACTCAAAGTGAGCAACCTCGTGCTCCATGCCCAAATAGAGCGCCATCCACTCAATGGCCTCGACCCTTTAGATCTGGGAGTGGTGCAACAGCGGCCCCCTAATCGGCAGGTGGAGAAGACACTGCACGTCATGCAAGGTGATCGTCATCTCCCCAACCGGCAAGTGGAAAGAGGACGTCTCCTTGTGCCAACGCTCCATAAATGCCCCCTGCATGCCGGTGCTGATGGTGGTGTACCCCGTCATGCAGAGCCCGCTAAGCCCTGAACCTCGCACATGGTCGTTAAACCACTCAGCTGCTGGTTTAAACAGACTGAAAATCTTCCGGGCGTGGTTCACCATTTTCAACGGCTCTCTCTCCTGTTCAAAAAAAACAAATAAGCGACATATATTAAATAAGCGACAAATAAACGGTTAAATTATAAAAAAATGGTGACAAATAAACGGTTAAATTATAAAAAATACTTCTCCCTCCCAGATACGCCGAGCGACGTGATCGTGGTAGTTAATCAGCACGGAAGTGTCAAAGGGCCCTCCCGGATAGCTGTCCTCCTGCTCATCCTCCTCCCCGGCTGGAGGGTCAACATCCGGTACCCCCTCCGGCTCGTGGTAGGGCACTGCCGCCACCTCCTCCTCCTCCTCTCGCTGGCGGGAAGAAGATACCCGAGCCAGCCGACTCCTAGATCCTGAAGCAGATGTACCCTCTCCCTCGCCCACGGGAACTCGCACACGTCGTCCCCGGCCCTGCCCCCGTCCCTGTGTCGACGCCAGCTGCGTCGCCGCCCGCTCGCGTCTAGCCGACGCAGTCTGGGTCTCCCTACCCTGTTTGATGCGTGCTGGTTGGTTGTCTGACATGTTCCTGTAAACAATTGAAATCGATTAATATGCGAGACAAAAGAAAAAAATAAAAAAAATGCACTTCTGATACAATTCGGAAGTTCATTTCCGAAACTGGGAATGGAGGTGTTTTCGGAAATGAACTTCCGAAACACCCTTGCGCAGAACTTCTCTACAACCTCCAATGGCAGACCCCAAAAACCTAAACCAAAACTACTTTTATGCCTACTAAACAACCTAATATCAGTACCAACCTATCTTAATGTGATTTTTTCAGTTTCTAAACACCCTAATATAGTAATGTATAATGGATCTAAAAATTGAAAAAAAATGATAAACTTACCAATTAGTGTTTGAGATGAGTTTGGTTGAGTTTGGAAGAAGAGTTTGGCAACCTCTGATACTTCACACTTGCTTTTGCATAATTTTTGAAGAGGGTTTGAGTTTGAAAGAATATTAGGGTAAATGATTTGGGGGAGGGGGGCTGTTTTGCTTAATCTGCAAAACGCGCATTATTTCGGAAGTTCATGTCCGAAATGCTGTTTTCGGGAATGAACTTCCGAAACAAGACAATTTTTCCAAAAAAAAAAGGCGCTTTCGGAGATGCATCTCCGAAAACACCTTTTTCTTGCATTTCAGAAATGCATTTCCGAAGTCAGGGGTAATTTGGGTTTTTCACCAGAGGTGGACTAGAGGGTTGGGAGGTCTATAAAGAAATTTTCATGAATTAATATGTTGCTTCACTCTTCACGGTGGTTTTCATATTCTAACAATTTGCCTCCCCTAATAAACACCCCAAATTGTCATGTCATTTTCAACGTAATAGCTGGGACCATTATATTTATGTTTTAATCTTACACGCCAACTAGCCCAACTTCATCTCCTTCTTACTCTGCCTGTACAATACAATGCAACATGACTTATTTGATAATAAAATAAAAACTAAAAACCTAATTTAATCCCTTACTATTTATCCAAAAGTTAGTTACGGTAATTTAATATTTTAAGTTATGCCATCGAGTAAAGAAAGTATGAGTTTTAAAAATGTGTTTCTCTCAAAGTTTTTAAATTTGACTTAAAACGGATTTTCTGCAAATGTGATGGAATTGGTCCCTTCAATTAGTCAAAAGTCAAAATTAATATAGAAAATATTTTATTCTGAATATAAAATATCGAAAACTAATTTAAGTATTATTATTTGTCATAAATTTAGATGGTTCTTGAGTAAAATGTGAAAGAACAAATTAAATATATTTTAAAAATAAATAAAAAGAAGAGAGTGGAATCTTAAAAAAAAAAAAAGAGAATGAACACAAAAAGTTTATTGTCTTCGATATATTTTTCCACGTACCAATCATGAAAGGTATGCAGCATATATAACTTTGATTATGGCTTTGATAGAGCAAGTTACAACGAATCAAACAAGCCCCATACAAACAAAACCCTCATGTGATATAAAGGGACTTTTGCCTTCAAGATATATAACTATTGTTTTGATTTGATCATGATACCCCCACTTTCTCTTCATACAATATGATAACAACAACAGATATAGATAAGAGATGCAGCCGATCTTCTTTTTTTTTTCTGTCATGTTTTATGTTTGGTTTTATAAAGGGCTAGAGACATAAGGGAAAATAGAAAAAGTTTTATATATAATATATTCATCCTATTGTGAAGTTTAACCGTAAGTGAATAAACACAAAGTTGAGTTTTGACCTCATACGTCATGACATTGAAGTTGTTCTGCCGTCTAGAGTTTACCAATTTATGTTTTGTTATTTGTCAAGTTAGTAATTTTGTTTTTTAGTCATAATTGAATGCTATTTACGCATATGTAAATAAAATCATTTGGTTAAAGTTCACGCAATATGTTTCCAATCAATAAGTCGAAGATTTGGATCAAGAAATACATGATAACTTTATTCAAATCGTGCCAAGTCTTGATTCAGAATAATACATCTTTTTTATTAAAATTTTAAATTTTTGAAGTGTGATTTGAATCATGAGAATGGCTGACTCGAACCAAACTAAATGTGAAAAAATAGGAATTTGATTTTGTCCACTTGATTCGAATCAAACACAATATTGAAAAATAAGTTTTTTCTTCTATGCATTTGATTCGAATAATAGAGGTTTTGATTCGAATCATGAAAAAGTTTGACTCTAATTAAATCATGTCTGTAAATTTTGAGTTTTGGTTTTGTTAAGTTGATCAGAATCATAGATTTGTGTGACTTAAATCACATGACTTGACTCATAAATAGCATGATTCAAATCATACACATCAATTTTATGAGTTTTTAGGTCTTGATTCAAATTATTCACTCTCTTGAATTGACTCATACCATTTTTCCATGACTCAAATCATATAAATATTTTCTCTCATTTTTGTGTCTTATTTCTAGTACATATATAAATTGTTTTTCCAAATCCCTCTTATAACATTATATAATTTAGAATACAGATAAAATATTAGAAATGAAAAAGGAGGAAAAAGGAAGTAACTTAAGTTTAAAGTAGTTTGACAAAAGAAATAATTAACCGAACAAACATTTCGAATTTGGAAACCTCCGCCAACAAAGATGAAATAAGAGAATGTTTCTCTAAAGAAGACCCTTGAGTAAAGAAGAATTGGAAAAAAGTAATGAAGTGCACATTCCCTCTTTGTCGCAGAAGTAACATCTAACGACTACAATCCACTTCAAATTCAAAGAAACCTTCCAACAACCCATATCACATCTTGAAACAATAACTGCGCTTGAGTCTGTATAGGTGTGTTACCTTTCTCCCTATACGCGTGAAACATGTGGAAGCCATTTCCTTAAGAAAACGCCTCGTCAATTTTATGTGCATTTAATGCATGTGTTCTCTATAACAATTGCTCCCATTAAGCAAGGGGCCTCAGCTCGATGGACAATATCTCCACGATTCAGACTTCTAAGTCAACCTGTTATACTCTTATGTCTACATCCCTCACTTCATGATTGACATCAAACACTTTGGGATCAAATGTTCTAGGCTCGCTTGCGGCCTATAAGACTGATCCAATCGACATAGGCTTAATCTCTTGCAGGTGCTCGTTGCGCTACCACACATGTAGATCTCCCTCATGCTTCATTGCACAAGAGCACACCTCTCATTCATTCTGAGTTATTAGATCATCATCCAACATTGTTGAAGTTGTATAGGGCAAGCAACAAAAGATTTGGAAATATTATTATGGGAATTTATCGTATCCACAGAGATGGTTGTTAGAATGTCATTCAACGGTTTTGATGTTTTCGAGCTCGGGTTTGAATGGGTTGAAAATAAAAAGATATAAACAGGAAAATAAATACATTCTTAGAGAAAAAATAATTTATCAGGCATGTAAATATACTCACTCGTCATAGACTTAAACCTATCATTCAATTGCCCTCAACCTACAGTACTCGTCATTACCATCATGTGTCTCTCATATTAGTGTTCATCTCTGATGCACCTACGAGACCAATCACAACCAAGATTATCTTTAACACAAAATTGCAAGAACCTCCGTTTTCTTGCGTCGGCGATCTCTCGCGCGCCACTCGAACCCTGAAGCATTAAGCTTCGAAACTCAAGTGATTGTCAACTCAAAATCCATCTCTAGAGTTTAGAAACTAACAGATATCAATCCCTAATCAGGATCCGTGAAGTTTATCTGTAAAGCAACACAAATCCCAAACTTAAATGCAAAAAAATTAAAAAAGATAACAATAACGATTTATAAAGTAGATTTTATACAACACAATGAGCGATAAATATACATATGATTCGAGTAAATATACAACCAAAACCTAACACAAAGGAAATACACAAAGAGGAGAAGAGATAAACCGAACATCTCGCGGGTTGTCAGCTTCGATTGATGAGCAGTCCACCTCTAATCATCCAAATGCACGATCCAATGTTGTTTTCTAAGCTAATCCTAGCCTAAGAATAAAATTGATGGAGTTGAGACACAAAACCCCCCAAAACCATAACCCTAAAATGTTACAAATGAAGAACATGTAAACAAAATTTGCGTAGGCTCGTTTAGCGAGCTATGCTGGCTAAGCGAGCTACACTTATTCCCTAAAATATCTAGTACAGTAAAAGAAATCTCACATAGCGAGCTAACAGTGCTAAGCGAGCTTTGGAAAACACCGCGCCTCTGTTTGTGAAGCTCCTAGCGCGCTACAGCTTGACTTAGCGAGCTTCTGCGGAATTTTTCTTATTTTGCTTCAAAACATGATAATCAAAGTCGTGCATTCGACACTTTATTCCTCGAGGCTCTGAGATGCATAAATACCTTTAAAACAAAGGGAAAACTATCAAACAGTACATAAAACGAATCAAAACTCAATTATATAACTAATTACACTAATGTTGGGATTTTATTACAAAAACGGAAAGAATAGAATAGTAAAAACAGGGTGTAACATTTTTGTTCAGGCTCCATAAAATTGCTGACTCTGCCACTTTATATAAGCATGACACTGAGTCATACCTATATATTAACGTGACGCTTCATTACTCACTTGCAAAGTTCAACTTAAATTTTTTACAGACTTAAATGTTAAATTGCTAACATTTTTATCAGTGCTCTTTTCGACCATCTAAAAACTATCATCACTGTCGTGAAAGCCATCTACGGTTATTTTCATTATCGGACCAATCATCTTCTATTTTAGATTAGGATTAGATAAAAATATATTTTGATGTTACACAATATGTTTTTGTATAGGAAAATTTGGCGATCGAAATATCTTATTTTAGTTAGATAAATAAAAAACTCATGTTGGAAAGTTATATTTGCGATACAATGAAGAAATATTATGCGTGAAAATAATTCAACAAAAAGAGGTGTGAATATTAGAAATGGACCCAACTCAAATATGTGACAACTGTAGCGGGGGCCCAAAACTAGAATAATTTTTTTCAGCAAATTAATTTTTATGGAGAAAAAAGTAATTATTCAATACTTAATAATGACCGCCTCTTCACGAGAGGAGAAAATATGTTATGGGTATAATTGGCATTTAAAAATAAAAGTAGTCCCCATTGCATTTTGTTCAGGCCTAAATTTGTATACTCTTCCACTACTTTCTCTGCAATGAAATATAAACAAAAATAATTTAAAAATTGATTTATTTAGTTTAAATTTTAAAGAGTTAAATCTATTTTTATCCCTATAAATATCTTAAAATTTGACTTTTAATCCCTATAAAAAAATTATGTTTTAGTGCTTATAAAATTGATTTTGTACGACATTTTGATTCTTCTACAGAGACTTAAATTACGTGCATAATTAATTTTGTAAGGACTGAAACATAATTTTTTTATAAGGACTAAAATTCAAAATTGATAATTTTGTAGGGACCAAAAACATATTTAATCTTATTTTAAATTGAGTATTTCAATTACTTTAACTTTTTTCTTATATTTAACTATAGAGAAAATAGTAATTAAATTATTTTTTATGTATATAAAATATTTTAATCAAATTTAAATTGTGTTAAAAAGTATTTCAAATTTAATAAACTAATTTATGAGTAAAAATTAATTTATTTTAATAGGGAAGAAGAATAAGAGAAACAAGTAAAAACAACCAAGGGCACAAATCCAGCACAAATGGACAGCAATCTAGCACACCCTATCAAGATAAAAACTAATGTCATGCATGAGCACCACACCACCCCTACCAATTTATGCTTGGAAAATAGTAGTCATCGATGGAGCTGGAAAAACAACAACTAAACAAAACAACAACGTTGCATGTTGGTTGTAAAATTTATTTAGATTAAAAACTATAAGTGGTGAGTAGGGTGTTCATGGTGTTCAAGAGAAAAATTGAACCGAACCATATTAAAAATTTATTTGAACTGAACCATACCGTTTTAATTTATTAAGAACTGAATTGAACTAAAATTATTGGTTTGATATACTGTTTTGAAAATCCGAACTGTGCCGAACCGTTAGAAAGCAAATTTTTCTAAACCGAACTAGTTATCAAAGAACCGAACCGTTAAGCCATTTTTTTTTAATTTTTTGTTTTAGCTTCTTTTAAACATTTTTCATTTTCAATTTTGGTTCGGTTCGGATTTAGTTTCAGTTCGGTTCGGTTTTAATTACAGTTTGATTCTAGAACTGTTTATGTATAATGGTTTAGTTCACTAACTATACATAATAGTTAGATTATTTTAACTTCGATTCGATTCAGTTTGACGGTTCGGTTCAGTTCTTATATTTTTTGAACAGCCCTAAACCCTAAACCCTAAACCCCAATGATCTTAGGGGGGAAGTTGCAACAAACAAAGGTATTTTTGCACGTAAAATACCTTTGTCCCGACCGATTATGCCTATGTCTAGAAATCATAAACAACCACGTAACAATATTTAATTTCAAAATACAAATATACAATTAGTTCTAATTTCTATCTTGATTGATTCTCCCAATTTCGTAGACGGAAAAAAATATTAAACATAAAATAACATGGAATAAATATAAAAAGAAATTCATTACAAATACAAAATATAAATGAATAACATGGTTCACATTATTGGGGAAAAATTATTCTAAGCAAGACCTAATATAAAGGAATTAGTCACTCATCCTTAAAGGATTCATGACAATTATAGTGAAAAGAGAGAGAGAGATTGCCATTGAAAATGATTAAAAATGGCTACTAATGATTTAATGTGTTTTCCTTTATCCCTTAACTGCAAAATATGCCTTCTTGATCATAAAATTCAAAACCATAACAACTAAATGGGTTTTACATTATACAGAAAAATATTCTACAATTGCAAGATCGCACCATTCTTGACCTAAGATGCGCCATGATTTTTAGGTTATGTTTGACGTGGCAGTATGAGTTCCACATTGGTGCACCTCTATAGTACTTAGAAGTGTCGTTATGCTAACATGTAGCTTAAAATAGTGCAATGTGACTTTTCGAGCGACGTTTGCACATTTTCTTCTCAAATAATGACTGTTTAAGGTATGGACATGTCATTATTTTTCCCTTTTTGCACCTTCTCCTCTTTTTCTTCCGTTTCTCAAGTGCTAGTCCTCTTTGTCATTGTAACTTCTATGGTAACATTAAAAAAATACATAAAAATGAAATAAATTATTACTAAAAACATTATATGACAAAACTTCATACTAAAAACATATTCAAATCAAGCATATACTCATGGTTTGAATCATGTTTCCTAAACCAACTTCAAGGAAATGAAAAACTTCATGATTTGAATCAAATCTCTACATGACTCGAATCATGCACTCGAATCATGATTTGTGCGACAAACTTAGGGATGTCAATGGGGCGGGGAGGGGACGGGGGAGATGTAAGTTTGAGAGTGGGCCTAAAAGCGGGGTGAATTAGGACTTTGAAAATTTATCCGGTTTTAGAAAGAAGTTGTTCTTATTTTTCTGGTTTGGTGCAAGAGTTTAGAAATGTGTTACTTTCTTTTTTGGTTATGATTTGTAAAAGCGGTAAATGCGGAAAAGTAAAGAACACAATGATGTATACTGGTTTCCCTCACAGTCCGAGAGTACTCCAGTCCCCTTTCAATATGAAAGAGATTTTACTATTGTTTGTGACTTGTACAAAACCCACACAAACACCAAGAACAATCCTCTTGGACCAAGAACAATCCTCTTAGATTTTACACTAAGTCCACTAAGAGAAAAATCCTCCCTTAATGACTCACTTGTTTTCAACAATCCTAAGATTTCAACCACCAAGAACAATCCTCTTGGATTTACTAACTTGATTATGAGAACAATCATCTCACTAATCAAAAACCCCTGCTTTCAACATTCCTGGATAGCAAGTCAATAATAACCAAAATCTGAAAATAATTTAAGTAAAGAATTTGATGAACATATCAATCACTATGATTAATCTTCTCTTTCAATGTGAAATTTAATAACAAAATACTCTCTTAAGTGCTCAATGATGCTTTTGGAATGATATGAAAGTTTTCTCACAAAGCAACAAAATATGAAAGTTCTGTTGAAAATAATGCATAGAGATTTTATGATAATTTTGAAAGAGGTTACTATAGAGTGCAAGCAACCATTCAAAAATCATGGCAATGGTTGGAAATTTATAGAGTGCCATGAAATGGTTTTTGTGAAAAGGTATTTATTGCATGCTACATAATTTTTGAAAAAATTTCTAAGTAAAAAGTGTCATACACAAGACTTGAACCCAAGACCATTTAATTCCTTAACACATACCTTACGACCAATTGAGCTAATTCACAATTCATTGAAAGTATGCATAAGATATATCTAATGGCAAAACAATATTTTCCAACACTTATAAAAACATTTGAAAATAATTTTACCAATGTTTATATGAAATTTATAAATGCATGATTTTTAAAAGGTTGAACACTAAGATTATATTTGTTAAAGATTTCATATACCTTGAAACTTGATCACAAAGCTTGAATAAAGTCGTGCATCTTTTTCCTTCTTCTTTGATATATGTACATGGTCTTGAGAGATTTTAAAGTTTTCTTCATCAAAATATAATGTTGGAGAAGCTTGACTTCACAGGATACATTCTCATCACAATCCCCGCCCTCGAATCTATTCCCCATCCCCGCTTCGGATCCCCGCTGCGGGGGGATTTTGTCCTCCATCCCCGTCCCCGCGGATCCCCACAGATCCCCATGGTTCATGCGGAGATCTATAAACATGATTTTTTTTATTTAATATTTTAAACCAAATTAATAGTAAAAGCTTCAAAAACTAACCACAAGAAATTTAGAAATTATTCCTTTATGATAAATATATTTTTTTTTTAACAATATTTAATATATAATATTGAGTGTCATGACCAAAATTTCAAACTATAAAAAAAATGAAATAATTAGTTAGATCTCACTCTTTTACTAACAATACATATACATTTTAAACTTGTGTATAAGATTAATTATATGAAATTGATAACACGAAAATGTATCACATATTTGGCTTGATTTACATATACTATTTCCCTATTTTATCTTAATTATGTTGCTTTATGTTGGTATTATGCTAGTATTTCCATTGTTTTAGGTTTTATGTTCGTTTTAAGGACTATTTGTGAAAAGGAGAAGAAATGGAGCTAAAATGACTACTAATTGTGCCTAAAAGATAAAAAATGGGTGCTGAAGTGAAAAGGAGATGCAAAGAAGACCCAATTATGCAAAGATGCAAGCCCAAACCACAAAATAAAAATAATATATATATATATATATATATATATATATATATATATATATATATATATATATATATATATATATATATATATATATATATATATAATATATAAATATATAATATATATATTATATATATAAGAACGTGGGCCCACACCACATTAATATATATATTAAATATATATATATATATAATGTGATACATATATAGTGACGTGAGGTCACTTATATATATATATAGTATATAGATATTGGTCAAATATGGAGACGTCCGTCTCCTACATATTAGGGGGCCACGTCTCCTCAGGAGACGTCCGTCTTCTCCCGCTAGGTCCACTTGAGACGCACGTCTCAAGTCTGTTTTGAAATTGGAGAGTTTCACGCAACTTCCTTCTGCAGAGTTAAATAATGTGCTACATTTTAGGAGAAAAAGGGGGACCAGCTAGAACAAGCAGTTACCACAATAACACTATAAAAAGAGCTGAATATTCACGTAAAAGTGTGGGACCATGCTTTGTCCCAGCCACAGTTTTTCTTCTGCATTTTTATTCCAGCATTTTATTTCCAGCAATTGTTTTCTGTTTTGTTTGTCTTTTCTCACAACAATTTCTACACCGGAAATTGTTGTGAACTTTTAACTAGAGCTAACCTTACGTTAGATCATAGTATTTTATTTCCTTGTTTTTATTTGATCGAAGAATTTATCGAAGAACAATCCAACCGACTTGTGGTGGAAGTTCAAGTACTCCAAGATTCAAGTTTTATTTCAGATTTATATTATTCAGGTTTATTATTTACCGTCTTTATTTATATTATTATTGCATGATATATTATATGCCAATTAATATGCCTATTATTATGAACCGAATTTATTTATGCATGTTTAACCATGTTAATATGTCTGGCTAATTTATTTAGATGTCGGTATGTAAAGTAATTTAACCGTAGGGATCCGAAATAAATTGGCTTAATTATGTTTTATTAAATATCACTTGTTTTTGGTTTGTATGTCTAATTTAATTAGTAAGTCTTAAAACCAATAGAGCGAAAGTTTGAGGTCTTAAGACGGTCAAAGGTTAAAATCAATAGAGCGAAAGTTTGAGATCTTTAACTGGATAGTAGACATAGGACATTAGTTTTAAGGATGGCGAAAGCGTATTAGAACTAATTAGAACTTATTTATTTTCAAAAAGTGTTTTTAAACCCGCGCGGGATGGCGAAAGCGTACGTTAGGGATATTAGCATGTTCCGAGTCAACAGAGCGAGAGTTTGAGATTAGGAGATTTAAGTAGATAACGACTTCATAAAACAAGCATTTTATTAACTATGTTGTTTTCAAAAAGCGTTTCTAAATCTGGTGGGATGGCGAAAGCGTACATTAAGAGTTAGGATCGTAGTCTGAATCAATAGAGCGAGAGTTTGAGAGGAGGACTTTTAAATAACATAGTTAGTAAAGATCTTTGATTTAATTAGAATCTGGCCAATAGAACTTCGGATCACCTAAGTTAGATGAAATACATACTGATATCCGTTTATTATTATATTTTTACCTAGATTTAAGATTTTAGTTTCCCCTTTTATAAAAAAACCCAAATATCATTAGCCTTAGCTTTACATATTAACTTTAGATAACGGTAGGTCGATTTATAGTCCCTGTGGATTCGATATCTTTTAAAACTACACGACACGACTGTGCACTTGCAGTTATCCCGACTAATAGACACGCAAAGTCGCGATCAGAAATGACCAATAAACTTACATAATAATTTAAAGTTATATATAAACTAAGGACATTATGCTATTTTAGACGGGGCGGGAACTCCACGGGGCGGGGGATATTTACGCCACCCCCGTCCCCGGAGTGCCTTCGGGGAGACTTTGTTCCCCATCCCCGTCCCCGCAGGGGGAAAATTCCCCGTCTTTGGGGCCCTAAATAGGGAATCCCCACTAACGGAGGCAAGTTGACATCCCTAGACAAACTTCATGATTTGAATCAAATTGCATTGAATTTTGGTCAAAGGCTTGTTTTGTGCACTAAAAGCTTTTTATGCATGGAAAATTACCCTTTAAGGAGATATGCAATAATGCTCAATGTGAGGAACTCAATTACTAAAATAATAAGCATAAGGACAAGCAATAAAACACCTTAAAAAGATAGGAATATTTTTGGACAAGTGACTCTAATCATAAGAGAGGATGGTGAATGGTGTGAGTTTGAAAAATGATATCCAATTAAAAATTCTTTGACAAATTTAATTGTTTAAAATAATTTTATAAACCAAACAAAGAATAGACAGCACAATAAGTAAAGAAAAGAAAATCATAGTAAAAGAAAGATGAAAGCGCGACAGAGATAAATAAATAGAAGAAATATAAAGAGATAAGGGTTGATAGAATTGCACTAGAGAGTTATAGAAGTTCGGCCAAACCTTTTGGCGCACTCCTTTGTCCAAGAATTTCTTCTTGAGAGTTTCAACTATATGAGAGCTTTTCACAAGTAATGACCACAAATCTTCTCACAACGAAACGGGTGTTTTACATTGGTTATCTTCCAAACTAAACACGAGATTTTATACTAGGATAATCTCGATCCAATTAGAATTTTTACCCCAAGATGAGCTAAGGAACCAAACAGAGATTTTGGCGAACAATCTCACAAACAAAACTCACTAAAGTATCAATCAGGTAAGATTCTTTGGCACCAGAATTACCTTGGAAACTCCATGTGAACTCGGAGGTGAAATGTGTTTTTATCCCTTTTCTTCTCCAAAATTGATTAAAGTGCTCTGAACCACCCTTCAGGAATCGACCGTGCATTAGCCTCAAATCTCATAACTTGTTCTTGCCATGAAAGTCTTCACTAGCCGATAATAAATTAATAACAACATTGGAATCTTCTAAAATATATATGCCATATTAATATTTAGAACCTTTAGCTATGTTCACTTCACCATTTGAAATCTTTAAGACCCCTTGTTCAACTCTAGTGCAATAACCTAGATTATTAAACATGCTCATGGATATTAAATTTCCTCTGAGATTTGGAACATACCTCCCCATGTGATAAAGAAACTCACAATCATCAAATATTTTACGTCTTATCGTACCATTACCATGAACCTTGCAAGACTTATTGTTACCTAGGTTAAAATTCTTTATTTCTCATGAATCCATTCACTTTAAAGTATCGAAGTATTCTTTTCTTGGACACATGTGATTAGAGAAACCTGTGTCCATAACATAACCCTCTCCAGTCTCCAAATTTGACACCACTAATGCATCGACTTGTAACTATCCTCATCAGAGATAGCAACAATATCAACAGAATCTTCAGTACCCTCCCCCTCAGAACAATCCCTCTTGAAGTGATTAGGTTTCAGAGAAATAAAGGTTTTAGCCTTGACTTGGAAAACCTCTTTTATTTGGACATCCCTTTGCACTCACTTTCTCCTATTGAGACACTCAATCCTTCACCATTATTCTTAATCTTAAAATCTTTCACCTTTTAATGTTGTTTGGATCTCACAATTATATAGACTCTTCGAAAATAATAGTACCTTCTTTAAGTTAAAGAAGGGAACCCTTATAACACTCAAAGGATTTAGATAATGAACTCAACAAGAGTATAGCCTTGACATCTTCTTCAATCTTGATATTGTGAATTTCTATCAATTGTTCCACTATAGATTTGTCTATACCATTAGAAATTAGTAGATTTGTTTTGTCAGACACAATATGTGAGTCAAAGACTTGTCAAAAAGAATGATTCAAGTTTTGACTACATCAAAGCTGTAATTTTTCCTTAGAGTGTGTTATGATGAGTAATTTTAATGAGGGAATGTAATGTTTTGAAGAAATATAAAATGATTTGACAAAATTTATTGTTTGGATAAAAAATTATGAATAATTGTTAAAATGATGTAAATTTATGAAGTATTTTGTTCAAGTTAAATTTAAGAAATTTCAAATGACACCAAAAGTAAATAATTTGAAATTGTTTCTTCACTCTTTATGATGTTTTTATTTTTTAATATATGTGGTATCCAACCAGTCAGATCGACTAATCCACATTTGATGTGAATGTTAAATAGTGTATTATTAATTTTAAAAATTTTACAAGTTACTCCTCATATTTTATGAAAAATTCATATTCGCCCCTGAAAATGTTCAAATAGTGGAAATAAGTCCCTTATAATGTTCAAATATTACAAATTTATCCTTTTAAATTCTCTAAAATTGCAAATTGGTCCCTATTTTTCATATTTTAAATTAGATCCAGAATTTTTTTAAAATGACACAATAAATTTAACAATAAAAAATTAACTACTTTATCAAATATAAGAAGTTAAATTAGAATTAATTTCAATTTGATCGTTTGAATTGTTTAGAATTCTAAATTCTCCAAAAAATTACAATTACCTCATCCAAGAAATTTCAGATGGCACTAAAAGGTAAAGAATTTAAAATTATTCATCCAGTTTGTATAATGCGAACGTTAAATTGTTCATTATTATTTTTTCAAATTTTGCAAGATGGTCCTCATATTTTTTGAAAATTTCAAATTCACCCCCAAAATTTTCAAAAATTGCAAATAAGTCCCTAATAATTTTTAAATTTTACAATTTTATTCCTTCAAATTTTCTAAAATTGCAAATTGATCCCTATTTTCATATTTTAATACTCAATCCAAACAAAATAATTTAAAAGTTAATGAATTTCGATTGAATAATTTGAATTGCTTAGAATTTTGAATTCTTTAAAAATTCTCAATTACCTCATTCAAACACACTTTTGAGATTTATCCATGAGACATAAGATAATGGCACGTCTAGCCTTATCCATCATTCCGGTCTTCTCTGCTTGTGTTAAGCTTGCAAGCATCGATGTCTCACCCTTGAATGTATTTTCTTGAGTTAATATTGCTTACAGCTTCATTTTTCACAACCTAAATTGTTGTCTCTAGAAAACTTCTCAATCTGCCAATTAAAACCCATGATGCTTACTTGTAATCAAAATCTCTTTGCCCTACGGTAGACACCACTTGTTGTGAAATTGAAAAGTTCAATCATAGTAAGAAATTTGATGTGCGGGTTTAAAGAACAATGATATCCAAAATAAATGGCCTTCAACAAAAATAACTCCTTTTGCAATATGACATCAACTTAACTTGAAAGAAAAAGATAAAAGACAAGAAACACAATAACTTGTTTACCTAATTCGATCAAATGATCTATTATGAATGAGAGAGCATCTCTCGGATTCACTATTCTTCCAAAACTTATTACAATATATTACAAATGAATTCGCAAACCCAAAGTGATTAGAAGTGTTTATCAATCCTTAAATATCTTCAAGGATTTCTTAAATTCTAAGAACACGCTCTTAGAAATGTATCCTTGTCTCTCTCTAAGATTACTACTAGAATTCTAAAATCCTTCTTTTTGTCTTCAATTCTCAAAGTTTTGAAGATTGTTAAGACACAAATGATGAAGATACATATTTATAACTGGTAAAGCTCAGTAGATACTTTATGAGCCCAAAACACAACCCATAAACAACATGTCTAAAAATTGAAACAACCAAACTCGATACACAAAAACTTCCTGCATTCTATACGATGCCCGCCAAACTCGATATGTTTGCCACCAACCCCTTGGCCACTGCCAGAGATCCGCCGCAACCGCCGCCTGGACTCGTTAGAACACCATCAACCGTCACCACTGGACTATCGGCCACCACCGCCAGACTCCTGACTGCCAACGTCGCGCTAGCTCATAGTCGACATCTTCGTGTCATCATCACTGTCGACTTTCATACTTTTTTTCTTCGACTATCTCACTTTTCCTATATCAAAATTAAATTTCTTACTTTTCATCAATTAAAATTTTAAGGAAAATGGTTATTGTTAAGAAAATGTGAAAACAAAAAAAAACAAGAACAATCTCAACCATTCATTACTACCACCACTATCCCCATGATCTCAATTAAATAGGAAATTAGCTTTAAAATAAATTAAAAATTAAGATCTAAAATAATAACATATATACATTTTTGTATTTATTCTTCAATTTTTTTCGTAATAAATAGCACTACTCAAATTTTAAAACATACTTCAACAACAACAACAACAATAATAATAATAATAATAATAATAATAATAATAATAATAATAATAATAATAATAATAATAATAATAATAATAATAATAATAATAATAATAATAATAATAATAATAATATACAATAATTTTAGAATGGATGTTCCATCTAGATACCTTCTACATAGGTTTTGTGAAGGTCTCAATATATATTTTCGTTGGGCAAAAATTACTACTACAATATGTGCCTTTTAGAGAAAAGAAATCCCAAAATTTCAAGTGAAAATGACATTTGGAATTTACTAATATGTTTAACAATATCAGTCCTAATCTATCAGTGTGATTAATTGTCAGGCAAAAGGATTAGGACAAGGGAAAGGTTACTAGTTTGTGCAAGAAAAACCGGAGTGGTGTTTTCCACTAAAATATGACATTATTTTCTTTAATAGACACCATTATATTTTTCACTATTAACTTGACAACTTGATATATATATATATATATATATATATATATATATATATATATATATATATATATATATATATATATATATATATATATATATATATATATATATATATATATATATATATATATATACTTTTAACTACAACATTTTAAGGGAATTGTTTTCTAAATATAAAATTTATTTTATAATTTTCAAACTTAAAAAAAAGTATTTCTCTTATAAAAAATGTACTTTTAATCAATACTACTAAACATGTTTAAAATTAAAAGTCCGAGCTAAACACATTCGTATAAAAAGTATTTTAAAAATAAATTTAATTGATATACATTAAGAATATAAAAATATTTTACACAATCAATCAATTATAAATGTTTGAAGATATTTGATTTTTATTTTAATTACATTTAAAATAACACAAATAAATGGTTGAAATAGGTAGAAAGTTTAAAACTTTTTACAATTAATCTCTGTAGAAAACTTTTTACAATAAAAATACTAAATATTCTACTTGTTTTATTAATATATGTGACAATTATAAGATAAAAGCTTATATTAAATGATTGAAGTATTTGTTTATTTTTTATGAAAATAATTTAGAGTTAGAGAATGGTTTTCTAATTCAAGATAAAAATAAGCCTCGGAGCTCAAAGAATACTCAGTAAAAAAATTGAAGTATTCAGAAAAGTATCCACAATTTTTAGGAAAAAAAATCAAGCAATGAATATTTTAAAACCATCAAATACCAATTTTATATTGTTTGTCTATGTTTTGTTTCAATCTACAATTGATCACTGCATTTATAAAGTATTGTCTATTTTATGGGTGAGAATTTGTTACGGTTTTATTCTTTAAAAAAAGTGTTCCAATGAATTAATGAGTGTGAATGTTGTATGTAAATTATCTTCGATTTCAAAGTGATGTGTGATTTTAAGGAGTACCAGAATAGTTGTCCCTAGTCAAGGTTAAGTGGCTAAAGAGTCTGAGCATCAAGAATGTGGGTCTGACTCTTCCTTCTAGCACCAATGTCCCGATCGACCTAAAATCTACTGACCACTGTGACTAAGAGATATTGTCCACTCTGGATAGGGGAATTTATCACAGTTTTGTCTTTTAAATAACGACACTTTGGATCAAAAAGTGTCATTATATATAAATTACTCTTAATCTTGATTTTCAAACAATGCAGAATCTTAAGATGTACTAAGAGATATTTGCTTTTGATATTTTTTTATAGTATAACTTCTAAAATATTCACCCACATCAAATTAATATTGTACAAGTTAACACAACTAATGAAAGTGATGGGAAATTGAAAGTTTCAACCATACTACGATATAGTTAAAATCTAACAATAATATTAATTTTGTTGATTGTAAAGATGTGTGAGAAAAAACAATGACAACCAAAATAAATGGCCTAAAACAATCAAATAGTCTATAAACAATGTAAGCAAATCCATAACAAGTAAGAAGAAGATAAAAGATGAGAACGCATAGAACTTATTTATTCAATTCGATCAAACCGATCTACTTGAGGGAGAAAGTGTAACACCCGTATAATTTTAATTTTTAATTTAATTTGAATATTAGATTAATAATTATTACTATTATGAATTTTATGAAAATAAGAGGAAAATGATGGTTAATGGCATTTGGGCCATGTGTGAGATTAGTAAGAAGAGGGGGGTGTGGTGCAGTAAAGCCCTTACTGATTTAATATTATTTTTCATAAAATAATTAGAATTGGAGAATTGGGAAAGAAAGAACGTGAGAGAACAGAAGTTGGAACAAGGAACGTGAAGGAGAACCGTAGAGGGAGAGACCAAGAACCAAGATTCTATCTGAGGTAAGGGGAGACTCTCCGTTTAATCTCTTTTATCGTATTATAGGTGATAGTATGGATTAGGAGTATGATTTGATCCATTGATTCTATATTCTGAATATTCATCTGTGTTCATCATTAAAATTGAACTGTTAATCCCTAATAACTGATAGATTTAGGGTATGATGAATATAATTGGTAGGGAATCATATACTATGGTTATGGATGAATTCGTATGCTGTTTAGATGTGCTTTTCTCTGGTTTTTGGACTCAAAATCGTGGACTGGTATGAGTAAAAACGAATGGGTTTTGGACTGTTACGAATTCTGCAGGTTCTGGGCATTTTCTGGTGTTTCGCGTATGAAACAGTGCCATACGCGTATGGGATGGAGTCATACGCGTATGGGGGACACTCCCAATGGGCTATACGCGTATGATACGCAGTTGCCCTGTCCCAAACACCATGTACTGGTGTTTTGCGTATGAGAGCGTATAATTTGGAAAGAGGAAAATTATTCTGGTGATACGCGTATGGCTATACTGATACGCGTATGAGGTTGATTGTAGGCAAAATTTGGTTCTGTTGAGATGCGTATGATACGCGTATGAGGCAAGTGGATACGCGTATGGACGCGTATGGACCCTATGATACGCGTATGGCTTCCTGTATGTGAAATTTCTGTTTTGTGATTTTTCTGGAAAGTTAGATGATGTGTAACTTTCGATTTGTAGGCCTGTTTGTATGCTGTTTTAGACTGTGTAAACCTTGTGATGTGATTCTGTGGTTTACTGATGATTGATTGTATTGAATGATGTAATGTATATATGAACATGCTTAGTATTGATGATGATGATGATGAAATGAGTATAGATGATGCTACTCATAGAATGGTGATGATGAAAGTATGTTTATATATATATATATATATATATATATATATATATATATATATATATGTTGCATGCATTCATAAACATGGGCTGAATCCTATATGATGAGAGGATTCAGCGAGGGGCAGAATTCCCATTGTGTGGAATTTGTGCTGGCAGGGCCGTATCTGGATGATGATAGATCGGTCGGTGGATGATTCCCACTGGTGATGATTGGTACCACATGCATAGTGTCAGTTTCATACATGTGCATGATTTGTTTATAGCATGATGATAGATGTTACATGTTGACTGTTTGTTTATCTGTGGATGTATGAATGATTAAATTATCTGAGTATGAAACAATTGGGTGAATGATATAACTATGATATGTTATTATCTATGATGCAATAACATTGGTTAACTGTGATGAGACTCACCCTTACTTGTTGTCATTTTCAGATTGAGGATAGCGGCGTGACTTGGTGAGGATTAGCTCATAAGTCGGTTTTAGTATTGTGTCGGTGTCATGCTCTGGTAGATGTAACACTGGGAACGCTTTGTTTTGTTTTAGAGTTTTGTTTATAACTCTATTTATTTAAGATGTTTGAAGTCTGATATATTGTTGATGAATGTTGACTTGATGAAGTATTTCCGCTGTGCAAAACATGATTTTGGTTAATGAGTTATAATTTCAGACGTTTCAGTGAATGCATGACATGTACCAATGTGGTTTTCTTTACTTATGAATTGTGACACCTCTTGCATGCTTACTCTGATTTATTAATTGTTTAATTGCCGCGGGTTATTAGAGGGGTGTTACAATAGTGGTATCAGAGCATAGTCGGTCGTTGTGACCAGAGTCTTAGTGTCAGTCTTCTGTATATGCGACTAATACGAGTTATTTGTCGATACTTTTGTTCTGACCGGATTGTTTGTGTTAAGCAGAACAATGGCTGGAAGAGGAGGAAGAAACGACGATGCTATCGCTGAGGCTCTGGGTATGATAGCTGGTGTGCTGGGAGGGAATGCCAATGGAGCTGCGATTGGTGCTGACAGACAACTGAACAGTTTCCAGAGGAACAATCCTCCATTGTTCAAGGGCACGCATGATCCTGAAGGTGCTCAGAAATGGCTTAAGGAGATCGAGAGGATTTTCAGAGTCATTGACTGTGCTGAGGATCTCAAAGTGAGATATGGCACTCACATGTTATCAGAGGAAGCTGATGATTGGTGGATGTCAACCAGAACTGAGCTGGATGCTAGTGGTACAGCAATTACCTGGACTGTATTCAGGAGGGAATTTCTGAGGAGGTATTTTCCTGAAGATGTCAGGGGAAGGAAGGAAGTTGAATTTCTGGCGCTGGTTCAAGGTAATATGTCAGTACCGGAGTATGCTGCTAAGTTTGTGGAACTGGCAAGGTACTATGTGCATTACAATGATGATGAAGCCAGTGAGTTCTCAAAATGTGTCAAATTTGAGAATGGTCTTCGTGATGAGATCAAGCAGGGTATCAGGTACCAGAGAATCTGGAGGTTTGTTGATCTGGTAGATTGTAGCGGGATTTTTGAGGAAGATAACATCAAGCTGAGGTCATCTCACTCTCGCGAGTTGGTTGACAGAAAAGGAAAGAAACATATGGATCGAGGTAAGCCATATGGTAGAGGTAAACCTGTTGATTGGAAGAAACGTAGTGGGGGAGATTCCAGTGCTCGTATCAGATGTTACAATTGCGGTGAGATGGGACATCGTAGGAAGGAATGCAAGGTTGATCAGAAGAAGTGTTACAAGTGTGACCAAGTGGTTCATATTGCTGCTGACTGCAAGAAGAGGGTTGTGACTTGCTACAACTGTGGTGAAGAGGGTCACATCAGTCCTAATTGTCCTAAGCCAAAGAAGAACCAATCGGGAGGAAAGGTTTTTGCTTTGACTGGGTCTGAGACTACTCTAGAAGACCGGTTGATTAAAGGTACGTGTTTCATTCATGGCACACCTTTAGTTGCAATTATTGATACTGGAGCAACTCACTCTTTTATTTCTTTGGATTGTGCTGAGAGGTTAAATCTTGAGATATCTGATATAAATGGAAGTATGGTTATTGACACTCCTGCGTCGGGTTCAGTAACTACTTCGTCTGCATGCTTGAATTGTCCGGTTGACATTTTTGGTAGAGAATTTAGGATGGACTTAGTGTGCCTTCCGTTGAAACAACTTGATGTAATCCTGGGAATGAACTGGTTGGAATTCAACCGTGTTCATATCAACTGTTTTGCGAAGACGGTGATTTTTCCTGAAGAGGTTAGTTCTGATAGTCTGGAAATGACAGCTAGACAGGTGAATGAAGCTATCGGAGATGGTGCAACAGTGTTTATGTTGTTCGCATTGATGAATATGAAGGAGAAAGTGGCGAGTGGCGAATTGCCTGTGGTGTGTGAATTTCCAGAAGTTTTTCCAGAAGATGTGAATGAATTGCCACCGGAAAGAGAAGTGGAGTTTTCTATTGATTTGGTTCCGGGAACTAGTCCAGTGTCAATGGCTCCGTATCGTATGTCGCCGTCTGAATTGGCTGAACTGAAGAAGCAGTTAGAGGAATTGCTTGAGAAGAAGTTTATTCGTCCTAGTGTTTCGCCGTGGGGTGCGCCTGTGTTGCTGGTAAAGAAGAAAGAGGGTTCAATGAGGCTGTGTGTAGATTACAGACAATTGAACAAGGTCACTATCAAGAATCGGTATCCATTTCCGAGGATTGATAATTTGATGGATCAGTTGGTTGGAGCACGTGTGTTTAGTAAAATTGATCTGAGGTCTGGGTATCATCAAATACGTGTGAAGGATGACGATATTCAGAAGACTGCTTTTAGAACGAGGTATGGACATTATGAGTATTTTGTGATGCCGTTTGGAGTTACTAATGCACCTGGTGTTTTTATGGAATATATGAACAGGATTTTTCATCCGTATCTCGACAAGTTTGTGGTGGTATTTATAGATGATATCCTGATATATTCTAAGAATGAGGAAGAACTTGCGGAACATCTCAGAACTGTGTTAGAGCTGTTGAAAGAGAAGCAACTTTTTGCCAAACAGTCGAAGTGTGAATTCTGGTTAGAGGAAGTCAGTTTTCTTGGACATGTGATTTCTAAGAATGATATTGTTGTTGATCCTACAAAGATAGAAGCTGTGTCTCAGTGGGAAGCTCCGAAGTCAGTGTCAGAGATTCGTAGTTTTCTTGGTCTTGCAGGTTACTACCGAAAGTTCATTGAAGGATTTTCAAAGTTAGCATTGCCGTTAACTAAACTAACCAGGAAGGGACAAACCTTTATTTAGGATGCAAAGTGTGAAGAAGGATTCCAAGAGCTGAAGAGGAGATTGACTAGTGCTCCTATTTTGATTTTGCCGAATCCGACATAATCATTTGTGGTTTATTGTGACGCATCACTGATGGATTTAGGTGGTGTATTGATGCAGAATCAACAAGTGGTCGCTTATGCGTCGAGACAACTCAAAGTGCATGAGAGGAATTATCCGACTCATGATTTGGAATTGGCAGCTGTAGTGTTTGTCTTGAAGTTGTGGCGACACTATTTGTATGGTTCGAGATTTGAGGTATTCAGTGATCATAAAAGCCTGAAGTATCTCTTTGATCAGAAAGAGTTGAACATGAGGCAGAGAAGGTGGTTAGAATTTCTGAAGGATTATGATTTTGGTTTGAATTACCATCCGGGTAAGGCAAACGTTGTTGCTGATGCATTGAGCAGGAAGACCTTGCATATGTCCATGCTAATGGTGAAGGAATTGGATTTGATTGAGCAATTCAGAGACTTGAGTTTAGTGTGTGAAGGTACTCCTATTAGTGTCAAATTGGGTATGCTGAAGCTGACTAGTGGTATTCTTGAAGAGATCAGAAAAGGTCAGAAAGCCGATGTTGAATTGATTGATAAGTTGACTTTGATTAATCAAGGCAAGAGTAGTGAATTCAGAGTCGACGAGAATGGTATACTGAGGTTTGGTGACCGAGTTTGTGTTCCTGATATTGATGAACTCCGAAAGCGTATTTTAGAAGAAGGACACCGTAGTGGATTGAGTATTCATCCTGGTGCTACCAAGATGTATCATGATTTGAAAAAGTTGTTTAGGTGGCCTGGAATGAAGAAGGAAATTGCTGAGTTTGTGTATTCTTGTTTGACTTGCCAGAAGTCAAAGATCGAGCATCAGAAACTGCCTGGGTTGATGCAACCGATGTTTATTCCTGAGTGGAAGTGGGACAGCATCTCAATGGATTTTGTGTCGGGTTTGCCGAGAACTGTCAGAAATTGTGAAGCTATCTGGGTCGTGGTGGACAGGTTGACGAAGTCTGCACATTTTATACCGGTGAGAATGGATTATCCGATGGAGAAGCTGGCTCAATTGTATATTGAGAAGATAGTGAGTCTGCATGGTATTCCTTCAAGTATCGTGTCAGACAGAGATCCGAGGTTTACATCTAAGTTCTGGGAAGGTTTGTAGAAAGCTTTGGGTACTAAGCTGAGATTGAGTTCTGCTTATCATCCGCAGACGGATGACAGACTGAGAGAACGATTCAGTCGCTAGAGGATTTGTTGCGTGCTTGTGTGTTAGAAAAAGGAAGTACTTGGGATAGTTATCTGCCTTTGATTGAGTTTACCTACAACAACAGTTATCATTCGAGTATCGGTATGGCTCCGTTTGAGGATTTGTATGGTAGGAGGTGTAGGACGCCGTTGTGTTGGTACGAATCTGGTGAGAGTGCTGTGATTGGTCCAGAGATTGTACAACAGACTACAGAGAAGATTAAAATGATTCAAGAGAAGATGAAGGCTTCTCAGAGTCGTCAGAAGAGTTATCATGACAAGAGGAGGAAAACACTTGAGTTTCAAGAGGGAGATCATGTGTTTATGAGAGTTACTCCTATGACAGGGATTGGTCGGGCATTGAAGTCGAAGAAGTTGACTCCGCGTTTTATCGGACCATTCCAAATTTCTGAAAGAGTGGGAGAAGTGGCTTATCGTATCGCTTTACCGCCGATGCTTGCAAATTTACATGATGTATTTCATGTGTCTCAGTTGAGGAAGTACATTTCAGATCCGTCCCATGTGATCCAAGTAGATGATATACAGGTGAAAGATAACTTGACGGTTGAGACTTTACCTGTGAGGATTGAGGATCGAAGGCTGAAGCAATTGCGAGGCAAGGAAATAGCTTTGGTCAGAGTGGCTTGGGGAGGACCTGCTGAGGGAAATGTTACCTGGGAGCTAGAGAGTCAGATGAAGGATTCTTATCCAGAACTTTTTACCTGAGGTATGTTTTCGAGGACGAAAACTCTTTTAGTGGGGGAGAGTTGTAACACCCGTATAATTTTAATTTTTAATTTAATTTGAATATTAGATTAATTATTATTATTATTATTATGGATTTTATGAAAATAAGAGGAAAATGATGGTTAATGGCATTTGGGCCATGTGTGAGATTAGTAAGAAGAGGGGGGTGTGGTGCAGTAAAGCCCTTACTAATTTAATATTATTTTTCATAAAATAATTAGAATTGGAGAATTGGGAAAGAAAGAACGTGAGAGAACAGAAGTTGGAACAAGGAACGTGAAGGAGAACCGTAGAGGGAGAGACCAAGAACCAAGATTCTATCTGAGGTAAGGGGAGACTCTCCGTTTAATCTCTTTTATCGTATTATAGGTGATAGTATGGATTAGGAGTATGATTTGATCCATTGATTCTATATTCTGAATATTCATCTGTGTTCATCATTAAAATTGAACTGTTAATCCCTAATAACTGATAGATTTAGGGTATGATGAATATAATTGGTAGGGAATCATATACTATGGTTATGGATGAATTCGTATGCTGTTTAGATGTGCTTTTCTCTGGTTTTTGGACTCAAAATCGTGGACTGGTATGAGTAAAAACGAATGGGTTTTGGACTGTTACGAATTCTGCAGGTTCTGGGCATTTTCTGGTGTTTCGCGTATGAAACAGTGCCATACGCGTATGGGATGGAGTCATACGCGTATGGGGAACACTCCCAATGGGCTATACGCGTATGATACGCAGTTGCCCTGTCCCAAACACCATGTACTGGTGTTTTGCGTATGAGAGCGTATGAGGATGCTCATACGCGTATGGGAATTTGGAAAGAGGAAAATTATTCTGGTGATACGCGTATGGCTATACTGATACGCGTATGAGGTTGATTGTAAGCAAAATTTGGTTCTGTTGAGATGCGTATGATACGCGTATGAGGCAAGTGGATACGCGTATGGACGCGTATGGACCCTATGATACGCGTATGGCTTCCTGTATGTGAAATTTCTGTTTTGTGATTTTTCTGGAAAGTTAGATGATGTGTAACTTTCAATTTGTAGGCCTGTTTGTATGCTGTTTTAGACTGTGTAAACCTTGTGATGTGATTCTGTGGTTTACTGATGATTGATTGTATTGAATGATGTAATGTATATATGAACATGCTTAGTATTGATGATGATGATGATGAAATGAGTATAGATGATGCTACTCATAGAATGGTGATGATGAAAGTATGTTATATATATATATATATATATATATATATATATATGTTGTATGCATTCATAAACATGGGCTGAATCCTATATGATGAGAGGATTCAGCGAGGGGCAGAATTCCCATTGTGTGGAATTTGTGCTGGCAGGGCCGTATCTGGATGATGATAGATCGGTCGGTGGATGATTCCCACTGGTGATGATTGGTACCACATGCATAGTGTCAGTTTCATACATGTGCATGATTTGTTTATAGCATGATGATAGATGTTACATGTTGACTGTTTGTTTATCTGTGGATGTATGAATGATTAAATTATCTGAGTATGAAACAATTGGGTGAATGATATAACTATGATATGTTATTATCTATGATGCAATAACATTGGTTAACTGTGATGAGACTCACCCTTACTTGTTGTCATTTTCAGATTGAGGATAGCGGCGTGACTTGGTGAGGATTAGCTCATAAGTCGGTTTTAGTATTGTGTCGGTGTCATGCTCTGGTAGATGTAACACTGGGAACGCTTTGTTTTGTTTTAGAGTTTTGTTTATAACTCTATTTATTTAAGATGTTTGAAGTCTGATATATTGTTGATGAATGTTGACTTGATGAAGTATTTCCGCTGTGCAAAACATGATTTTGGTTAATGAGTTATAATTTCAGACGTTTCAGTGAATGCATGACATGTACCAATGTGGTTTTCTTTACTTATGAATTGTGACACCTCTTGCATGCTTACTCTGATTTATTAATTGTTTAATTGTCGCGGGTTATTAGAGGGGTGTTACAGAAAGCAACTCTCTGGTTCACTTTACTTTCAAAAATTATTATAAGAAATTCCAACAGAGTTACAAGAAAATAGTCACTCAAGTTTCCATGAACAAACCCTATTTTCTACCAAATGTTTCACAATCTCTCAAACTCTTTGTTTATGAATCACACAAACTCAATGTGTTGTGAAGTGTTTATGAATCCTCTTAGATACATCAAAAGGTTTTTTCGATTTCAGAAAACTTTAAGGAATTTCTACCATATATGGTTGATGAGGTGTTTAATCGCTAACCTACTATAGGAGTGAGGCAAAGGGAAAAATCGCTCCTTCACTATTTCAGAAAGAATAAGTCTTCCACTACTCCCATGTTCCTGATGATGGAATAGTGGAAACTACCTATTGTAACACCCTATTTCCCCGCGTATAAATTAGCTAGTAACTCAAGTATGTTTCACAAATAACACATAGGGTGTCACACACACTCTCAATTCAAAACACCTACTTATCTGTAACACATATAATTTTAAAACTAAAACATTACACCTGTCATCGCATGCTCACCTTCACTTAGAGTGTCATCGCAGAGGGATTCATCAATAAATATGCAATATAAACTCTTATAAGTCTCAAATCAATTATTTTAATAAATTGAAAGACAAATGAGATAAAACCTCCGCAAAACAACAAAAGCATCAAATGTCGAGAGTATAATATCCAACTCTCTAATTTAAAATCAACAAAACATAAGTGAAATAGAAATATTGTTTTCCCCGCCCGGTGTTACAGAATTAAAACAACGTAATCTAAAATACAAAACAACTAAAGAAAATAGCCTCTCGCCATCCTCCAGCTCTAAGCAGCTACACGGTTTCCTACTTATCTGTACTCCGAAGAGGAGTATAGACCATAATAATAACAAAGGGAGTGAGAATGCATTCAAATAATAACCGTGCAAAAACAATCAGAGTAAATTACTACATAACAATTAACGCAAATGTCAACTATGCGCCACAATAACTAGTATCCATACTTCACTTTCATCACAATCATATGCATTTATTTATGCAATGCGACTCACAATACATCAACGACTCATATGTATACGGTACCAATCACGAAAATGATTTTTATCATGAACCGGGTTCCATATGCCGAACCCCAGAGTCCCGTACCAAGCTCCAAGCCCCACACCGAGCTTGGGACAACCACTAGTCCAGTGGCGAAGCCAGAAAAGTTTTAAAGCCTGGGCAAAAATTTAAATATCGCAAATCCATTGTATATAATATATAAATAGTAGTCAAACAGAATAAAAGAGATGAAAGATAATCTTACAATATGGTGTTAAATAAAATCACGCAGCAAATGTCCTTTACGAGACTTCTTTGCGGTGAATGTTTAAATAATATCAATATCATCAAGTGACTTAAATATATCCTGCTCAGTGTAACATATCATCAAGTCATTAAACCATACATCGTTAATCTTATTGCGCAATTTAGACTTGATAATCTTCATTGCTGAAAAAGCTCTTTCAACGGATGTTGTCTACACCGGCAATATCAAAGATAACTCAATAAATTTATAAACCAATAAAAATACCAAATGCTTCTCAATTTGAACCATCTTCATAGTCAAACTTTGAACATCTTCACAAGGGGAAAATGAAGCATTTCTTTTCACTTGAAGAACATAAATTTCAAGTTAATTCCTTATTGTTCAACAGTCATCATCACAAAAGTCTTCATGATAAATGTCACTAAAACGGAGAAGCTTATCAACATCAAACCAACTTAGAAATTAATCTAATTAAAAACTAATCTAACCTTAATAATTAATTAGCTAAAATTATAAACTAAATTAAATAAATGATAAAACTAAATAAAATTAAAATATAAGGAGTGCTAAGTCATAATCATGGTGTAAGTTAGTGAAAGTATAGAAAAAAAAGAAAAAGGGCCAAGGCCCAATATGGGTCTCTAAAACCCCAATTAAACTTCTAACTAACAAATAAATAAATGAATAAATGAATAAAATTTAAAAAACAAAAACAAAAACAAAAGGCAACAGAGTCAGGGGCAGCGTCCACACTAGTTTTTTTATTATAATTTGTGAATACAAGATCACACTCACAAAGATGTTTTTGATTCATGGCAAACTCAACAAGCATTCAAGCAACAAGGTACAAGCAGAAGAACTCAAAGAAAAGCAAGCCTTGATCTCTCATAACAGAGCAGGTCGACCTACTATGCACACAGGTCGACTCAACACAAGCAAAATAAGAGGAACTCAGAAAATCAGCAGTTAGGTCGACCTACTCCCAACACAGGTCGACCTAAAATGAAGAAATTTACATATCATTCTGCTAGGTCGACCTACACAACAACTAGGTCGACCTAATCTGAGAAAAGTCGACCTACCTCTTTGACAGGTCGACCTAACTGGGAACAAATGTCATCCAAAAGATATGCAGCTCTGTTAGGTCGACCCAGCCCTAAATTAGGTCGACCTATCTGATCAAAACTGACTTCCAAAGGATATGCAGCTCTGTTAGGTCGACCCAGCCCTAAATTAGGTCGACCTATCTGATCAAAACTGTCAAAATTTCTGGTTTTCTCTGCATCAACTGAAAAGCTCTCATATATATTGTCCAAGGCTCAATTATTGAAAGTAACACCAACGACTGAAAGATACACAAAGGCTTCTCATCTTCGTTCTTCGTCATCTCCAACACAATTACACATAATCATTCTTGCGTTGAGGGTTAGTGATCGAGTTCGATAACGTCCATGGAACGGAATTGAAGATTCCTAGTGGGTGAAGATTTGTGGGGTTTTTGGTGAATAAAATCTGCGGGTTTTGTCCTCCAAGATAGGTGTTTCTTGGGGGTTTTTATCAAGAGGTTTCATCGAGGATCCATCTGAGTGTGAAGATTGAAAAACAAGGGTTCAAGGCAATTCAAGACACTGCATGAAAGGGATTAAGTGAAGCTCTTGGATAACCTTGATCTGACTCAAGATTAAGGGGGAAAAAGGTTCAAAGGATCGACATAATTGGTTTATGGTTTATCGCTTTGTTATCTTCTTTGTATAAACTGCTTTCAACATTAATGAAAGATTTTCCAATTTCAGTTTGGAATTGGGGGCAGACGTAGTCGTAGCGAGGACGATCGACGAACTGCCTAAACAAATATCGTGTTCTTGGCGCTTTTACCTTTTAAATTTACGTTCTGTTCATATTTGGTTATAATAGCAAATTGATCAACGATTCGAGTGTTAAGATTGTGAATTAAGAACTTATATAAACATCACAATCCATCACACATTGAATCACCATCAATTTGATCATTATCACCAAGTGTTTGTGTTTTTGCTTATTTCACTATTGCTGCATTGCAAACGTCGTTCATCATATAAGAAGTTAATTGATTTTCAATAGAGCGACGTATTGATTCTATAGTGTATTCTCTTATCGTTTATCTCAAGCTGGTTAGTGGTTTTAACACATATACAATCGTTTTAATAGTGGTTCGGAATAGACGCGAGTCGATTCAGAATCACTTCCGCTTAAAGTTCAATTAATTCCGCAAAACTGTGTAAGATCTATTCACCCCTCCTCTAGATCCTAAGGCCAGCGTCTAACAAGTGGCATCAAGAGCTCTGGTTTATTCCGTGCTACGTGAAACACTTATTGGAAAGATGGCTTCCGGACCTAAAGGGGCTCACAATAGAGCTCCAGTTTTCAACGGTGAAAACTATGGCTATTGGAAGGATTGTATGTGTGTCCACATCAATGCAATTGATAGGAACATCTGGACAGCTATTGTCAATGGTCCCTTTCAGATCACCATGACAAATGCAGCTGGTGCAGTTGTTCCAAAACCAGAAAATACTTGGGATGCTGAAGATGAAAAGAGATATGCATACGATTGGAAAGCGAGAAACATTCTAATCTCAGCTCTAGGAGTTGATGAATACTATCGCGTTTCCCATTGTAGATCCGCTAAAGCTATGTGGGACACATTGCAAGTTGCCCACGAGGGAACGGGTGATGTCAAACTAGCTAGGATCAATACGTTAACTCAAGAGTTCGAACTCTTCCACATGGAAGATGGTGAATCCATCGAAAACATGCAGAAGAGATTCGTTCACCTGAAAAATCGGTTAAATTCTCTTGATAGACCTGTTTCCAATGCAGTTGCTACTAACAAAATCTTTAGATGCTTGAACAGGGAATGACAACCCATGGTTACAGCAATAAAGGAAGCAAATGATCTAAACACCTTAGACATTACCACTCTCTTTGGTAAACTAGAGGAACATGAACAACACCTTAAATGCCTTGACATGCATGAGAAAAGGGCAAAGAAAGAAAAGAACATGGAGAAAGAGGTAGAGAAGAAGTCAATAGCTCTAAAAGCTTCAAGCTCCAGGACCTCAAGACAAGAGCTAAAGGATAGTGATACAAGTGATGACGAAGACTCCGATGATGAGGAAATGGGACTGTTTGTGCGAAGATACAACAAATATCTAAAGAAAAATGGAGCAAAACATTCTGACAAAGGCTTGATCAACTATAGAAAGCAATCAAACAAGTTCAAACAAGATGACGACAACAAAGGAAAAATCAAAGGCCTTTGCTTCAATTGTGGGAAAGCCGGTCACTACAAACCGGATTGTCCATACCTTAAGAAGGAAAAAGAGAAGAACCAAAGCAAAGGTCATAACAAATCTAAAAGAGCCTACATAGCATGGGAAAGTGATTCATCTAGTGAAAGCTCATCAAGCGATGAAGAAGAATCAGCAAACCTATGTTTCATGGCTCATCAACACAAGAAAAAGAAAGCTGTAAGTCATCTTAAACCTGAACTCGAGATAAGGTATCTCACTCTCAACTAAAACTTGCTTTTGAAGAATTACATAGAGATGCAATTAAAGCTTTCAAACTTTTGGCCTCAAATAAGAAAATCTTTTCATATCTTGAATCAAAAGTTGAGAAAACCGAAAAGGATATGGAAGCTTTAAAACAATCTATGCTAGACATTCAAAAGGATAAAGTTGAAATAGATCCTACATCATGGTTTGGTTGTGAGACATGTCACATTTGGCAAAAAGAAGTAAGAGATCTAAAAGCCAAGTTAGACAAGGCTCTACAACCAAAAGTGACTTTTGCCGTTGATCCAAATAAGTTCAAAAGATCGTATACTCCTTTATATAGCAAATACACTTTTGTACCAAAAGTATCAACTAGCAAAACAGCATGTTCTCATCATATTACCTGTCATTATTGTTGCAAAAAGGGTCATACCATTGAAAAATGCAAATTTAGGAGAATTTTAGTTCCTAAAGGAGTATTTCAATGGTTGCCTAAGTGCAACAAATTGTGTACTCACTACCAAGGACCCAATGAAAATTGGGGACCTCCCTCTCTAAATTAATCTTGCAGGAAAAGTGTCTTGACATTGCCGAAAGGTTGTGGTTCCTTGATAGCGGATGTTCAAGACACATGACTGGAGACCTATCTCTTTTCGTTGAGTTTCAAGCAAAGAAAAAGGGGTATGTCACCTATGGAGATAACAATCGGGGAGCCATACTTGGTAAAGGAAGTGTAGGTAACCCTTCTACCACTACTATAACTGATGTGCTGCTAGTAGAAGGTCTTAAACATAATCTTTTAAGTATAAGTCAATTGTGTGACAAAGATTTTAAAGTAATGTTTACAAATTCTGGCTGCACAATAGAACATACTAAGAAAAGAGACATTATGTTTAAGGGCTTAATAGTAAACAATATCTACATGCTAAACTTGGATGAGGTATCTAAGTCTAGTACCAAGTGTCTAATTGCTCTAGGCGAAGACTCATGGCTTTGGCATAGACGTCTCGCCCACATAAATTTTGACTTACTAAATAAAGTTGTCACAAAAGATTTAGTAATCGGCTTACCTAAAATGAAGTTTTCAAAAGATCATCTATGTGATGCTTGTCAAAAGGGAAAGCAAACTAAAATCTCTTTTAAATCAAAAAACGTGGTTTCAACATCACGCCCTCCTGAACTACTTCACATGGATCTCTTTGGCCCTTCAAGGACTAAAAGCATAGGTGGAAACACCTATGGTTTTGTCATTGTCGATGATTACTCTAGATTTTGTTGGACAATCTTTCTACCTAGTAAGGATCAAACTTTTCCAGCTTTCACACAATTTGCAAGATTATGTCAAAATAAAATGAACAACAAAATAGTTGCAATTCGAAGTGATCACGGTGGAGAGTTTGAAAATTATCTTTTTGAAAAATACTGTGATAAACATGGAATTGAGCATAACTTTTCAGCTCCTAGAACACCTCAACAAAACGGAGTGGTTGAACGTAAAAATCGGGTTCTAGAGGAGCTGGCAAGAACAACGCTGAATGAGGGTAATCTACCCAAGTATTTCTGGGCTGACGCGATTAGCACCGCATGTTATGTTTTAAATAGGATAATAATACGTCCTATACTGAACAAAACTCCCTATGAATTACTAAAAGGTAGAAAACCAAATGTATCTCATCTTCATGTATTCGGTTGCAAGTGTTTTGTCTTGAACAATGGTAAGGATAATCTTGGTAAATTTGATGCTAAAGCTGATGAGGGCATATTCCTTGGTTACTCACAATCTAGCAAAGCATATCGGGTATATAATAAGAGATTACTTATAGTAGAAGAGTCGGTAAACGTTTCTTTTGATGAATCTTATACAAAATATGTCGAGAAAGGTCTTTCGTTTAATGGTGCAGGTCCATCCACTGAAGACATTGTCAAGGATAAGGAAGACGAGAATGAAAGTATTGTAAAGAAAGATGCTGAGAGAGAGAAAGATGAGTCTCACGATGAAAATGAAAAAGAAAGCATCTCAAACAATGAAGAACTTCCCAAGGCCTGGACAAATGTGAAAGACCATCCAATTGACAATATAATAGGAGACATCTCAAGGGGCGTTACAACACGCTCAAAGATAAGTAACTTCTGTCATCATTTTGCTTTTGTTTCACAAGTTGAGCCGAAAAACGCTAAGGATGCATTACTTGATGAGCATTGGCTAATGGCCATGCAAGAAGAATTAAACCAATTTAAACGGAATGATGTTTGGGACTTAGTCCCTCATCCGGGAGATCATCAAGTAATAGGCACTAGATGGGTTTTTCGTAACAAACTTGATGAAAACGGCGTTATTACTAGAAACAAAGCTAGATTAGTTGTCCAAGGTTATAATCAAGAGGAAGGTATTGATTATGAAGAGACATACGCTCCTGTAGCACGTCTCGAAGCTATTCGTCTCTTACTTGCTTATGCTTGTTCTAAAGACTTCAAACTATTCCAAATGGATGTTAAAAGTGCTTTTCTAAATGGCTATATAAATGAAGAAGTCTATGTTGCTCAGCCACCCGGCTTTGAGAATTACATGTATCCAACTCATGTCTACAAGCTGAAACGTGCTCTATACGGTCTTAAACAAGCCCCTCGGGCTTGGTACGAACGTTTGAGCAAATTTCTCCTTAGTCAAGGGTACTCTAGGGGTAAAGTTGACACTACTCTCTTTATTAAAAGAAAAGATAAAGATATTCTCTTAGTCCAAATTCATGTAGATGATATTATATTTGGGTCGACTAATGCAAAACTTGTCAAAGATTTTTCTAAGCTTATGCAGAGTGAATTTGAGATGAGTCTCATGGGTGAGCTAAATTTCTTCCTTGGCCTACAAATCAAGCAACTCAGTCATGGAACGTTTGTGAATCAAACTAAGTACTGTACGGAGCTGCTCAAAAGATTTGGAATGAGTGAAGCAAAGGAAATTGACACACCTATGGCAACAAATACTAATCTAGACAAAGATGAGAAAGGTAAAGAGGTTGACGTGAAATTATACCGAGGTATGATAGGTTCACTATTGTATCTTACTGCCTCAAGACCAGACATTATGTTTAGTGTGTGTATGTGTGCAAGATATCAATCTTGTCCAAAAGAATCTCACTTAAAAGCTGTCAAAAGAATTCTGCGATACTTACGTGGAACTACTACATATGGCCTATGGTATCCAAAGGGAAATGAGTGCCATTTGGTAGGATTCTCTGATTCAGATTTTGCTGGCTGCAAATCCGATAGAAAAAGCACCAGTGGAACATGTCATCTATTCTCAAATTCATTGATAAGTTGGCATAGCAAGAAACAAGTATCGGTTGCATTATCTACTGCTGAGGCAGAATATGTAGCTGCTGGAAGCTGCTGTGCACAAATATTATGGCTCAAGCAACAACTTCTTGACTTTGGTATTAAGCTTGATTGCATACCTATTATGTGCGACAACACAAGTGCCATAAACTTGAGTAAAAATCCTGTCTTACACTCACGTACCAAGCATATTGAAATAAGACATCACTTTCTACGAGATCATGTAGAGAAAGGAGACGTTACATTTGAACATGTAGAAAGCAAGAAGCAACTAGCTGACATCTTCACCAAACCTCTAGCAACGGAGCAATACTTCAACATTCGTAGGGAATTAGGGATACTCGATATCTCTAATTTGGGCTAATTACGTTTGTTCTCTCTTAATATTATTCCTTTACTTTATATATATATATTTTTCTGCTAACATTTCTCTTAGCGTAAAGGTAGTTCATCATCAAGCCAGGCGTCATTCTACATTGACTAAAGGCTGCCACTAAAGTTGACACCTACATATTGAGAAAGCGGTAACGTAATTATTGTTCACTTCCAAAAATATTATTGATACTATAATATGCTATCAATTAACATGCTTATAGTGACTTCATGCATATATCGCTCTTGCTCATATATGTGTCTCATCTTTAATACACCTTTAAACATATTTGGCTCTCATGCTATCACTATCTACCTTTTATCTACTATACTATGAATGCTACCATTTTATCTATGTTTCTCTCGTTACTCTTCTCTTCTGTTTTTCTTGTATCTCTTTTGATGTTGTCAAAGGGGGAGATATATGCTGAGTGTACGGGGGAGCTCAGCTGAGTAAATAGATGCTGAGTGTACGGGGGAGCTTTTACCACTTACTACCAAAGCTTCTACTATCGGTTTGCCATCATCAAAAAGGGGGAGTATGTGAATACAAGATCACACTCACAAAGATGTTTTTGATTCATGGCAAACTCAACAAGCATTCAAGCAACAAGGTACAAGCAGAAGAACTCAAAGAAAAGCAAGCCTTGATCTCTCATAACAGAGCAGGTCGACCTACTATGCACACAGGTCGACTCAACACAAACAAAATAAGAGGAACTCAGAAAATCAGCAGTTAGGTCGACCTACTCCCAACACAGGTCGACCTAAAATGAAGAAATTTACATATCATTCTGCTAGGTCGACCTACACAACAACTAGGTCGACCTAATCTGAGAAAATTTCCCCAAAATGCATCAGAAGTGGATTCTGGTCGACCTACCTCTTTGACAGGTCGACCTAACTGGGAACAAATGTCATCCAAAAGATATGCAGCTCTGTTAGGTCGACCCAGCCCTAAATTAGGTCGACCTATCTGATCAAAACTGACTTCCAAAGGATATGCAGCTCTGTTAGGTCGACCCAGCCCTAAATTAGGTCGACCTATCTGATCAAAACTGTCAAAATTTCTGGTTTTCTCTGCATCAACTGAAAAGCTCTCATATATATTGTCCAAGGCTCAATTATTGAAAGTAACACCAACGACTGAAAGATACACAAAGGCTTCTCATCTTCGTTCTTCGTCATCTCCAACACAATTACACATAATCATTCTTGCGTTGAGGGTTAGTGATCGAGTTCGATAACGTCCATGGAACGGAATTGAAGATTCCTAGTGGGTGAAGATTTGTGGGGTTTTTGGTGAATAAAATCTGCGGGTTTTGTCCTCCAAGATAGGTGTTTCTTGGGGTTTTTTATCAAGAGGTTTCATCGAGGATCCATCTGAGTGTGAAGATTGAAGAACAAGGGTTCAAGGCAATTCAAGACACTGCAGAAAAGGGATTAAATGAAGCTCTTGGATAACCTTGATCTGACTCAAGATTAAGGGGGAAGAAGGTTCAAAGGATCGACATAATTGGTTTATGGTTTATCGCTTTGTTATCTTCTTTGTATAAACTGCTTTCAACATTAATGAAAGATTTCCCAATTTCAGTTTGGAATTGGGGGCAGACGTAGTCGTAGCGAGGACGATCGACGAACTGCCTAAACAAATATCGTGTTCTTGTCGCTTTTACCTTTTAAATTTACGTTCTGTTCATATTTGGTTATAATAGCAAATTGATCAACGATTCGAGTGTTAAGATTGTGAATTAAGAACTTATATAAACATCACAATCCATCACACATTGAATCACCATCAATTTGATCATTATCACCAAGTGTTTGTGTTTTTGCTTATTTCACTATTGCTGCATTGCAAACGTCGTTCATCATATAAGAAGTTAATTGATTTTCAATAGAGCGACGTATTGATTCTATAGTGTATTCTCTTATCGTTTATCTCAAGCTGGTTAGTGGTTTTAACACATATACAATCGTTTCAATAGTGGTTCGGAATAGACGCGAGTCGATTCAGAATCACTTCCGCTTAAAGTTCAATTAATTCCGCAAAACTGTGTAAGATCTATTCACCCCCCTCTAGATCCTAAGGCCAGCGTCTAACATAATTTTCTTTACTAAAAATATCCGGCCTATTACGATTCGATATGTGGCATAAGAAAGCAAAAGTAAAAGAGTTAACACAACAGCTAGCACGTGAGTTAAATATTTGGGCCACAGTCTGGGCAATGGCCCACCCTAGCCAGGCCCTAGCTTCGCCAATGCACTAGTCCCCTCACCAAGACTCATGACCTGCCTCTTTCACGATCAACAATAACGCAAGATGCATGAATGAATGCATCATCACAATAACTCAACAACATATAACGGTATCACATTACACCATATTAATTTCAACACAACAATAGGGTAGTTTTCACACCGAAATCACAGAAAGTGTGATTTTGCAAACCACTCAGTATGCTTCGACGCAAAAGGGACGAAATACAAAATTTATGCTTTTTCATCGTTGGAGGCCTTCCAGACATCCGATTTTGATTCTGTAAAAACCCCTAATCACAATATTTGTCGTACTATAATTATCTAATGATTAAAACAACAATTTAATACATATAATTCTTAATTCTCTTGATATCATATTAACCCCAAAGCTTCAGCAACAATGGTGGAAAATAATACAATTTCAAAACAATAAAATCACTTATTTTAAAACCTCACCCAAACACTTCCTAACATGTCAAAACAACTTATTTCAAAAATCTAATATTATGGGTCAATTACCTACTACTATTACTTCTCAAAACTCCCAATTAACTCATGATTTCACCAATTAACACAACATCAACAAGAATAATGCATATAATCATATTCATCATCTCCAATTTACCATTAACACAACATATCCACAAGAACAACATCAACACAACTTCACATATTAAATTTATGGAAGCATCATCAAGAAGACATAATCCACCATCAATAATAATAATCATCATCATCATCATCATCATCAATTTTCATAAATCGCATACAAAACTATTAAAACACAACAATGGAGAAACATAAATCTTATTGAAGGTTAAGGGAAATCTCTCTACCCTTTCGTGGTTAAAGCACTCTTAGATGAAGAATTCCCCCTTACCTGAATTTCCAACAAAAATTGATAGATTCCTTGATATGTACAAAGACATTGTGGAACATGTATTTCATAAATTAATCTATCATATGACTACTATATATTTTTTTAACAGAACATTTGTATGACTAGTACTACTACATACATCGTGTGTATTTTGATTAATTTAAGGATGCATTTTGGAACCTATTAAAGGTATCACAGGATTCACTTCGGAAATGGCGGGGAACACCAATAGCTTCCTCTCAATTTTAAATTCCAACCTTTCCATTAAAATCCATTTTCTCTCTCCATAATTGCATGATTAGTTGAAACTGTTTCTCTTTTTAGGAAAGAGAGAGAAAGAGCAACAAACATCATCAGGTATATTATATATATGATTAGGCTTGTTTGTATTTTTATTGTTTAATCAACACCTGAAGTGTTTCATTTCATTCAGACAATACAAAACTTGAGCCAAATAGTATTTCTCAATCAATTTTTAACTGCTTAATGCATTTGACTCCACAGTTGAAGAGATTCCTCAAAATATAAGGTTAGTTAAGCTTGGTTATGAGATTTTCAGTTCATTCTTATTCTTATAGATTCATACAGTTTGGTCTCAATTTTCCCGTTTTTGATTCTACGAAACACTGACACAACAGACACCGGTACTAACACGTTGATATCAATAATAATTTGAAAAAATTCACAAGTGCCGGATCAGACACTGACACGTGTCAACTCCAGACACACATTTGTTATTTGTTCAAAGGTGTCAGTGAGATTTTTATACTTCTCCATTAAGATGTTTTGCCTTTGTTTGAATGATGAAATTGAAAATCACCACCTTGGAAGTAAACCCTTAAAGTCTTTCAATTTCCAAGAGTATTGATAATTTGGGGGGACTAAAAATTGATAAGACCCTACAGTTTTAGGGACCAGTTTGACTATTTACTCCACTTTGAAAACTTGCCATTGAATTTAATTCATCTATTTGACTTTTTTTCACAGACCTGTTGGATTTTGGAGTAGCACTTCTTAGGGTGCCAATGCAATGCCATTAAAATGAATTGAAATCACGAGTTGTGTATTATAGAAAAGAACATATTATGGAGAAAGAGTGTGTTGATGATATCATGGAAATTGAGGTCCTCCCTTCAATGTGGCCAGAAGATATTGCAACTGATGTTGGAAAACAGTTCAATATCGAAAAGCCGGGAAATGACCAAGGTATGTTAGAGGAGATTACAATCACAGAAGAACCGACTATAGCCGATTTCAAGCGTCTCATCGAGCTAACAAATTTCACAGAAAAAGGTTCTTCACAATTGGCAAGCCTTATGAAACACTGGGAGTATAAACAAGCTAATGTCGCGCGTCTTTTAAGAGAAGAACTTGACAACCTTAGCAAACAAAGAAAGGATGTTGAGTTAAGGAAGTTGGAGATACTGGAAGAGCATAGGTTCGAGGAGGAAAGATATGGAGGCGATAAACGGCCAGTTTCTATATTGGATGATATTTATGATATATGGCAACAAGATCAAGATGTACCTTGTAGAAAAAGCGATGTTGTGGTTCAAAACAAGAGAATTGAAATTGATGCTGAGTATGATACTGTTGTGTACTGGAAACAACGAGCCGCGCACCTGGAAAAGCTTCTGGAGGCAAGTATGATGAGAGAAGAGTGCCTTGAACAAAAGTTGCAAGAAAGTATTAAGAACTTCGAGAGACAATCCTCACCTGTTGAAGAACTCTCTCAGATTTTGAAGAGAGCAGATAATTTCTTGCATTTTATACTCCAAAATGCTCCGGTTGTTATTGGCCATCAGGACAAAGAGTTGCGATATCGCTTTATCTATAATCACTTTCCGAGTTTACAAGAGGAGGTAATGGTTTTTGCTGTTGAAGCTTAATGATACATCAAATATTTTTCATTTGAATTTCAATTCATTTTCGATCATTTTTTTCAGGACATTATAGGAAAAACGGATGTTGAAATATTCACCGGATCGGGTGTTAGGGAGTCTCAAGATTTTAAGATGGAAGTTTTAGAAAAAGGATTGCCTGCGAAAAGGGAAATCACTTTCGAGACAGAACTATTTGGTTCGAAGACATTCTTGATTTACGTAGAACCTGTCTTCAGCAAGACAGGAGAAACAATTGGAATCAATTATATGGGAATGGATGTAACAGATCAGGTAAATATTATTGTTGATTTGTTGTGAATTTTTTGGTTTTGAATTTTACTTGCATGGATATTTATGTTTCTTGGAAAATGAAGGTGAGAAAAAGAGAAAGGATGGCGAAGATTCGCGAAGAGATAGCTGTTCAAAAAGCAAAGGAAACAGAACTGAATAAAACCATTCACATTACAGGTTGATTCATTCATCCATTAACAACTACTTCTATCAAATTTTAATTTGTTTTCGCCGCACGAAAGCTGATTATGTTTTCATCTCCTTTGAAAATAGAGGAAACTATGAGAGCAAAACAAGTGCTGGCAACAATGTCGCATGAGATAAGATCTCCACTGTCTGGTGTTGTTAGCATGGCAGAAATTCTTTCCACGACGAAACTTGATAGGGAACAACGACAGCTCTTGGATTTCATGTTATCCTCTGGAGACTTGGTTCTTCAACTTATAAATGACATACTCGATCTTTCCAAGGTTGAGTCAGGTTGGAAATTTATCCTTGTTTTCAGATTAATTATGATAGTGTCAACGTGAAAAAAGTTACACCGTCATAAAATCACAAACGATAATGTGACTTTAGAAGTAGTAATGATTAAAGTCAAACTTGATTCTATATAGGAGTGATGAAGTTGGAGGCTACAAAATTTCGACCACGAGAAGTAGTAAAGCACGTGCTTCAGACAGCTGCAGCATCATTGCAGAAAATATTAACCTTAGAAGGACATGTAGCAGATGATGTACCTATCGAGGTGAGGAGATATTTAAGAGCTGCATAATTCTAGCTGTTACTATGCGTGCTAGCTGGTCATGACATCAAAACATTAAGCATCATTTCAACTGATTCGTGTTGATTAATTTTCATGCATAATTGCAGGTTACTGGTGATGTTTTAAGGATTCGACAAATCCTCACAAATTTAATCAGGTACTAAATTTTTTGCAATTAGTAGTCTCAAACTTTGCAACATTGTTGCAGTTATGATTGATTGATAATATTTTGCAGCAATGCCATCAAGTTTACACATGAAGGCAAAGTTGGGATAAACCTTTATGTTATGCAAGAGCCAACTTTTTCAAAAGCTGAAAGCATACAAAAGATTACATCAAGCCAATCAACCATTTCTGTGAATGTAATGAAAGAAGAAAAATATCTCTCAACACCTCAAAACGAATGCTCGATGAATGGAGACACGGAGGATCAACATCACTCAGATGAAACAACTGTGTGGATAGGTTGTGATGTATATGATACAGGCATCGGAATACCAGGTATCGAATATCACTACTTTGTTTATATCGAGCTTACTGTTTATTCTTCTGTTTGTATAGAAAAAAGTAATCATCAGATGAATGATTTTTCCATGTTACATGGTAACAGAAAATGCAAAACATAGTTTATTTAAAAGGTACATGCAAGTCAGTGTCGACCACGCTCGAAAGTACGGCGGCACAGGACTAGGACTAGCAATATGCAAACAATTGGTAAGCCTCTTGTGTATTTGGTGAGTGTCACATTTCATTTGTTTTCTTCACTTTATAAATTGTCACCATTTTCCGTGCACTTGGCATAGGTTGAATTAATGGGGGGTAGTCTGACAGTGTCTAGCAAAGAACAGCATGGTTCTACCTTCACATTCATACTTCCATACAAGGTCTCAATAGCTTGTGATAGTTCTGATTACTCCGATGAGCTCTCAGACATGGAGCATAACGATGGAGCTTCTGATGATACAACGACAGAAGGTTTCTTCCAGTTCCACACAAACAGAACTCACAAGTTACTGCCTCACAAATTCAGTGGATTTTCTGAGAGTTCGTTATCATTTCCCGCTACTACTAATGACATCATATCAAAAGGGACGTGTTCTTTCGATGATTCATCTTCGATTGTTGATGCTTCAGATATGTCTGAATCAGCTAGTTCATCTAGTAACAAACATCATCTATATAATGCTCATACATGGTTTCAACATGGTAATGCAGATTCTTTTCAGCATATGGTGGTAAACACGACTACTCAATGTGTTAGTAGAAGTGGTAAATCAGAAGTAACCAAATCCATATATAAGCCTAAGATCCTTCTTGTGGAAGATAACAAGATCATTATCACGGTGACACAAATCATGATGAAGCAGTTGGGTCATAACATTGATGTTGTCACTAATGGAGCCGAAGCCGTGCGAGCAGTTCAACGCTGTACCTATGACCTGGTTCTGATGGTAAGCATTGTTGCTTATTGATTTATATTACAATCGTGATTTCTTCAACTCATTTGACAGTCACACTTTACAGGACGTGTGCATGCCGGTTATGGATGGTCTTCAAGCAACAAAACTGATTCGGTCTTTTGAGGAAACAGGCAATTGGGATGCTGCGAAAAATGCTGGAATCGAGCAAAATCTACCAGGTCTAGATTATGAATGTTCCGCTTCATCCACAAAGCGAATTCCCATTGTTGCGGTGAGCTCTAGAAGACTAGAACCAATAACAAATTAACAAGAAAATAACTGACATCTTTAAGTTGTTTATTGAATTATCACAAAAGAAACCATTCTTACTATGAATGCTTTTGGAAAGTTAATAATTACTGCCTTGTATGAATGCAGATGACAGCAAATGCTTTGTCAGAGAGTGCAGAAGAGTGTTTTGCTAATGGTATGGACTCATTTGTATCAAAACCTGTGAGTTTACAAAAATTGAAAGAGTGTATTGAACAATATACTTAAGGTGATAATACTTTGTAATTTCTTCTTTTGTATAAAAGAATATGAGTTAAGAAAATTTTGTAATGTATGTATATCATATTTTCATCCTTTGCAAGTGCTTACCTGTTATATGTATCGATATTGGTGAGGTATCACAACTGTCTGATAAAAGTAACCTTGAATCAATATAATTATTAGGATCTTGATGTTACAGTTGTAGATTATAGCATAGTGAATATGAGTTAATTTCACAGTTGTTCACAGAAACACTTTTTGGATTAGTAATTTGCACATCCTCCATTTCTGTATTTTGACTTAAATCTTCATTAGTGGAAACATTTTATTCAGTTTTACCAGTTGGATTAGGTGGACAGTGTGTACCTGGAGAGGCCTCATCTGCTCATAAGTCATCATCATGAAGATTAATGTTTTCATTTTTATTTCCACTTTTCTTGAATGTGTGACAATCCAAGTCTCTTTAAACAAATATCCTTACCGAGACGTGAGATATTGGAGTACTTGAATTATTGTTTAACCAAATAGTTTTGTTCTGATTCAGAAAACTTACCACAAATATTAGGAGTGCTAAGATAGGTAAACAATCCCTTCAATGAGAAACAGGCCCCAAACTGTTATTAGAGGAAACGACCAGGAGAATGAGGTTTTGTGAACAAATCAGTGGGTTGATCCAGAGTGCAAATGAAGATAAGATGAACTTCATCATAGAGAAGACACTGACGAATGAAGTGACAATCAATTTCAATAAGTTTTGTTCGCTTATGAAAAACATCATTGTGAGAAATTTGAATGGCATTACGATTGTCACAATAAAAATATGTAGGTGAAGGTTGGGGTGTCTCTAAATCAGCAATAAGTCAACAAAGCCATAATATCTCAGAGGTCGTATTAGCAAGAGCACGATATTCAACTTCAGTGCTAGAGCATTCTGTCAAAGTTTGTTTCTTGCTACGCCAAGAAATAAGAGCATCTCCAAGAAAAATACAAAAACATGTGGTGGGTCGATGATCATTAAGATCATCGACCCAGTCAACATCATATTATGATTTAAGAATCAATGAGGATGCAACTGAGTAGTGTAGACCATAAAACAGTGCCATTAATATACCGAATAATCTGAAGGACAACATCATAATGAATGACAACATATAGAGAAGTCGTGAATTGACTAACCAAATGAACATCATATGATATATCTTGCTTAGTCAATGTGAGTTAAATCAAACTACCTACAGGTTGTCGATAAAGGGAGGCATCATCGAGCAAAGTATCAACTCGAGGAGTAAATTGAACATTGGGTTCTAGAGAAGTATTTTCAATTTTACAATCAGTGAGGTCTGCTTAAGAAATAAGATCAGAAGAATACTTACCTTGTGAGATAAATAAGCCATCAATAGAAGATAAGACATCAAGTCCCAGAAAGTAACTTAATGGTTCAAGATCCTTCATCTCAAAATGCTCACACAAGAATTTCTTGAGCTCTTCAACTCCAACAGAGTCATTTCCAGTGATAATCATGTCATCAACATAAAGCAACAAGACAACTATATCATTGTTTGTTTTTCAATTAAAAAGAGAAGAGTCATGAGAACTAGAAGAGAAATCCAACTAAGTAATAATATTGTGAAATTTAGCAAACCAAACTCTAGGTGCTTGCTCAAGATCATAGAGAGATTTACGAAGATGACACACTTCATTTTTCTGGCAGGTATATCCTAGAGGAGGATGCTTATAACCCCCTTCCTCTAACTCACCAGTGAGAAAGACATTTTTTACTTTCATTTGTGTAAGTACCCATTTTTGAATGGCTGCAATGGCAGGAAGAGTTCGAATAGAGGTGATGCGTGCAACATGAGCAAAATTTTCTTCATAACCAATACCATACACTTGAGTGAACCCTTTTGCCACTAGAGAAGCTTTGTATCGCTCAATAGATCCATCTGAAAGAGTCTTTATTGTATATACTCATTTGCGTCCTACAAGAGGCTTATCAGAAGGAGGTTCAACAAGGTCCGATGTGTGGCTTCTCTCTAATGCATGTAACTCCTCCTTTATAGCTTGCTGAAAATGTGGATCTGTAGAGGCTTCCTTATATGATTGTGGACTACTAGGTAAAAGGGATACCACGAAGGTTGGAAAAGGAATACCACAACGTCTGACCAACCGTTGTGAGGTAAGGGGTAGTTGTATGTATGATGCTTTACACCACGGTCGCGCGACCGTGATTTTAAGTCAAGTAGCACGCTACCTATCACAACGGTTACTTCAAACAACCGTTGTGATATGCTTTAAAGAAAAATATTTAACAACGGCTATTCTAAACAACCGTTGTGATATATACACTAAGTTTATTATAAATTGTGTGAAATGCTTATTTTGCTAATGCTCACTAAACATATAACCTTTCAGTCTAATCTAGAATATTATAATATGATAAATTAAGTTATATTAGAAGGACAAGTTACACGTTCAATGCTAAATAAGAAATTTTCAGCTCCTTATCCGCATTTTTCCCTTTAACTGTTAGAACTTGTTTTAATTCTCCTAGTTCTTCAACCCCCTTCCTTTACCTTTAGTTCATTTTGCAACATATTATTTAATTTGCAAACTAAATTATAGGTGAAGGAAGTGGAGATTGAAAAAATAGAAGCATTAAACAAAGTTCTCACTATTAAAGAGCAAAATGTAGATAACGTGCTTAAGAATTCTTGTCTAGAATTGAACATGTAACTTGTTTTCAAATGTAACTTTATCTATTATATTATAATTTTTGAATGCAATCTGAAAAGTTATATATTCGGTAAGGTGTTGGAAAAACACTCAAACCACATAAGATATAATAAACAAATCTTAAACAAACATTAAAAACAACATTCATAAAAAAACATACAACTTTTATGTAACAACATCAACTCATAAAATGTGTCAAAAACGTACTTGTCTCATAATGGCATCCGAAATGAAAGGTAATGAGGATGAAGCTGAAGTGAGAGCAGCAAAAATTTGTTAATATATAAGTTTGCAGCGCTCACACAAGTTTGCAATGCTCACTTTACCTTCATCCTCGTTAATTTTTTTCATTCACCCATTCATACCTACAAGTCTAAACAAGTTGAAAGTTCAAACATAATGTAACAAGCTATTGAAACCTAAATAATAATAGATAAAAAGATTTTGAAACATAAATTAGGGTTAAGACGAACCTATAAAGTAGCCATTTTCTAAGATTTGAAAAAGATGAAATCGCTGCTTAAGTTTGGGCTTCCAATATTAGTGAGGCGAGTGACATAGATGCTAGGATTTTATTTTAAGAGAGATGAGTGAAATAGATGTTAGAATTTTCTTTTGAGAGAGACGAGTAAAATAGTTTTTGCAAAGTGATTTTTAACTCGGGACAAATTAAAAGAGTTTGAACTTTGGTTTTCCTCTTTTTGTTTTTGTTCTCTGTAGATATTAGTATTCTTGAACTATTTGATTTTATGAGTAGAGATAATAGGGCGGAACAATTTTGAGACTCAAACCAATTTAAAATAGTTTTTTTCCATCAAACTCAAAATAAGTTTGAATGCTTATTCATGTGTACAAATTTTGTTGATAGGCAAATTATAAGGTTAATTGGAAACTCTTCATGTAATATATATATATATATATATATATATATATATATATATATATATATATATATATATATATATATATATATATATATATATATATATATATATATATATATATATATATATATATATATATATATATATATATATATATATATATATATATATATATATATATATATATATATATATATATATATATATATATATATATATAATCTATTCTATTTTTCTAAACTCACCTTTCACACTGAAAGAAGTTTGCCTAGACATGATATTATATTATTTGTGGATGTGAGTGTTTGTACTTTTCAAACGACGACTACATAGATGCTTGTGAGTTGAAAAAATTGGGATTGCTTGGTGCAACCGACTCAACCATGAACACATATATGATATATATATATAATCAATAAGGTTTAAGCTTCAATGACTCTTATCTAGCTAGCTAGGTTTCCCCATACTCAAAAAAATTAAGATCGAAATGGTGGTGAAGAAAAATAACCATCCAATTATGATATTCATCATGGTTACATGTTGGTGTCTAAGTCTCTTGTTGGGTGGAATGGCACAAATTAGAAATGAAAGTACTGTTGTGAAAGTTGGAACTGTGCTTGATATTAGTAACGGAACAGTTGGGAAGATAGGATTGAGCTGCATCAACATGGCCCTCTCAGATTTCTATCTCTCTCATTCTCACTACAAAACCAGAATCCAAATCATCGTCAGGGATTCTCATAGGGATGTCGTCAATGCAGCTGCACAAGGTAATTAATTGCTAATTGCAACTCTTCATTCTTCTTCTCTCCAACTACTATTTATGTGTATTTATTTGCCACATCTGCTTTTCACAATTTAGTTTAATCCATTTTTAATAAAAATCTATTTAAAATCAACAAAACTAAATTCAACAAATTTTAATATATTCCGATTTAAATAATCAAACATGAAAACTAGAGTAGAATCTATCTAAACATTATATTATATGTTATAGGATAATAGAGATACTTTTGTATGCAAATTGGTTGTCCTCTCTGAAAATATAAAAAAAAAAATGTAAAAGTGAATGTTTATTTTGTTAACTCTAAATGATAACCATTTGTTTCTTGGGTGTTAAAAAATGTTGGGGTCGTTTTTGGAGCTGACTGAGGGCCTTTCGTATCGTAAAGTGGACTATTGGTTGGCGCTAATACAAGAGGATAGCTTCTTAAAATAATAAATTTACAATTTTTAGGGCAAGAATGATTCTTTTGAACTCGGTTCTGAACTCTATTCAGGTCATTATTTTCTTCATGAAGATTCTAGTGTCGATATGGAAGGGGATATTAGGGTTTTATAGACAATTTCATTAGGGTGGTTCCAAAGAGGGGGTCAAGGTTGTTTAGGTTAAGTGAGTTGAAGTGTGCAAGGCCAAGAAGTTAGAGGGCGGGGTGGGGGTTGGAGATACGTGTTAAAAATATAAAGCAAGTTAACTTGGCGCTTCTTGGTAAGTACAAGTCGTTTGATTGATTTGTTTCCTTCGTATGTAAGGTGATCGATAATAGGATGAACATTTGGTTTTTCCATATATATATATATATATATATATATATATATATATATATATATATATATATATATATATATATATATATATATATATATATATATATATATATATATATATATATATATATATATATATATATATATATATATATATATATATATATATATATATATATATATATATATATATAATTAATGTAACAACAAATTTAGTATTTTTTATTTTTATTAAATTAAAATAATTATAATATAGATAAAAATTTAGTATAGAAAAGAAAGGAAAATAAAATGAGGTGGTTTATGCATGTGATGAAGGAGTCGCTGTTCTTTGCATTAATGCAATGCAGTCATGCATTAACACATCAAATGAATTCCTCTCTACAAGTACTGTAATTAATAACCTATAGTACAGAGACGTGAGTGAGTGAGTGAATACTCCAAAACTTTTTTGTAATTAACTTACGCCACTTATTGTCTTCCTATTACCCTATTTTCTTTCCTCTCTCTCAGTTTTGTTCACATTAAAAGGCTGGCCACAGCTACAACTAAAACTACAACTATACACTTTGACTTGACTTATGGCTGTTAGCCTCTTAGATCAGATCTTTTCATGTCAAAAACAATTTCTTTTCATGTCTTATTGGTTGTCCAATTCCTTACACTACATCTCATTTCTCAACCACAAAATAAGATTTATTATTTGAATGTAATATTTGACTTTTTAGTATTAGTTGACTGTCCTTATTCTCTTTGACTTTAGTAGCAGTATAGTGTTTTAAATTGGTTTGACCAAGTTACATAATCCAGTCAAATTACCTTTAATTGATCAACAAAAATTGAGTTAAACGGAGTTGACTTGATTAGTTAAATTTTAAAGAAATTTTTAATATAAATCAACATATTTTTAAAGACTTCACAAAATTTTAATATAAAGTTAAACTCATAAAAATTTTCTTACAAAATTATATCTTATGTTTTTTAAAACTCTCGCACAATGTTTTAAAAATTGGACTGATCATCAAACCGTTGGGTCACTGGTTCATTTGTTGAACCACAAGATCACTGATCAAACTGCATGATTAAGTCGGATTAAACTGGATAACTCGGTTGAATAAACCAGTGTCTATTACAATATTCTATATATTTATTAAATCGGTTGAACCGGATGACTTAGTCTCTAAAACATATCACAACACCCACAAAATTTTAAAATTTTAAAATATCATAATTTCACATGTTTATTCTTTACATTCAAATTTTAAATATAATCATCACTCACAATAAAATAATATAAAATATAAATTTAAATAAATTTTAAATCAGGTATAATTGCAAAATGGGAAAAAATGTTCTAAATATAAGGTTTGAATAAAGTGTAATTATATTTTAAATATATATTTTTTTTAAATCATGAAAACGGCGTCGTTTTGTGCGAAAAAAAGAGCATACATTTGAACCACCGATTTTCTAAAACTTTCGATTCATCGGTTTTCCCAATTTTGGCCGGTTCTCACCAGTTCAATAGCATAACTGATCCAACAATCAAACCAGATTGATGACCCCTCCAGTTCTCGGTCTGACCGGCCAGTTCGGTCCGGGCTCTCACAAAATTTATTTATTTTAAATAGTATTCATATATTTTTTTATCGCTATAAACTTGGAAGTCGGAATAAATTAATATAATCTTAAATTAAATGTTTTTACTATATACAATAAATTTATAAAAAATCATAAAATTTTATAGTTGTGTAATATTTGTGATAAACAGCTTTGGATCTTATAAAAAATGAGAAAGTAGAAGCAATCATGGGACCAACAACAACAATGGAAGCAAATTTTGTGATTCAACTAGGAGACAAAGCTCACGTGCCCATTGTAACATTTTCTGCAACAAGCCCTTCCCTTGCATCACTTCAAAGTCCATATTTTTTCCAAGTATCACAAACTGATTCAGCTCAACTACAAGCCATCACCACACTCATTCAAGCTTTTGGTTGGAAACAAGTGGTCCCTATTTATGTTGACAACAGTTTTGGTGAAGGACTCATTCCATACTTAACCAATGTTCTTCAACAACAGAATATTCAAGTTCCTTATCTTAGTGCAATTTCTCTAACAGCCACAGATGATGCCATTACTCAAGAGCTTTACAAGATAATGACTACTATACAAACTAGAGTATTTGTTGTGCACATGTCAACAACTGTTGGCTCTAAGCTTTTTACCATAGCGAAAAAAATTGGGATGATGAGTCAAAGCTATGTTTGGATAGTAACTGATAGTATGGCTAATTTATTCAATTCGTTGAGTTTAGATGTTTGGGAATCGATGGAAGGAGTAATCGGTGTTAAAACTTATATTCCAAGAACGAAAAAGCTAGATGATTTTAGAGTTAGATGGAAGAGAAAATTCATGAGTGATAATCCATCTCTTGTTGACACAAATTTGAACGTTTTTGGAATATGGGCTTATGATGCAACAATTGCACTAGCAATGGCTGTTGAGAAAGTTGGAAATGGAACCGCAAAATTTGGTTACAATGAGAGCAACACATCAAGCAATTATTATATACCTGAATTTGAAAGGTTTGGTATAGCAGAAAATGGCGAGAAATTGCGTGAAGCTTTGTTGAACACTAGATTCAGTGGTCTTAGTGGCGATTTCAATGTTTCTGATGGGAAGTTACAAGCATCAACTTATGAGATAGTTAATGTGATTGGTAATAGTGAAAAGAGGGTTGGATTTTGGACACCAGATAAGGGTTTGGCTAGAAATTTGGAAACAAAAGATAAGAACAATATTACATATTCTAGTTCTAGAAATGATCTTGGAACTATCATATGGCCAGGGGATATGTACTCTATTCCAAAGGGATGGGAAATTCCAACTATTGTTGGGAAGAAATTGAGGGTAGGAGTTCCAGTAAAAAATGGAAATAACTACACTGAATTTTTGAAAGTAACACATGATAATGACACTAATTCAACACAAGCCACTGGCTTCTGCATTGATGTTTTCAAAGCTGTGGTGGAAGCGTTGCCTTATGGCTTACCGCAATATGAATTTGTTGCATATGCAAAGCCTGATGGGGAGATGGCAGGAACATACGACGAGTTGATCATGGAACTCTATCACGGGGTACTCTCTTTTTCTCACACATTTTTTATCATGAGCATCTGTCAAATCAAAACTCTTACTATAAAATGTTGCTTAAAACTTTTGGCATATCGACATCATGCATTTCTTACTTGAATGAAATGAATAAAAATGTGACTTTGCATTTGACAGAAGTACGATGCAGTAGTGGGGGATATAACGATCACTACGAAGAGATCCAACTATGTTGATTTCACAATGCCATACACGGAATCTGGTGTGACAATGATTGTTTCAATGAAAGACAGCAGGAAGAAAAATGCATGGGCCTTTTTGAAGCCACTGACATGGCAACTTTGGGCAACAACTGCTTGTTCATTTGTGTTCATAGGATTCGTTGTTTGGGTTCTCGAACATAGAATTAACAACGATTTTAGGGGACCGCCCTCTCATCAAATTGGCACAAGCTTATGGTTTTCGTTCTCAACTATGGTTTATGCTCATAGTAAGTCTCATCCACTCATCAAACACACACGCGCACACGCAAACTACAATTCATTATGACCCTTATTGCTAACTATCTCATTTTGATGACAGGAGAGAAAGTGGTGAGCAACTTGGGTAGATTTGTGGTGGTTGTATGGGTTTTTGTGGTTCTAATTCTGGTTCAAAGTTACACTGCAAGTTTGACTTCACTCTTAACAGTTGAACAACTAACTCCAGCTATTACAGATGTTAATCAACTTCTAAAGAATAAGATGAATGTTGGGTATCTCAAAGGTTCTTTTGTTTATGGAATCTTGAAAGGCTTACAATTTCCAGATTCTCATCTCATTCCTTATCAATCAGCTGAAGAATGCAATGAGCTTTTCATAAAAGGAAGCGTAAATGGTGGTATTGATGCTGCTTTTGATGAAGTTCCTTATGTTAAGCACTTTCTTGGAGTTTATAGTTGTTCAAAGTATGTCATGGTTGAACCAAGATTTAAAACCGGCGGTTTCGGCTATGTAAGTTGTTTTAAAACTTCTCTCCCTAATAGTCTTATATATTTAACCGGTACAACCGAAGCTAGTTCAAATGCGATTTATTCATAAATCAGAGTTCTCACTGGTTCGATCACTTGTCTGATTTTGTAGGCGTTCCCTAAAGGTTCACCTCTTGTAGCAGACATTTCAAGAGCAATCCTAAATGTGACACAAGGAGAGAAAATGAAAACAATTGAGAATGCATGGTTCAAAGAGAATAGTTGTCAAGATTCTAATACAGAAATCTCCACTAATAACAGTCTTGGACTTGAAAGCTTTTGGGGTCTATTTCTCATTGCAGGGATTGCTTCCCTATCAGCACTCGTAATATTCTTTGTCACATTTCTATATCAGCACAAACATATTTGGTTAAGCAATGATCAAAGTGCTTCAATATGGCAACGAATTCGAGTCTTGGTAAGGATATTTGATCAAAGAGACTTGAACCGTCACAACACATTCAAGAAAAGTGAAAACAAAAATGAAAGAATTGTTAGTCCTCTTGATGATGATTTAGGTTTAGTTGATGCTTCTCCACGTACACATTGTCCACCTAGTCCATCTAGTCAAACTGAGTCAGTTGTTTCGGTTTACGGCGATTTTAGTGCCGACCATGGTAGTGCTAATCTACTTAGCTGTGCAGCAGATGGTCAAAACACTGAAATGGATGTTGTACAAATTACTAATCCAGAAGTTGAACCTGTGAACAACATGGCAACTTCTATAATTGTAACATCAAGCTCCTAATAATTGTATGGATTCAAGGTTGTTTGACAAAATTACTTTTATGTATCCCAAGAATTTGCTATATCATGCATATATCAATATGCAGCATTACTTGAAGTTTTAATACACTTAAAAATATGAAAACTGTTCATGGAGAGAAAGTGAAAAACAAAATACAATTCTGATATCCATAAATTACCATCAGAACCATGTCATAAGTACAGCGCTGAACAGCACACGCACCGCTTCAGCTCCATTAGTGATAACATCTGTTATGATCTGACTGTTACTTCATGGACTGTATAATCGTAATGTTAGTCTTGTTATCTTCAACAACAAGAATCTTAGGCTTTGATATGGAGATGGTTACTTTTGATTTACTACTGCTAGTAACGTATTGAGTAGTAGTGTTTTCCGCCATATGCTTAGAAGAATCTGAACTACCATCCTTGAACCATGCATGAGCATTATATTGAGTCTATACTACAGTTCCTATGATATAATTAATTTTAGTCTCAACTACTACAGTTCCTATGATATAATAGTTCTGAAGATTCCCCTAAGAAACTTCAGAGTCTTCTCTTTGATGATATATTTCAAACTTGTATACGTATGAGTGTTCGTGTAGTTTTAGAAACACACCTTTGTGATTTCGTTATAAAAGAATAGAAGTTAAGGAAATTTTATAATGAATGTATCGCGTTTTCATCATTCGCAAGTGCATGCACAGTTATATATATCATTATGAGCTATCGTAACTGTCAGATAAAACTTATTTGTATCAATACAATAAGTAGGGGCTTAATGTTACAAGTATAGATAATGTCATGTTTCTTGGGAGTTAATTTCACAGTTGTCCTCAGAGGCACCTTCTGGTATAGCAATTTGCACTGCATCCATTTCTGTGTTTTGACAAAAATCTTCATCATCGATGGGAACATTTGATTCAGCTTGACTAGATGGACTAGGTGCACAGTCTCTGCCTGGAGAGGCCTCATCTGCTTCTGAGTCAACATCGCGAGGACTAATATTTCCATTCTCATTTCCACTTTTTTTGAATATGTGACAATTCAAGTCTCTTTGATCAAATATCCTTGCCAAAACACGAATTATTCGCCATATTGAAGCACTTTGATCATTGTTTAACCAAATATGTTTGTGCTGATGTAAGAACGTGACAACAAAGATTAGGAGTGCTAGTAGGGAAGCAACTCCTGCAATGAGAAAAAGACCCCAAAAGCTTTCAAGTCCAAGACTGTTGCTAAAGGAAATATTTGCATAAGAATCTTGAGTACAGCTAACTTCTTTGAACCATGCATTCTCAAGTTTTCGCATTTTTTCTCCTTGAGTTATGTTTAGGATTGCCCTTGAAATGCCAGCTACATAAGGTGATCCTTTTGGAAATGCCTACAAATTCACCCCACGGAAGTCATTTTACTACTCTCAATCAGAAATATATATAAGAGAGAGAGAGAGAGAGAGAGAGAGAGAGAGAGAGAGAGAGAGAGAGAGAGAGAGAGAGAGAGAGAGAGAGAGAGAGAGAGAGAGAGAGAGAGAGAGAGAGAGAGAGAGAGAGAGAGAGAGAGAGAGAGATAACACAACTTACGTAGCCAAAACCACCTGTCTTAAATCTTGGTTCAACCATGACATACTTTAAACAACTATAGGTTGCAAGAAAGACCTTAACATAGGGAACTTCATCAAACGCAGCATCAATGCCACCATTTTCAGTTCCTTTTATGAAAAGCTCATTGCATTCTTCAGCTGAATGATAAGGAATGAGCTGATAATCTGGAAAACTTAAGCCCTTCAAGATTCCATAAACAAAAGAACGTTTAGGATAGCCAACATTCATCTTATTCTTTAGAAGTTGGTTAACATCTGTAATAGCTGGGGTTAGTTGTTCAACTGTTAAGAATGAAGTTAAACTTGCGGTGTAACTTTGAACCACAATTAGAACAACAAAAACCCATACAACCACCACAAATCTACCCAAGTTGCTCACCACTTTCTCTCCTGTCATCAAAATGAGATAGTTAGCAATAAGGGTCATAATGAATTGTAGTTTTAGCGCGTGTATGCGTGCACGTGTGTTTGATGAGTGAGACAAGACTTACTATGAGCATAGACCATAGTTGAGAAGGAAAACCATAAGCTTGTGCCAATTTGATGAGAGGGTGGTCCTCTAAAATCGTTGTTTATTCTATGTTCAAGAACCCAAACAACAAATCCAATGAATAAAAATGAACAAGCTGTTGTTACCCAAAGTTGCCATGTCAATGGCTTCAAAAAGGCCCATGCATTTTTCTTCCTGTTGTCTTTCATTGAAACAACCATTGTTACACCAGATTCTGTGTATGGCATTGTGAAATCAACATAGTTGGATCTGTTTGCAAGGATTGTTATATCCCCCACTACCGCATCATATTTCTGTCAATCCAAATAGAGAAAGTAAGCATTGCAAGCTGCCCATGTGCCAAAGGTTTTCAAAAAAGTTATCCCACGCACTGATGGGATATGTTTCTCCCCGGTTAACATTTCACAGGAGAAATGGAGAGGGAGCAGTTCTAATCCTCAATATTAAAGTTTTCAGCAATCATATTCTTACAATCTATCTTACACCAAATACATACATTGATACACTAAAACCTGGACAAATTTCACAATTGTACTAACCACAAAAATGTACATATTAATCACTTATTTTATGTTATAATTTATTAATCATTTTCACTACTACATTAACCAATAAAATACATACTATTAACCATGTTCTGACACTAAATTATAAATGTATTAACCAACTTTATTTCACTATTTAAATTTTTTTTTTTATGTTTAAGAACTCATTGACCAAGTTATGATTTGTATTAACCAACTTTATACTTAATATTAACTAAAGTTAATTTACTACGTAAGATTTAATATCAGAACACTCGATAATCAAATTCTGAACTATATTAACCAATTTATAACACTCAATTAACCAACTTTAATTTATAACTTAAAACTATTTTTTTATGTCAGATATATATTAACCAAACTCTAAACTATATTAACCAAGTTTTGATATTTCATTAACTAAATTAATTTTTTTAAAAATCAAAAAATAAATCAAAAAATTAAAATAATAAAAAATACACTATTCACGTATTTGTAAACAATGTATTGGGTGTAGGTGTATGATTTGGTGTAAGGATATCATTTCTCTAAAATTTTATCTCTCCTTTCTTATTATATTTAGAATTATACCACATGGAATTTTCAAGGGGGGAATCCTCTCCCAATACTAATATTTTTTATGTCACCCTCTTCAGAGTAATTTATTATAAGATCTTCTTCATATTTTTAATTATATTAATTATTTATAATTATTATTGTTCCATTATTAAATTAAAATTAATGTTGGTCGATGACGTAGGATTCTAGAATTAGTAGTGCCGATCTTCGGCAAGGTGGTATAGGGTGGACCTGCAAGGTTAGCACTCCAATACTCAAGTCAGTTACAAAGTTCAAGATGAGTATTTTGAAAAGTGGAGATCAGAAAAGTGTACATTGAATCTCACGTGAGGTGACTATATGCGTTTGATAATCTTGATTGGCCTCGTGTGTAATTGGACCCTTTATTGGGTCTTTGGTCGGTCCTAAATAGTCTCCCCTTGACTTGTTTAACATATATTAATCAGGAAGTCTTTTGGATTTCTGGTCAACCTCTGATGTTCATGTCCGACCATAGAGAGACGCAAGAAGTTTGTAGGTCAACTATTAGAATAGTGGAAAACATGTGCATTAAATACTCTCTCATCATTGAGACGTTTTGTTACTCCCTTTAAGCACATGGCTCTAGGTCTTTAGGTTAGGGTGTGGCTTCGAGTACATTTGAATCATCAATGCTTCTTACAAAAAGGCCACTTCACTCCCTTTAGATTTCCTTTAACTTCTAATATGGACTGTTGATTTGCGACTAATTTCCTTATAAAAGGATGGATCCTGATCAAGTGCCTATTTTGCTTCATTTTTTTCAAAGTTTGCTCTCTCTCCTCTTAGGTTCACTGTCTTGTTTACTTGCTCTGGCGCCTTAAACCTTTTATTGCTTCATTGTTTGTGGGTCGTTCTTCTCTCTTCATCCTCTTTTCAAAGTACATTATCGTCTTTTTCTCGTGATTTGTTATGGTTAACCTAAGAGATGTACCCATAAGCAATGCTATTGAGCTTGCTAGTGATGAGTCTTCATCGTTTGCGGGACTTTAGAATACGAAACCCGTAGACATCTTCAATGGAATTAAATTTCCCTTCCCTACCCCGAACACTCACAATGGTAACTCATGGTCGGGGTTGGATTCTTCCAATGAAGAGGGCAATTTGATGAGTGACGTTGTGGAATTTTATAATTTTTTAGCTTCTTCCTCGGGGCCGGTGAGTTGTACAAATAACGCTAGAAGGTTCTGATTTCCGGACCACATTGATGAGAAGGATAGCTCTTACTCAGTCTCGTACATCTCCGTTACTTATGAGGAGAAATCTATGAAGGCGATCTTACTTTCAATTTCTAACAAGGCAACCATTTATAGGGATTTTGCAGGCGCAAAGTTTGTTGAGGGTGAGGGAAAATATATTTGGTATTTGATTTTTCTATGTTTTATTTTCATTTGAAGTTGACCTTTATTGCACTTACCCCGTCAATTTTTTTCTGTTTCAGATGAGATCAAGATAGAGAGAGAAGAAGGTTTCCAGCTTTCGGTTAACCTTACTCCATTTAAAAACCCTACTCATCCCATAAGCGAGGGTGGAGATTATTTATATGAGGAGGGAATCCTTATGCATTTGGAAGCTACTCGGCTGCCCTCCTAGTGACAAAGTAAGAAAAACAATGATAGGCCTTCCGCTTTGGATGGGGCCAAAAAAGATTATGGCAAGGCGTCTGCTTGAGGAAATACCGCTAAGAAGATGAGGTTTTGTGGGACAATTTTGGGAATCCTCCCCTCCAATTGTCCCCAATATTCGTTGGTCGAGTGCCTCAGACTACTTCAATGATAAAGGCATGTGTAACCGCTAAATATTATTCTCATTTACGCAACCTCTCTAAAACAGGCAAGTCGGGGTTGCTGGCAGTGCCAACCTTTCAAATGTTACGGAAGACTTCCATCATGAATTTAATTGATGCCCCTTCTCGAGAGGTTGAGTTTTTTAGGAAGAGCTGTATAGGCTCCACCAATGCTTGGATCGAATTTCTTCCTGTTGAGTGCAAGTGTGAGTGATTAAAGTCACCCATTGCCTATGAATGGGCGGAATGTTGGATTTATAAGAGAGATGACCCATTTACCTAACACCTTAAGGTTTTAGGTTAAGATGTGGCTTTTCTCTCTCTCTCTCTCTCTCTCTCTCTCTCGTGGTCCTGGAGCATTGGTCCCGTTGGTGCTCCTGACTCTCCCGTACTCTCTAATAGTGGTATCAGAGTCGTGGTTCGGCTTTGTGGGGGAGCGAGATATAGATCCGATGTAGGATCCTGTTATAGGATGTGCGGGACTCATACTTGTGGAGAAGAATATTGGGTACAAGTGTGAATGATTAAAGTCCCATATTGTCTAAGAATGGGTGGAATGTTGGATTTATAAGAGAGATGACTCATTTACGTAACACATTAAGATTTTAGATTGAGATGTGGCGTCTCTCTCTCTATATCTCTATCTCTCTCTATCTTGTGGTTCTAGAGTATTGGTCCTGTTGGTACACTCTACTCCGCTGGATTTCCTAACACTCATTTCTTGGACGAGGTGTACTTACACGAGTCTCTTATTACCTTGGTCGATCGGGTGGCTGAACTTGAGGCCTTGCTTAAATAGGAAAATAAGGATCCTCCAGAAGTAGAGCTTTCCCTGAAGGCCTCGTCCTTGAGTATCTTGGTTGCTGGAACGGAGCTTAAAGAGGAGGAAAATGCCCACTCGATGGAACTACATACTTTTCTAGAGGATTTAGCCAATTTTGACAAGTAGCTGCTAGATCTTTGAGATGAGGGTCTGGATGAAACCGCCCTCAAGATATTATGAACCAGCTCGTGTTGTTTGTTCCTAATGTTTGAGCACTATATGATTCTTTGAAATTTGTTCTCAAAATTTTTTGTTGTAATTTGTAATTATTCATTGTTTTGTAAACTAAAAGATGTTATTGCAATGTTTTACTTATTGTGCTTAGCTTTGTTGACTTTGTGTATTGTATTTTTTGCAATTGGACATGTTATATCTTTATCACACCAACTTACCCCTTTATGGGAATCTGAGTGGTCTGGTAAGGACTTTCTGATTACTATCAGGAAATTTCTCCGCATCACAAAGGACTTTCCTTGGCCAAAGGGTGGCCCCCGTCCCTGGCCAAAGGATGAACCCTTGTCCTTGCGCCTAGATTATGACCTAGATTGAGGTGGATGTCTCTTGCGCTCCACTACCTACGCTCTTGGAGTAGCTAGCTCGTAAAGAAAGGTGCGTGAGTAGTGTAGAAATGTGTTAGTTTTTCTAGCCTCCTGTTTCCAAGAGCACGTAGGCGGCTTCCTCCTTCTCTTAGTATCTTGACACAAGGTTAGATATGCCTCTTTTATATAATATTCCTTCAATCATAGTATACAAACCATATCTTCTTTTTACCAAGATAGCCTTGACTGGGTCATACAAGAGAACCCATGGTTCAATATACACTAGAATTTGAGACATCCAAGAGGGGGGGGTCGACATTGTTATGGCTGACTCTATGTTCTTCAGAGCTTTAATTCTCAAAGCTTTCATAGTTTCCTAGACCAAAGAATGATTAATTTTAGGGCTTCTTGTGCTTGCTAACCTGTAGAGTACGTCGACCCAAGTGTTCTCCTCCCAAGGAACATGACCAATCTCATACGTTTTGAACCTCTCTAACTTCTATTTAGCTAGCCTGAAGTGTCGTTGTAGTAACTGGTCTTTATCATGAGCCTTTCATCTGATCTAGGAGACGGCCAACTTAGAACTCGTCTATAATCACATTGACTCTACTTCCACGGCTCTTAGACGATGCGCCCATGAATATTATCCAAGTATCAACTGGCTCCACTGGGATGGAAGTCATTTCGGCTAAGAAATCGACGAATAGTTGGGCTTTCATGCCTTCCTATATTCAAAATATACTTTGAACTTCGATAATTCGATAGACCATTTTGTCTAACCCACAACCAAATTTGAACGATTAAGTGCTTGCTTCATAGGCATGTTTGTTTAAACAATTATAGAATGTGCAGGGAAGTACCTTCGAAGCTTTCTCAGCGCGGTTACCAAAGCCAAATCCACTTTCTCTATCTCCTGGTAGCGTGTATACGATCCTGCTAGAGCCGTCGATATGAAGTACATCAGAATTTAGTTAGAATCTAGTTCTCAAATCAGGACATCACTTGCCATTTCCTTCGAGACTTCGAGATAAGGTTTCTCCAAGAAGTGGTCGTGTGATTACTGATGGTTTGGCTAGTGCTTTCTTGAGTGACTTGAATGCTCTTTCAAATTCATGTGTTCATTCGATCTTCACCTCTTTCCTCAACAACATATAGAAAATAAATTAATGTTGGGTGGATTTTAAAATGAACATGTTTAAAGCAATTAGCATATCGTTCAACTTCTAAACCTCCTTCTTCAAGGTTAGGGCATTCGTCTGAACCACCATTTTACACTTGTCAGGGTTGGCTTCAATTTTCCTCTCTGTTAAGTAGAAATCCAAGAAATTTTCTGCTCTCACTCCAAATACTTCAATTGATTGAGCTTCATGTTATATTGTCAAACTCTTTTGAACACCCACTAGAGGTGTTGATCATGGAACTCTTATTGACCATACATTACAATCATATCGTCCATGTATACTTTCAGTGTCTCACCTTATCTTCCCAAAAGACCTTATTCATCATCCTTTGATATGTCACGCCCATATTCTTCAATCTAAAAGGCATGACATTGTGTTGGTAATTAGCTTGCTCGGTTATGAAGTTCATATTCTTTCTGTCGGGTCCGATCATAGATATCTAGTAATACCAAGATTAATCATCCATGAATGATAGTAGTTTGTATTCTGTCGAGTTATCTGCATGTTTGTCGATATTCGGCAGCGGGCATGAGTCCTTCGGGGATGCTTTATTGAGATCATTATAGTATACATAAATCCTCCACCTTCGTGAGGCTTTCTTAACCAATACGGCATTGGAAATACACTCTAGGTATTTCACCACAAAAATGAAATTTCTGTCTAACATGTCGTTCATTTTGCTAGTGGTAGCTTTGGCTTTATTCGAGGACTGCCTCCTTCTTCGTTGAGATACGAATCGGGTGTTAGGTTCAACTTTTAATTGATGACAGGCCACCATAGGGTCAAAGTCGAGATCTCGTGTGGGGATATAGTGAAATGATTTGTGTTCGCCCGGAATCATTTGATAAATACGGACTTTACTTCAGAAAGAAGCTAGGATCCTATCTTTACCGACCAGACGGAATTATCATCGAGCAGAACAACTTCAAGACCATCGTCTAGTATAGGTCTAGGAATCTTATTGCAAGTTGGTCTCTCCTTTGCCGTCTGGTATCAATCATTGCTTGGAAGAGGTGCTCTAGTAACGGATTTGTGTTGAACAATATCACAACTACAAGGCTATATAAGCCTAACACTACCAACACTCAAGGTACACTTTTTATAACCCTAAAAATCACTACTGCCTCTAATAGCTACTAGCTTGAACGTCAGAGCGTTTGCAGGTACCATCCATTAATATAAATTATCAATAAATCTAATAGTTCCATCAATTTTTTAATTCATGTGATTTTATAAAGACGATTTAATATCTAGGAATATATATGATATTAGTAGAAATTTTAATATTATCAAGTTCTCTTCGGGAGTTTGAAAGGGAGGGAAAGCAAAGCCTTTGAGAGGAGGGAATTAGAGAAAAACAATTAAAAAATATTTCATATTATTTTAAAATGATATATGTTATAGAATAATAGATAAATATTTATTATTAATATTATTTTATTTTTAAAATATTGTAATAACGTAAATTATAATTGAAGAATTTATGTAATTTTATAAAAAAAAAATCAAAATCTTCTTCTAATATAGTTTTTGAGTTCATCCAAAAATTTTTAAAAAATTGTATTATAAAAAAAACAAAAATGCTATTCTTACACTCCAAACATACACTACACCGTATGTCCGTACGGTACGGACGTATATCCGTACCGTACGGACGTACTATTCATGTACGGACGACACTATTCACCGTCCGTACATGAATAGTAAAATATTAAATTAATATTTTTTTACAAAAAAATAATTTTTTTTTATGTTTTTTAAAAAAATATTTGACGGATTTACCTACGAATTTGACAATATCTGCGGATTTACTTGCGGATTTATCTACGGATTTGACAATACCTGCGGATTTACTTGCGGATTTACCTACGAATTTGACAATACCTGCGAATTTACTTGCGAATATACCTACGAATTTAGGTAAATCCGCAAGTAATGTTAAATGTAGGTAAATCCGGAAATAAATCTGCAGGTATTGTCAAATAATTTTTTACAAACAGTAAAAAAAATTATTAAAAAAAATTATTAAAAAAAAATTAAAAAAAAAAATGTAAAAAAAAAATATTAATTTAATATGTTACTGTTCATGTACGGACGGTGAATAGTACCGTCCGTACATACGGTGTCAAATACGGTGTAAGAGTACGGCGGTGTAAGTATAGCATTGCTGTAAAAAAAAACCTAAAAATCCATAATAAACATTCACCTTTATGAGAGGGTTATTGAAAAGGAATATATGAAAAAGAGTACATACCCCATGATAAAGTTGAATGATCATCTCCTCATAGGTTCCTATCTTGTTCTGACCATCAGGCATTGTAAATGGAACAAATTCATAATATGGTAAGGGATAAATTTCTACCGCAGCTTTGAAGACATCAATGGAAAAACCTGTGACTTGTATTGAATTGGTACTATGATCAAATGTTGCTTCCACAAAGTCAGTGTGGTTATGATTTTTTTGTAAAGGAACTCCTATCCTCAGTTTCCTCCCAATAATAGTTGGAATTTCCCATCCCTTTGGAATAGAGGACATATCCCCTGGCCATATGATTGATCCAAGATCATTTTGAGAACTAGAATATATGCTATTATTGCTTATTAGGCCTTTTGTGTTTAAACTCTTAGACAACCCATTATGTAGTGTCCAAAAACCAACCCTCTTTTCACCATCACCAAACATATTAATTATCTCATATATTGATGTTTGTAACTTCCCCTCAACGACATTAAAATCACCACTGAGACCATTAAATCTAATGTTCAACAAAGCTTCACTCAATTTCTCACCATTTTTTGTAAAACCAACTCTCTCAATAGCCATTGCTAATGCAATTGCTGCATCATAAGCCCATATACCAAAAATGTTCAAATTTGTGTCAACAAGTGTTGGATTGTCACTTATGAATTTTCGTTTCCATTTTTTACTAAAATCATCTAGCTTTTTTGTTCTTGGAATGTAAGTCCTAACACCAATTACTCCTTCCATTGATTCCCTCTCAGAAAAATTCAATGAATTGAATAAGTTAGTCATACCATCAGTTACTATCCAAACATAGCCTTCACCCATCATCCCAATTTTTTTCGCTAAGGTAAAAAGTCTAGATCCAAGAGTTGGTGACATGTGCACAATAAATACTCTAGTTGGTATCGTAGTCATTATTTTATAAAGCTTTTGAGTGATAATATCATCTGTGGCTGAAAGAGAAATTGCACTAAGATAAGGAACTTGAATATTTTCTTGTTGAAGAACATTGGTTAAATAGGGAATGAGTCCTTCACCAAAACTATTTTCAACATAAATGGGGACTACTTGTTTCCAACCAAAAGCTTGAATAATTGAGGTGATGGCATTCACTTGAGCTGAATCGGTTTGTGATATTTGGAAAAAATATGGACTTTGAAGTGATGCAAGTGAAGGACTTGTTGCAGAAAATGTTACAATGGGAACTTGTTCTTTCTCTCCAAGTTGAATCACATAATTTGCTTCCATTGTTGTTGTTGGTCCAATGATGGCTTGCACTTTCTCATTTGTTATGAGATCACGAACTGTTCATCACAAATTCAGTTATTATCAAATTTATTAAGAAAAAAGGAACATATACAATGTTAGTGTAGACTAGATTTACATTGATGTTAAATTAAAATCCAAAATGTTATAACATGACTTCATAGTTAATGTTTAGACCTAAAGAATTGAAGAACATGTCAAGACAAAATAAATAAGACAAGTGATTAATAGATAGTCAAGCCTCTCTGAACTGATATCAAATATATCAGAGTCGATTACGATCTCCAAGAATTTAAACTCAGTCTAAACTCAATCAGTGGCGGAGCCAGAAATTTTAGACAGTCTGGGCAAAAACTTTACACCGTTGATTATTCACCTGTTTTATTTTTTACACCCTATTTTTACTAATTTTGCCCCTAATTTTGTCTCCGATTTTGTCTAAAAATCGACTATTAAATTGGGGGGTGTACAAAGAAAATAGGGGTTGAGCCTGGGCGCCTGCCCAGGCTAGCTGGGCCTTGGCTCCGCCCCTGAACTCAATATAATTGGGCAATATAATCATGTTCCATGATGGTAGCACCAATAATCAAAGAAGGAAGAGGTTAAGGAACCATAATTCAAAGAAAGGCGTGCATATAAGGATATACAATAAATGAAGCATGCCCCAAAATAGCTATTCCATTTAATAAAACATTAAGTGTGACTTAATCATGAGATCACATTACACATAAGGACATTATTCTTAAAGTATATGTTGACGAGTTTATTACGAAGTGAGAAATTTATATGAGTATATTGATGATCGCATCTCGTTAATCATAAATAAAGAGTTATCAAGTCTTCACATAGGTATGATATTAGGATTGATATAAATACTAGATTAATCTACTATGAGAATACTACGTAGAATGTTACTTATGAGTCATGAGTTATTCTCATGAGGGTAGTGGTGTATACCTTCCTTCTACCTGAAGCCACTATGAACCCTATATGTGAAGTTGAGTAATTTATTATCGATCAAACAATATTCGTAGTATGATAAACATAAAGATGTCCACAAATCATGGTGAGGGACATTAGTGTCCTAGATAATAATTGTCCAATATTGAACTAGACAAGAGTGACATGGTCTATGCCTTGTGTTAAATATAGACATAAAGGCAAAAGAATATACACATAAACATTATCACATCAAGATTTTTCAGATCACGTGACATTTTTGTGACTTGGGATATATATATATATATATATATATATATATATGTGTGTGTGTGTGTGTGTGTGTGTGTGTGTGTGTGTGTGTGTGTGTGTGTGTGTGTCAACGTCACGAGAACCTACAATGTCATACATGTAAGGAAAGATTGAGGAGGAAAAATAAATAAGTGAAGCTCTTTCGGTTGTGTGGTCTCTAATGGACTAGTGTTAATTAGAGAAACTTGATACACCATAAGGTAAGATGCTTAAGTGTAATATGGAACATCATAAGGCACCGTGTACTTAAGTGGAATATGGAAGAAAAAAGGTACAGTGTACTTAAGTAAAATAAGGAACATCGTAAGGTACAAAGTACTTAACTAATATACGGCTGTAAGATATGTGATCCAATACAAAAAACATGGGTCAGTTGCATGGTCTAATAAAAAAACACATGTCAAATTATTGTATCATGTATTCAAGCCTTGGACACTAACTGGATGTCTTATGGGCATAATTTTTAAAATATATTGTGCTTCATTTAAAAGGCATAATCGAAGATAGATGCAAGGAAAATTGTGACTATCAATTTCATACTACATCAAAATATTTATAGCTTTGGTAACCTTGTAAAAATTACGACTAGCTAAGGAACAATGTTCAGTATCGATCAAGTGGTTGCCTTCATAGACAAATTGGGAATAAAAACCATCATATTTTTCCTTACTACGCTCAAGCCTATTAGAAAGTCGAGGCAATCAATTGAATCTTCATTGATTTAATTAAGAAAAACATGGATGGCAAGTCTAGAAAATGGCATGAAATTGAACATGTCAGTCGAAATCGACAAGACATGTGATTAATAGATAGATGAAATCCTCTTTGTTGAATGCGAGTCAGACGAATTTTATCTAAGTTAGAACTAAATCTATTGGATCAATCATGGTTGCAAAGATTTTGTACTCAATATGAACACAATAGAACTAAATAAGGTGGCCTTAAAATCATTTTTCTATTAAACATAATAAAACATAATATCTTCGCTAATTAAACAAAGAGAACTAAAATGACACGTTTTAAAAAGTTAATGGATCAATATAAACTTTTTTAAAATTAAGGGATGAAAATGAACCTTGATGCTAAAATATGGGACTAAACAGAATATTAAACCTAATAATTTTATGATAGAAAAATTCATATACAATGAATTATATCTATCTATATGTACTTTATTCTTTTAATTTATAGCAAATTGATCATGGATTTCTGCTGATAGTCTTGCTAATATTAGTTTATACCATCTCAAATAGCATTTGTTATTATTTTTTTTGGATTTATAGCTATTTTATCCTCTGTCATATGGGACGATTCCTAAAAACAACCCTATTATAACAGGAATTTGGTCAACAAAATTGATGATGTGGCCTTGTTGGTTGTTAGTAGATGCCCTTACCACTAGGCTAGTTTTTCTTGTTTAATAACTTTCATCAATTTACATAACTACTATTTATTTCCAAAATGAACTACTATTTATTATTTATTACATGAGTATTATTTTAATTGTGTACTATTTATTCCAAAATAAATACGTTAATATTATATAGTATATATCCCAAAATAAAAATGTTACTTTACATAATATATTATAATTAAAAATTGAAAATAATAAAATTATAATAAATTAAAAATATAAATAAAATTAAAATTATTAAACATTCATTATTTTAATATTTTATAATAATTATTAATAAAATTGAAAGTGTTAAAAATATTTAATAAAATTATTAAATATCAAATTATTAAATAAAAGGAAAATACTAAATATGAAAAATATGTTTCTTGATATCATTAATAATAAACTGAAAGTAAATAAAATAAAATATAATTAAATATATTTACTTAAAAATTGTTATTTAAAAATAACTAATACATATTTATATATTTCAATATGTATTTACGTTTAATTTATTTTTATTTATTTAATATTAATTTTATTTACTTTTAGTTTATTAAATATATTTTATTTACTTTCAGTTTACTATATTTTGATATTTATATAATATAATATTAAAATACTATATTCAAATAGAGTTTAAAGGTAGTGCACTGACCGTGTAAACTAATTTTAAACATACATCCAATCAAAATCCTTACACTTGCCATGTCATATAAGTTTTTTTAAATTAAAATTGTGTTTTAATTGGATACATGGTTGTGATTGGTTGACAGTGTATAACTATTTTACACTGTCAGTGCATATCCTCTTTTCTCATTCAAATATTATATATATTAAATATTTTAAGAGTTTAAAGATAGTGGACTGACAGTGTAAACTAACTTTACACATACGTCCAATCAAAATCCTTACATTTGCCATGTCATATTAACTTTTTTTAAATTAAAATTTTGTTTTAATTAGATACATGGTTGTGATTGGTTGACAGTGTAAAAATATTTTACACTGTCAGTGCATATCCCTTTTTCTCGTATTTTAATATTTCAATTTATTAAAAAATATATTTTGAAAAAATAATTACGTTTAATATTTTAATTATTTTATATTTTAATAAACTGAAATAATATATTCAAATATTATATTTACTTTTAATTATTAAAATGAAATAATTTTTCCATTATTTTAAATTTATTATTATTTTATTATTTTCAATTATTAAACTTAAAATAATTATATTATTTTATATTTTATTACTATTATCTTATTATTTTTCATAATAGTTATTATTATTATCTGAAATAATTTATTATTTTATATTTTATTATTTTTCAAGTAATTTATTATTTTATTATTTTATTATTAAACTTAAATTTATTAATTTTTCAATTATTTTAAGTATTATATTTTATTATTTATAATAATTCCCATGTAATTTTAATTTTTTAAATAAATGTTAACTATATATACTGTTGAGGAGGAAAAAAAACATAAAAAGCAAATTGCTCTAGTTGTAGGCACTCTTAGATTCATGAGCAGGGTCATTGGTTCAAAACCTTATAGGGTTGTTTTAGTTATGATATTATCTTTTGTTGCCTGATAATATATATATAATTAAAATTATTTATGGTTTAAAATTTTATTCAATATTAATTTTAAATTAAATTTAATATTTGTTTAAAATCAAATTATCAGAAAACTCTTAAATAAATCTTAAGAAATAAAATATAAATTAATCTTACCTTAATTTTTTATTAAAAATACTATAATTTATATGCATGCAAAATGAAAAGGTGCAATAAGTAATAGTAAGTAATTACCTTGTTCAGCTGCAGTGACGATGTCCCTATGAGAGTCCCTGATGATGATTTGAATTCTAGTTTTGTAGTGAGAATGAGAATGATAGAAATCTGAGAGTGCCATGTTGATGCAGCTCAATCCTATCTTCCCAACAGTTCCATTGCTAATATCAAGTACAGCTCCAACTTTCACTACAGTACTCTCGTTTCTAATATGTGCCATTCCACCCAACAAGAGACTTAGACACCAACATGTAACAATCAATATCATAAATGGATGACTATTTTTCTTCACCGCCATTTCGATCTTAATTTAGGTGTATGTGGTGGCTAAGTAATAACCAATGAAAGCATAAACCTCCTTGATTTATATTTTTATGGTTGTGGCTTGCACCAAGTACTTCCAATTCTTTGAAACTCATAAAGCATCTTCATCCGTTGAAAAGTAAGCACACGACACATTCAACATGATATCCACGCGTATTTAATAATACCCCCTCCGTCTCAAAATTAGTGTCATAGTTGACACTTTCACACCGAGATTAAAAAAAATGTAATAAATAAAAGAGAGAGAATGACAATTTTACCAAATTATTCTTATTTTTTATTGGTATATTCTTATCATCATTAATGTAATGTGAGAGAAATAGTAAATGAGGAGTATTAGTTAGAGGGTACAATTGAAAGATAAAAATAAAAAATTGTATTGTAAACTAAAATGAGACAAATAATTTTTACAAATGTGACATATTTATTTTAGGACAGAGAATACTTTATTTAATTTAAATATCTAAATGGTCATATGAGTATTATTATTATTTGGTTTTAATTTTTGTAGTTTTCTTTGTTCTAGTAAGTATTTTAATAATCTTTGAAAAATTGATTTATATTAAAATTGATCATGTAATATTTAGAAAATAACACAACCAATAGAAAAAAAAACTTAACAAAAAGATAAAAAGAACGACTCAAGCAAATAAAGATCGGCCGCTTATGATTTAAGTTAGAGTTTTTACCGTCCGAACCACCATCAACATATTAAAATCCACAAAGTGAAACAATAAATAGCATAATCCACTAACCTACCTCAAAATCAGGCGAAGATCAACCTCAAAATCAGGCGAACATTTGATCTGCTATAAGTTAATGAAGAGGTCAAGGTTTTGAAGCTAATCAGAGTACAAGCATAAGTTCATCCCTAATTTGTTGAGAAAAAATTTTCAAATTAAAAAAATATTTTTCTTCTCCACCTCCTTTACAACCAAACAACCCATAGTCTTAGCCCTATCACCTAAAGAATGACTCAAAAAGAAGCTTATTGTCACTAGAAAGAAACATTTGCAAACTCAACCACTAGAAGATCTTATATCACACACTAGTATCACTATATTCATTTCTTAACATTCTACCATTTCATTTTTTCTAGTTTGCTTATTGTATTAAATGCATATTGCTACATAAATCGTGTTGAGAAAAACTTGCATGGATACAAACCTAAATCCTTAGGTTTTGTTTGCGAGTTTGGAAGGAAAGGGAGAGGCGGGGTTTGGAAAATAGGAAGTATTGGATGAAAAGAATAGAAAGATATATTTTGGGTAGGAGGGTTTTGGAAGGTTTGATTTTATTTATAACACCAAAAATCCCCTAAAATGGAGGAACTCAAAAATTGTATTGAATGAGGGTTTTGGAGGATTTGGAGGGCTTACATAAATTTTTCAAATATCTTTTAGGTTGTTAGAGTATTCTGAAAATTAAAAATATAGTAATGATAATGACTCTTTTATCATTCTAAATAAAATAATTTTTTTCAAAAAATATCAAATATTTTCCTATATTTCGTTAAAATTTTGTTTTCGAAAGTCTTCTCCTCCCCTCCCCTCCAAACTCACAAACAAAATCTTAGTGTTAGAAACAATCAATAAGAAAGAGAAAAATTAAATTTCATGGAGATGATTGTGATTAAATAGGAGAGAGAGAAAAAAAATTAATTAATAAACAATTGTGATTGATTGTTTGTAAAACCACATTTTATGTTTGTTTTCATACAAATATTTTTCAACCTTGTTTTAACTATCACAGCATGAAATCATCCATTTTGTGACACATGGATTCCCACCCTTATGTAATAACCACCCTCATTTCCTATGGGAAGCCGTTTTCACAACCGTTAAGCTCAACCACCTCTAAAATTTTAACACAAATAAATCAACCTTCTTGCAAAAATCCAAATAAAATAAATAAAATTGTGAAAAAAACCTTGAAAAAAAATCATATCGCTTCAATAAAAAAATACATATGTCATTAAAAAAACACATTCTTATTAGAATCATTCTAATTGTCCTTGAATTTTCTACTCAGATAAACCGGATCCAAATATTCTAAATTTCAAATCCCCAATCCTTTCTTTCAATCTGAATACTCAATTTTGCGTTGAATCGTCATTGATATTAACATATTAGAGTTTTTCAGATAAATCATAACTATATTCGTAAATCTTGGACAAAAATCAAATTCATAAACTTGTTAAACAAAATATGAATCATCTTATATGAAACTAATACAAGCTTCATCACTTTACGATTTCTTGGAAAAAAAACATGGTGTGAGCTTAATAGAGGTGAATCAGAAGAAACAACTGGTGGGGCTCTCGTACAAAAAAAAATCCGAGAGTCACAGTGATCCTCTCCTTATTGATTTATAGTTAACAACTTTTCTTTGGTTCTTTCTTTTTGGTTTGGAACGTTTATCGTGTTATCTAAACTTAATATCTACTTGTTCCTCATCACAAATTCTGCATACCATTGGTGTTTTTGACACAACATACTCTGTTCTTTCGATGTTTGCGTCGCTGCACTTCCTTATGTATGTGTTATTTTTCTTCATTTAAATTTTGTTATTGTTGTTTATGTATTGAATTCATATTATACCTTTTGATATTTCTTAGAATTCAAGTTATTTCCAACATATTACTTGGTATTTCACTGAAATTAGAGCTTTTTAGACTTAGAATAGTACTAGTAAAATTTTGGACTTAATGTTTTGCACCTTTGCAATTAGAGCAGACTCATTTATCAATAATGATTGTTTTTTGGAAAAGAAATAGTTTTAAAAACTTTTTCTTAGTAAGCAAATGAATTTTTGGAGATTAAAATGTAAAAGAAGTTTTTTGAAAACTTTTTCTTTCTGAACAAATGAGTTTGTGAGCTTAAGGTTTAAAAGAAGTTTTTTAATTTCTATTCTTATTAAGAAAATGAGTTGGTGTGCTTAAAATTTAATGAAGTTTAACTCGCAACCCACCACCAAAAAGCAAGGATTTCATGTAGTGTTCAAATATAGGATAGGGTCACATTAATTCATGAGAAAATGATTTTTTAAGTTAACCTAAGGTTTAGCACTTCAATGAAAAACTTCATAAACTTACACTTGAATTAGAACACAAAGTATTGTAGGTCTCCAAATTCTTTAGATGTGATCTTTCTAAAGCTGGAGAATAGAGAATCTTTCAACTCCGTGAGTTGGAAGAATTTTGATGTCTATGAGAGTGCCAAAATTTTCAAAGAAAAAACTAAGAAATGACATGATAGAAAAAGATCCAAAAAAGGAAATTCTTTGAGGGTCTTATGTTTAGTTCTAGGTTAAGGCTATTTCCTAAAAAGTTGAAGTCTAGATGGTCGGGGCCATATGTTATCAACAAAGTGTTCCCTCATGGAGGCTAATCATCTTCCTCTTCTTTGTTCACCTTCTTTATTCAAGATGAAATCAAGATGGTTGGGGCCATATGTAGAATCAGTTCTTGAGTTTGTTTCTTTATTCTCTTCTCAGTGGTTGACCATCTTCCTCTTCTTTTTCTTCTTTTCGTAGAATAACCATTTTTCTTAATCTATTCTTCCCAGGAGTAGTTGTGGCATAAGATGAAACAACCTTCTGAGGAGTTATACCACTTCTTGTTTTGGTAGGCATCAAAATGGTAGAGGCTACAAATTCTTCTATCTCTTTTTAAATTTCCTTACTTTCCCTTACTTTCTTCTTATGTGGCTTTTAAACCTCCTTCTTTTCTTCAGAAGCAATCATCTTCCTTTTCTTGGAATTCTTGTACATCTCAAATGGTAGCTTCTCAAAAAGCTCTGAAGGAAGAACGAGAGTCTTGTCATAGGTGGATGAAGGAATACACTATTGTTGCTAATGAGGGTATTTAGAGCGATCTCAATGCTTTTCACCATGCAATTGACTAAATTTAGTTCCTATTCCCTAGAATTAAGATTCCTTTAGATAAATTGGGTTGAGGAAGAAGATCATGGATGCTGAAATAGTCAACGATGATGAGGAGGCAGCTGAAGACGAGGACAACAAGGAGAAATAGTAGAAGTTTGGTGGGGACATGAGATGTCTATAATTTATTTTGTAATCCTATGAAGTTTGTAATGTCCAGATAAAATTGTTAGTTGTGTTGATTTATATTTTTTAAGATTATTTTCCTTTCTTTCTTATATTAATGTTCTTTCCTCTGTTGCATTGTTTTGTGATTTTTGTTTCTTGGAACTTTATTTCATTCTGCATGTTTACTATGTTTTTTGACGTTGTCGAGGACCCTTCCCAGCCAAACTTCAAATCCTCTTATCTACCCTCAAGTTTTTGCCTGGTTCGGTTTTGACGTGTTAGAGGCTTCACCTTCTACGTGCTTGGTGTGACTAGCTCCTAAGCGGGGTGTACCAATTGTGATGTAACGAATAATTTTTTTCGTCCTAATTTCTGCTAATAATTAAATAACAATGTATCTTGAAAAGAGTATCATCTTTTTTACTATTAAAATATCACATAGATGTAAGAGGTTACAATTTTCTTATGAAAGTTAATACATGCTACTTAAGTGTAATATTTCTTGAGCTTTGTGTTGCTCCGTGTTTGAGGGAGTGATTCCCTGACTAGTGTCTCCAGGGTGTATGTCCATTTTCTTGTGTTGGATCTAAATTTGTACAGACCTTCCCAATTAGCTTCTAACTTACCATATTTCGCATTTCTTCCTCCAACTTCATCACGTCTTAACACGAGGCTGCCTGACTCAAACTCTCAAGTCTCGCCCATTTGTTGTATTTAGCAGTTGTTGATTATTTTACCACCACACTCAATACGGATGTAGCGTTCCTATTTTCTTATAGCAGGTCTGTTTTTCTCTGATTGCATTAGAATTATCTTCTTCAATAAGGGGGTGACTTGTCTCCCTTAATTCTTCTATTCTGATGGAAATGATTACTTTTGTTCCATAAGTCATTAAAAAAGGAGTCTTGTGAGTAGTTGAATCAGGTGTGGTTTTGTAAGCCCATACTACATATGGAAGTTCATCCACATGATTCCCTTGGGTTTTTTCTAGCCTTCTATTAAACCCTCTAATAATTACATGATTTGTAGCTTCATCATGTCTGTTGGTTTGAGTGTGTTCTACGGTGTTGCTTAATATTCAGTTCTTCCAAAAGGCTTATGAACTTCCTATCAGTGAACAAGGTATTGTCACCTACAATGACATCTTGGGAGATCATGTGTCGTGTCAAGATCTTCCTTTTTAAGAACTTCATAATACTTGTTATTATGATGTTTGCTAACGCCTCTTCTTCTATCCACATTGTGAAATAATTTATTGTAACTATTAGGGACTTGAGCTGACCTGGGGCCTGGAAAGGATACAGAGAGGTCGAGGAGTGTAGCTTATAATGTGGTGCATTATACATATCTCCATGTCGCTAGCATAGATTACATTTTTTTGACTTATGCAATCGCGTCTTCTACCATGGAAGGCCAATAATAGCCATCATTTTAGACTTTTTTCTACTGATCAGATGCCTAGGTGCTTCTCTATGATTCATTTGTGTACCTCGTCCAAGGTATGGAAGACTTCCTTACTTCCAAAAAAATTTAATAGGGGAGTGAACAATCATCTCTTATATAGTTAGTGTTCCCTCGACTATGAAGTATGAGCTTGCTCTACTCTTCATGTGACTTGGTTTAGATGGGTCAAAGGGAAGTATCCCTTTTTCTATGTACCTCAAAATAGATGTAATCTAGGATTTTTGTTCGTTGTCATTTATTTACATCGTCAACATCTTTGGGGCTTCTGTAATGAGGTTCATCAAGGTCTGCTGAATGAATGAATGAATGGTTTATGCATGATGACCTAGAACTAATCACTTTGGATAAGATATCTGCTCTAGTATTTTCGTCTCTTAGGATATGCTCTATCTTAGACATCTTTAACTTGTTTAGCTTTTATCTGGCCCGCCAGACATAACATTGTAACAATGTTTTTTCGGTTGAGCTCCTCCTTTAAAGAGACTTTGTCCTTAACTTGATAATTTATGCCCCCATTTTGGATTCTAAAGTAAGGCCTACTATCACTACTTCATATTGGGTCTGATTATTGGTATTTGGGAACTCAAATCATGGGGATACCTTGATATTAAATCTGAATTCATTCTCTAGAATGAGTCATGCTCCACTCCATCGCTTATTGGATGATCCAACACTGAATATTATCTATGAATTTTTTTATTCCTACTTGTTAGGCATCATCTCTGCTATGAAGTCTGCAAATTGTTGGGCCTTTAGTGCCTTCTTAAATTCATATGAAAATTCAAATTCATACATCTCATTGACCACTTAGTTAATCTTCCCACCAAATCGGGTCGGAGGAAGACTTGCTTCAATGGAAGGACTATTCTTACTACTATACTATGGGCTAAGATGTGACTTCTTAGCATCCTTAACGCAATTATGAGGGCTAAAGTCACCTTCTCAATCTTCTAATATCGTGGTTTTGGTCCAACTTAGACTTTAAAAGTGAAGTACACTAGGTGTTGCTCACTATTCGTTTCTCTGACAAAAACGATGTTGACTGCTTATTCAGAGACAACTAAGTAAAGAAATAGATATTTTCTTGGAAAGGTCCTACTTAGGAATAGCGGGGTGGATAATGCTACTTTCAAAAAGGTGAATGCTTGCTGACATTCTGGTGCGCATTCAAACTAGGCTTCTTTCTTCAACAGTTTATATAAGGGTAGGAAATGTTTTGTCAACTTTGAAATGAATTCGTTCAAGGCTATTTGCATCCCATTCAACTTCATTACTTTTTTCTTTTTCGTGGGTGTGTTCATCCGCATCACAGCTTCACACTTTTCTAAATGTTATTCTATCCCTCTTTCTGTGAGATAGAAGCCTAAGAACTTCTTGACTCTTATCCCGAATGTACATTTTTTAGGATTTAGCCTCTTATTATACTGTTAGACTCTCTAGAAGACACGAGTGAGGTGTTAGCCATGCAACTTTTCTTTGCACAAGTTGAATATCATGTCATCCATATATACTTATAATGTTTTGCATATCGGAATTTGTTTATAGCTAGAGCATGCGTCCATGAAGAAAAGAAGTTTGTAATGGTGAAACTTTCGGCCAACTTGTTTATGTTGGGGAGCAAGTAAGAATCTTTAGGACATGCCTTGTTCTAGTCAGTATAGTCAACATACATTCTCCACTTCTCATGAGATTTTTTTACTAGCACTACGTTAGATAGCCATTTGATATACTTGAGCTCAGAGACAAAATTAACATCAAGTAACTCTTGGACCGTATTCACAATTGCTTCCTCTTTCTAGGGTGACTACCTCTGTCATTGCGGCGATACGTATCAGGAACATGAATCTACATTAAATTGGTGGCATGCCATCTTTCATCAAATTAAGATACATAAGAGAATCAATATAAGAGGGTGCAGTTACCGTGCATAGATAAAAATCTATGCACCATGCATAGATTATTATCGACCCTTGGATCATTGGATCAAATTCTAGATATCAATTGTTATTACTCAATACTCAATACTCACCACTCAATACTCAATACTCAATACTCAATACTCAATATTGGATTAAAAACATGATCCAATGGCTTATGTAAGCTTATGCATGGTGCGTAAGTAAAATCCTTATGCATATTAGCCAAAGCCAATATAAGACTTATCCTGACATCTTTCATCAAATTAATTTAGAAATCAAATAAATTTACTTTTTGGTTAAATTCTAGAAACAAATCAAATTTAAAACCTCACATAACTTTTTGTTCATCTATCACTTAACGACAAACTTGTAGACTTTAAGTTCGACACTCAGGACTTCTCGAACAATTTAATGCACTTGATAAACCATATAGTCTTGAAACATGAAAAAAAAATTGTAGATATTACTTACATATTCACAATTTTAACATTTTACATTCATATTTTTAAATTGTATAATAATATTATAAATCTGTCTCCAATTTGTATTTTTTCCAGTGTTTTAAAACAAAAATCAAATTCTCTAAAAAAATATTTTAATATTTTAATTAATTTTCATAGAATTTTATTAATTAAATAACCCAGTAATTTATATTATTTTCAAATTTAGAAAACTAAAAGACAACTTTATAAAACTAAATCAAACAACTGCCAAAATTCCAAAGTAAGTTTATAATATGTACAAGACATACAATGTTAGGATACTTTGACTTCTACATACTATTTCTGTCGTTGCATGGAAAATGTATATAGAAGTTAAAAATCAATTTTCTTTATTATTGTTCAGAAGTCAAAATCAATATGAACATATGAAATTCATGATAGGTATAAATTAGTCCAAACTTCACGGTAGCCAAACATACTAGAACCTCTAATGATAATTTTTCTGTGAACCTCTAAAGTTTTATATTGTTTGAAAATCAAAGTCTCATAGTCAAGATGGTTGACCGGAACAATTACTTGTAAAAAATTCTATGATATTAATTGTTTTTGGTATTGGTTTAATTTTTCTGTTGTGAGAAATAGTCTGTTGAAAAATATTCAAGTCCATGTTGATAGTGAATATTAAATATTTATAGGATTAAATATATTTTTTTCTCTATAAATATTTTTATTTTTAGTTCCTATTAATAATATATTTTAGTTCTTACAAAATTGTTATGGATGTAATTTTAATCCCCCTGTTAAATCAATATGTATTTTGAGGTTTTTATACTTTTATATTATCTTTTAAAATTTTAAAAATTAATATTTAATTTTACTTATTTTTAAAAAATTTAAATTATGAAAAAAAAAAAGTTTATTGTACTCTAAATATGTATAAAAAAATATTCAAAAATTTAAAAATTTAAAGGTAATTAAACTGTTTTCAAAATTTTAGAAAATAGCAAGGATTAAAACTACATGCATAAAAATTTTGTAAAAATTAAAATATATTATTTTTATAGAGATTAAAAATGAAAGTTGTGATATTTATAGGAAAAAAAACATATTCAACCTAAAATTATATATATTTATATATGATATTAATGTTTTAATAATTTTATTTATTTTAATATACTAGATATTATTTATTTATTTCAAATGATCTTTTAAGTTTTTTTTTTATTATAGAAAAATACAAAAGAAAAAAATAAGAGAAAACTAACGAGACGTTGTCTCAAGACACGTATCGGTATTGCATTTGCAAATAACACATAATTAATGACTAATATTTAATTGAACAATATATTTGACCATTTCCTTCTATAAAAGAAAGAGAGACACGCATCTTATAGGTGTCAATTTAGCCAAGAAAAATTTGGGTGGTAGGCATTGTCCTCTTCCAAGATGAGATTAATAGTTTCAAGAAAATTGAATTCCTTTGAGAGTATCATAGGGTTCAGTTAGATGATTAGAACAACGACCCTAAGAATAAGATGCCTCCAAAATTAGCACGACTTGGACTGTTGAAAGAGTTTTCATCTAGAAAATTTCTTTTTCTATTTGGTGGGGTGAAAACCCATCTCAAAACTCGAAAATGCTCTTAGCAGTAATCCCGAACGCACCCCAAATAATATACTGTATATGTTTTCGGAGATAAATTTTTAAAATAATTTAGTTTTTTTTTAATTCAAAATATATAATTAAATATATAGCATTTTAATTCAATAGTTTCTTTTTAAATGCAAATAAAATATTTTTATATTATTAATTGAATAATTAATTATTATAAATTAATTACAAGATAATTAAAAAATATTTACATAATTTATAATTATTAATTATTTAAATAATAATATAAATATTGTATTTGAATTAAAAAAAACTATTGAATAAAATAATATATATTTAATTATATATCTTGATTAATACAATTAATTATACAATTAATATAATTGATACACCTTGATTTTAACTTTTTTTTTAATAAATATTGAACTATTTTGGAAATGTATCTCCGAAAAATATCAAGACGAAATATTGAAATATTTTGGAAATACATCTCCGAAAACACCCTTTAAAAAACCAAAATGTGGTGTGCTCGGAGATGCATCTCCGAACTCTGAGGATAAAAAAGAAATTTCACTGAAGACTCCTAAGAAGGTTAATGAGTGGATAAAGAAATTCTCTTTCATTTATGTTTGAACTATCGTGAATATTATAGTTTAGGCCCACAGAGAATCATTGTTCTTGGCCCAATCACTTACAAAATGTGAGATGAATGAGGATCCTAAATATGGTACAACAAGTCAAAACACACTCTCTCCATGAGGGCAATATCATTAGGAAATTTCTTTATACACCTTGTAGGGATGAAATAAACCCCTGAAAATTGCAAAATATTCTTCGGAGAAACATCTACGAATGCACCATAAAAGAGATTGTTTGAAAGATTCGTCTGCAAAAGCACCCTTAATGCGTGCGAAAGGTGTTTCAGAAATACATCTCTGAAACCCTGGACAGTGATATTTTTTAAATCATCAAAGTTTTTATACATAAATAGATTAAAACGATGATAAAAACGCAAACGAAAAATGATAAAAAATAAAAAAATTATAATAAATACAATATATTATTCTGGAATAATAAAAAATAATTTATAAATTGTTCTAGAATAAATTAAAGTATAGCCAACTGCGTATGTCTAATCCTCACCCCTTGGTCCCTCCTCTGCTTCCTGTATCCCACCGTACTCGCTGCCTCCCTAACCATCCTCTCTATGATGGCCACCGTCTCAGGACCGCCCCTCTCAATGATACCTAAGTTCAAAGCTTCCTGCCCAATCAATTGTATCCGCTGGCTGTTGGTGTGGTAAAGTGGCAAGCAACAAAAATTTTGGAAATATTTATCCGGGAAATTATCGTGTCCACAGAGATTAGTGTTATTGAATTATCGTTTGACAGTTTCCGAAGTTACGAGTTTGGATTGAATTTGTTAAGGATAAAAACGGAAAAGTAAATATTAACACAAAAAGAATTCATTCTTTAGAGAGAAGAAATTTATCAAGCATGCATTTAAACTTCCCCCTTTGGGGTTGTCGATGGGAAGAGTGACTACTAAAATTCTAGATGCTTACAGAGACAAAACGCCTCGGGAAGTCACCCTGGTTTTCAAAGAAAGGGCCAAACAAAGGAACATATTGGCATAGAATAATAATCCCTGATAATAAATCTAGAGGTATGCATTACAACAAAAATTGAGAAGAACAACCGGTATGAGGATTTCCAAAACCGATGATCGGTCCAAAATTGAAACACCTTTAAGAATTCTCAATCGCCAAGATGAGTTGCAAGGGGGCAACCATTAGAAACTTCATAAACTCCACCTCGAACTTAATGAGGGACAACCTTAAGTTTCCCCAGGTGAATAGACACTCATATATAGAACATCCCTCAAAAGTGTTGCATATCTTCTTACTTGATTCCAAAGGAAGAACCAACCAGTTGGAAGGGCAACTGACTATGATTTGAGTCGCGCTTACGGTCGTCTGTTCACTTAAATAAAAGGGGTTCCCAATAACTTTGAGTCCACCCACCTGTATTTTTTTGCATTGGCCAGCTCCACTAACGTGAATCCTTTCAAAGGTATCTCATCAGGCTTAAAGATCCCAAGGATTGAGCCAACTTACACCATCTGGGTGAGTTTCTCGTGTTATATGATCCTTAATTTCAGCATCACTCAGCTCCCAAACATAAGCATTTTGGTAGGTCTTGATACAAAATTTGGCATCCTTTCTATTCAAAATGGAAACCTCCATCTCTAAAGTCAGGAATGCATGAGAAACTGAAGCTCCAACAACTTTAAATGATGCAAGCATAGAGTCGATTGCACGATTATCTGTTAGAACAAGATTTGTTCTGATCAATATTCTTAGTTTTGATGATAACAAGGATATGAATTTTGTGTGAGATAATGTGGTACTCTAATACATTGCAATTTCCCTTTCAGAAAATATATAAAGAGTATGCACAAATCAGCGCTCAGAAGCTTTGTCTCAGAAGGTTCAGCATGCAACATCAGAACATGGTCTGGCAAGACATCAGAAGATGGTCAAGGTCTGGCAAGACATCAGAAGATGGTCAAGACAGAATCAGAACATGGGTCTATGAAAGCATCAGAAGAACTTGAGATCAGAAGCAGAAGCACTGAAGTTCTCATGGTATCACGCTCAGAAGCACTTCAAGGTCAGAAGACAAGAAGATGCTATGCACCAAGCTGTTTGACTCTGATGATATTCAAATATTATATTCAAACATCAGATCAGAAGAAAGTACAGGTGGCAGGCTACGCTGACTGACAAAAGGAACGTTGGAAGCTATTAAAGGCAACGTCAGTAGACACAGCGTGAACAAGGCTCGAGGTAGTTGACAAAAGCGTGAAACATTAAATGCAAAGCTGTACGGAACACGCAAAGCATTAAATGCGCTCAACGGTCATCTTCTCCAACGCCTATAAATATGAAGTTCTGATGAGAAGCAAGGTTACCAATTCTGAACAAAATTATTCTGAAAGACTTGCTGAAACGCTGATCAAAATCAAAAGCTCAGAAACTTCATCTTCATCAAAGCTCACTACATTGCTGTTGTAATATATTAGTGAGATTAAGCTTAAACGTTAAGAGAAATATCACTGTTGTGATTATAGCTTTTAAGAAGCATTGTAAAACTCTTATTTGATTACATTAATTTGTAAGTAACTAGAGTGATCAAGTGTTGATCAGGATACTCTAGGAAGTTTTAGCTTGTGTCTAAGCAGTTGTAATTAGAGTGATCACGTGGTGGTCAGGATACTCTAAGAAAGTCTTAGCTTGTGTCTAAGCATTTGTTCCTAGAGTGATCAGGTTGTGATCAGGATAATCTAGAAGACTTAGTCGCGGACTAAGTGGAAAACCATTGTAATCTGTTGCGATTAGTGGATTAAATCCTCAGGTGAGGTAAATCACTCTGTGGGGGTGGACTGGAGTAGTTTAGTTAACAACGAACCAGGATAAAAATAACTGTGCATATTGTTTTTATCGTTCAAGTTTTTAGACTACACTTATTCAAACCCCCCCTTTCTAAGTGTTTTTCTATCCTTCAATTGGCATCAGAGCGCCGGTTCTAAGGTGCAAGCACTTAACCGTGTTTAGAAAAGATTCAGGAAGAGAAAAACGCTTCAGTAAAAGATGGCTGGTGAAATTCCAACAAATCCAGCTGCATCTACATCTGGCTCTGCTGAGCAATACAATGGTAACAATGGTTATACTAGACCACCAATATTCGATGGTGAAAACTTTGAATATTGGAAAGATAAACTGGAAAGTTACTTTCTTGGTCTGGATGCTGATCTATGGGATCTTCTGTTGGATGGTTACAAACATCCTGTTAAAGCTACTGGTGTAAGGCTCACAAGAAGCGAAATGAATGATGATCAAAAGAAAGCTTTCAAGAATCATCACAAATGCAGGACTATTTTGCTGAATGCTATCTCTCATGCTGAGTATGAGAAGATATCTAACAGGGAAACGGCCCATGACATATATGAGTCCTTGAAAATGACTCATGAAGGAAATGCTCAAGTCAAGGAGACTAAAGCTCTTGCTCTAATCCAGAAGTATGAAGCCTTCAAGATGGAGGATGATGAAGATATTGAGAAGATGTTCTCAAGATTTCAAACTCTGACTGCTGGATTGAGAGTTCTGGATAAAGGCTACACCAAGGTTGATCATGTAAAGAAGATCATCAGAAGCTTGCCCAGAAGATGGGGCCCAATGGTGACTGCATTCAAGATTGCCAAGAATCTGAATGAAGTTTCTTTGGAAGAGCTTATCAGTGCCTTGAGAAGCCATGAAATAGAGCTGGACGCAAACGAACCTCAGAAGAAAGGTAAGTCTATTGCATTAAAATCTAATGTTAAAAAATGCACTAACGCTTTTCCGGCTAGAGAAGAAGATCCTGAAGAATTAGAATCTGAAGAAGAAGATGAACTGTCCATGATCTCCAGAAGGGTGAACCAACTCTGGAAGAGCAAGCAAAGGAAGTTCATAGGCTTCAGAAGTTCAAAGAGATTTGAACGTGGAGAATCTTCTGGTGACAGAAGATCTGACAAGAAGAAGGCTGTCTGCTATGAGTGCAATGAGCCTGGACATTACAAGAATGAGTGTCCAAAACTTCAGAAGGAGAATCCCAAGAAGAAGTTCCATAAGAAGAAAGGTCTTATGGAAACATGGGATGATTCTGAATCAGAATCAGGATCAGACTCTGAAGGAGAGCAGGCAAACTTTGCGCTGATGGCGACAGAAGATGATGGATCAGAATCTACATCAGAATCAGATTCTGAAGAGGTATTTTCTGAACTATCTAGAGAAGAGTTAGTTTCCAGTCTAACAGAGCTTCTTGAATTAAAAGCTCATCTTAGTATCAAATACAAAAAGCTGAAAAAGCAATTTGAATTTGAAACTAAGAAGCTTGAGTTGGAAAATTCTGAATTAAAAGAAAAAGTTTTAAAATTATCCAATAATGTTGGATCTCCTTCTGATTCAGAAAAATCCACTCCCAGTCTGAATCATATTCTGATAGAATATGATTTAAGTTTCAGGAAGTTCTTATCTAGAAGTATTGGCAGAAGTCAGCTAGCTTCTATGATATATGTTGTGTCTGGAAACAAAAGAGTTGGCATTGGTTATGAGGGTGAAATCCCATACAAGCTTGAATCTGTGGATGATATGAAAATATCATACAAGCCTCTGTATAACCAATTTAAATTTGGCCACTCCCATGATATTAAGCACACATCACATGCACAAAGTTTTCACATAACACACACCAAGAAGCATGTGACACAACCTAAGAAATATCATGGAACTCAGAATAAGAAGTATCATATTGTTCCTCCTGTTAAATATTTTGCCAAACCCAAGTTCAATCAGAACTTGAGGAGAACTAACAAGAAAGGACCCAAGAAATTGTGGGTACCTAAGGAGAAGATAAATTCTGCTGCAGATATCCTTGGCGGCAAAAAGGACAAAAAGCAAAATGTCATGGTACCTGGACTCTGGGTGCTCGCGACACATGAAGGGAAGAAGGTCTACATTCCAAGACCTGGTGCTTAAACCAGGTGGAGAAGTCAAGTTTGGAGGAGATCATAAGGGAAAAATCATTGGCTCTGGAACCATAAGTCTTGGTAACTCTCCTTCCATAACTAATGTACTTCTTGTAGAAGGATTATCGCATAACTTATTGTCCATAAGTCAATTAAGTGACAATGGTTATGATATAATCTTCAATCAAAAGTCTTGTAAGGCTGTAAGTCAGAAGGATGGCTCAATCCTATTTACAGGCAAGAGGAAGAACAACATTTATAAGATTGATCTTTCTGATCTTGAAAAGCAGAAATTGACTTGTCTTATGTCTGTTTCTGAAGAGCAATGGGTCTGGCACAGAAGATTAGGTCATGCTAGTTTGAGAAAGATTTCTCAGATTAACAAACTAAATCTGGTCAGAGGACTCCCAAATCTGAAATACAAATCAGATGCTCTTTGTGAAGCATGTCAGAAGGGCAAGTTCTCCAGACCTGCATTCAAGTCTAAGAATGTTGTTTCTACCTCAAGGTCGTTAGAACTCTTGCACATTGATCTGTTTGGCCCAGTCAAAACAGCATCTGTCAGAGGGAAGAAATATGGATTAGTCATTGTTGATGATTATAGCCGCTGGACATGGGTAAAGTTCTTGAAACACAAGGATGAGTCTCATTCAGTGTTCTTTGAATTCTGCACTCAGATTCAATCTGAGAAAGAGTGCAAAATCATAAAGGTCAGAAGTGATCATGGTGGCGAATTTGAGAACAGATTCTTTGAGGAGTTCTTCAAAGAAAATGGTATTGCCCATGATTTCTCTTGTCCTAGAACTCCACAGCAAAATGGAGTTGTAGAGCGAAAGAATAGGACTCTACAAGAAATGACCAGAACCATGATCAATGAAACCAATATGGCTAAGCATTTCTGGGCAGAAGCAATAAACACTGCGTGTTATATTCAGAATAGAATCTCTATCAGACCTATTCTAAATAAGACTCCTTATGAATTGTGGAAGAATAGAAAGCCCAACATTTCATATTTCCATCCTTTTGGATGTGTATGTTTTATTCTGAATACTAAAGATCATATTGGTAAGTTTGATTCCAAAGCACAAAAATGTTTCCTTCTTGGATATTCTGAACGCTCTAAAGGCTACAGAGTATACAATACTGAAACATTGATTGTAGAAGAATCAATCAATATCAGGTTTGATGATAAGCTTGGTCTTGAAAAACCAAAGCAGTTTGAGAATTTTGCAGATTTTGATATTGATATATCAGAAATTGAAGAACCAAGAAGCAAAGCTGCAGAAGCTGGCAGTCTCAGAAGCAATGGATCAGAAGATCAAGTTGCTGCATCTTTAGAGAATCTTAGGATTTCTGAAGAACCAACTATCAGAAGATCACCCAGACTTGCTTCAGCTCACTCAGAAGATGTGATTCTTGGGAAGAAAGATGATCCTATCAGAACCAGATCATTTCTTAAGAATGACAATCAGAAGCAGTGATCAGAATCAAAAGGCGTAAAGTCTATTCATATTCTACAGCTCTCATCCATTATCTGATGGTGAACACGTGTCTGTGCAGTTAGTACAAAACGTGCAGTTGAAAAGACGCCGACCTAGGTAACTGTGTTAAATCATTTCATTTACCATGTTCTCTCTCCTAATGTCATTTCTCATTAAATGCATATTGATTTCTTTATTTTCAAATCTTTTAAATAACTCGCTTCGTCTTCATTCCCTCTTTTTCTCTCTTTCTCTCTCTCTCTTGTGCATCCCTTTCGTTGCATTTTTTTTAAACCCTAGTTTTTGATTTGATCTCAAAGCATAATCATCATGAACTCATCTTCTTGTTCATCGAACTCAAAAGAAAAGCTCACCTCTACACAGATCCTTCTAAGCAAATATGAGTATGCTCCATTGAAAACATGCTTAATACCCACGAAAGAACTGGAAGTTCTATGTGAATCTGCTGTGGACATCAACAACCTAAAAGCAAATGGCTTTAAGTGTGATGCAAGAATCTTTGAGCAAGGATGGTCTAAGTATCTTGATAGATTGGTTGGTCCAATTTATCCTGAACTTGTGAAGGATTTTTGGGTACATGCAACGGTTACCCCAACTGCCATCATTTCATTCGTGCTAGGGCATGAAGTGGTTATCACTGAAAAGCTCATCAGGAAGTTGTACAATCTGAATAATGAAGAAGGTTGGACTGGTTTTCGACATGCATCAGTTGATTGGTCTAAAGTTGAACAACAAATCTCTCAGACTTTTGGAATTGACTCTAATAACACAGGCACCTTAAGGTCGTTTTATAAAGTATGGGCTGAGATTATTCTGGGTTCCCTTCACCATAGAAAAAGGATGCTCTCCTCCTCCTACATCAGTCCAAATCACAAGTACACTCTTTTCTGCATTGGCAAAAAGACTGAGATCAACATCTCCTATATTTTATTTGAGAATCTGAAGACTTCTATCTTTGAGTCAAGAGAAGACGAAAGGGCGAAGTACCCTCATATTTCAAGAACGACTATTCCTTTTGGAAGAATGATTTCAGACATTCTGATTGAAAGCAAAGTGCTGGACTCCATCAGAAAACTCAATGCGTCCCATTTTCTTGGAGTAGTTCAAGGTCCCATTTTCAATGGTGTGGATTTGTTCAGACTGGAACTCATTCAAAATGTACCTTCTGTGTGCACAAGCTTTCCTGACATTCTGACAAGAAGAGTTGCTGTTGAAGGCTTTGCCTTTTTGTTTCAAAAAGAACTGCATCAGGTTGTCAAGCTTTACCTGGAAGATTGTGTTAGGAAGCAATCAGATATTGATCCTGCTTGGATCCGTGGCAGAGTACTTCCGTCCAAGGCTGATCTTCTGAAGAAGGATCAGAAGGAACTAAAGGCTAGGCTAAAAAGAAAAGCCCAAGAAGATGAGGCTAAGAAAGCCAAGAAGTTGAGAGTTACCTATGATCCTGACAAGGTGGACTCTGAAGAACGAAGAGATAAAAGGATCAGAGATTCCTTTCGCAGAACCAGATCTTCTTCTTCTGTACAAACCTCCAGGCAGGTTTTTACTCCACCTCCTTCTGTCCCTAAACCATCTTTCCAATCACCCCCATCTGAACCAAAAATAAACTTCACCTTACCAAATCCTTCTCCATCATCCTTCTCCTCTCCCATTCTAAACCCCACACCTCTAAGTATTCTTCCCCCAACTCCTTCTGATAAATCTTTCTCACCAATTCTCTTTTCAAATACTCCATCCTCTTCTCAATCTATCATTTCTGATATTCCATCTTCATCAATCATTCTCTCAGATATCCCTTCTTCCTCATCCACCGCACCTCCACCTTCTATATCCCATCCCTTACCTACCAGAAAATCCAAACCTTACTGTCTTCTCTACCCTGACTACAAATTCACCTTCAATCCGCCTGAACCTGAACCCTATATCTACCTGAAACTTTTCAGACATGAGGTGATTAGCAGTCTAGACCTTCTGAAGGATGCATTTCTAAATGGTCTGGATGATGTTTCTACAAGAAATCTCTGGAGAAGATTTCGCAAGGATTTTCAAGTAGAAGCAATGAGAGTACAGAAAAGACTAGTGGCTGCTGCTCCTGGTTACCCTGGTCACCTTCTGGAGGGTGATAATGGTATATACTACCATCCTCTCAGAAATTGTGTTGCTGCTGAGGAGAAGCCCTTTTTGGATGAATTGGAACAAGCAAGGCTGGCTGCTGCATTAGAAGCTAATCCATGTAGGGATATTGTTATCTGGATTCCTGATTATCCAGTTCTGCTCGTGGATTTCAAAACCCTCTTTGACTTTCTGAGGGAAAACCCTTCTAAGGAAGACCCAAGCTTGGTCATTCCAGAAGTTGTTGACCCACCAGAAGTTGAAGGTCCTTCTGCTCCCAGGAATCTTGCTGCCATTCTTCAGGCTCTTGAGAATGGAGATTCGGAAATTCCTGCTGCAGAATATGGAGATGCTTATATGCAAGAAGCAGATGTAGAAGATCATGTTGCTGAATCAGTTCCTGTTGAGGAAATCCCTGCAAATGATCTATCTATGGAAGCTACAGATCACAATGCTATTCCTGTGGTTAGAAGCGGTGAAGCTTCTTCTGATGAATCTTCTCGTCTTGCAACGAATCTGGAAGATATTCAGAAGAAACAGGATGAGTTTAGCGCTTTCATAGAGAAGCAAAATGAGCACAACAATGGGGTTCAAGCGATGCTGGCCAAGATCTTGTCAAGGCTAGGGCCGTCTTAGATTGAGTCTGTGTTGTTTTGTTTTTGCTTTTGCTGCATCTGTTTTGTGCATCTTGTTTTCCTTCTCTGCGTGTACTTTTGTACCTGCTGTTTGAACTTCAATGAAATCATTTTTTTTCCGTGTGTTTCTTTTTGTTTGTATCTGAATCTTTTCTGTCTTTTGATGATATGACAAAAAGGGGGAGAAATATGTGATAAATGATTTGATTTAATCAGTTGCTTTACTAACAGAAGCTGCAAGCTTCATATGTTTTTAAGTTCTGTTGTTGCAGGAATCGAAGATTCAAGATCAACATGAGAAGCAACGAGATAATGAAGCAACTCTTTAGAGAATCAAGCTCTTGGGTTCTTGAAGCAAGCTGAGTGCTAGGAAGCTTCAGAATCAGAAGCAAGAAGGAAGAAATGATCAGAAATAGCTCTTGGATTCTTGAAGCAAGCTGAGTGCTAGGAAGCTTCAGAATCAGAAGCAAGAAGGAAGAATGATCAGAAATTCTGATAATAGAATATGATCCAAATCATTGTCTATTTGCTCTGATACATTGTCTATTGAATCTGACATATTCTATATGGCTTATATGGCTCTGATACATATTTTGTGTTCTGATACACATCTTATGTTCTAACTCATTCATGCTGACTTTTGTCGTTTAGTTTTGTTCTGTAACATTTCAGGATGTAGAGATGCTCTGATGATGCTCTGGTACATTCAACAATGTTCTGATACAATCTAGCATGAAGTGATGTAAGAAGAAATTCAAAGCTCTGAAGCTATCCGAGGGAAGCAGAAATCAGAAGCTGTGAATGTTCTAAAAGATCCAGAAAACTCAAGTTCTGAAGCTGTCCTAAATGGAAGCATGAATCAGAAGCTGTGAATGTTCTGAAGATCAAAGAAATTCAAGTTCTGAAGCTGTCCTAAATGGAAGCATGAATCAGAAGCTGTGAATGTTCTGAAGATCAAAGAAATTCAAGTTCTGAAGATGTCCTAAATGGAAGCAGGAATCAGAAGTTGTGAGGGTTCTAGGGATCTAAAGAAATTCAAGTTCTGAAGCTGTCCAATGGAAGCAGAAGTCAGAAGCTATGAATTATCAGAAGCAAGAAGCTTATGTGACCGTCTCTACCGAAATAATCAGGGAAGTCTTTTATTATTAAAGTTCTTCGAGTATTTATTTCAGGGGGAGATTATTCATCTTAGGGGGAGATTGTTAATCTCAGGGGGAGACATATTCACATGCTTATGCTATAGCTGTGTAATTTGTCCTTAGCCGTCTGCTCGTTCTGATCGCAAATTCATATCATTTATATATGTTTTTGTCATCATCAAAAAGGGGGAGATTGTTAGAACAAGATTTGTTATGATCAATATTCTTAGTTTTGATGATAACTGAAGGATAGAAAAACACTTAGAAAGGGGGGGTTTGAATAAGTGTAGCTTTAAAAACTTGACAGATAAAAATAAATTGCACAGTTATTTTTATCCTGGTTCGTTGTTAACTAAACTACTCCAGTCCACCCCCGCAGAGATGATTTACCTCAACTGAGGATTTAATCCACTAATCGCACGGATTACAATGGTTTTCCACTTAGTCAGCAACTAAGTCTTCCAGAGTCTTCTGATCACACACTGATCACTCCAGGAACAAATGCTTAGATACCCTCTAAGACTTTTCTAGAGTCTACTGATCCACACGATCACTCTAGTTACAACCTGCTTAGATAACCTCTAAGACTTCCTAGAGTATTCTGATCCACACGATCACTCTAGTTCCTTACAACTTAATGTAATCAATTCTAAGAGTATTACAAATGCTTCTTAAAAGCGATAATCACAAACTGTGATATTTCTCTTAACGTTTAAGCTTAATCTCACTAATATATTACAACAGCAATGTAGTGAGCTTTGATGAAGATGAAGATTCTGAGCTTTGAATTTGAACAGAGTTTCAGCAAGTTAATAAGCGTTGTTTTGTTCAGGATCGTTAACCTTGCTTCTCATCAGAACTTCATATTTATAGGCGTTGGAGAAGATGACCGTTGAGTGCATTTAATGCTTTGCGTGTTCCGTACAGCATCGCATTTAATGTTATACGCTTTTGTCAACTACCTCGAGCCTTGTTCACGCTGTGTCTACTGACGTAGCCTAGAATAGCTTTTAACGTTCCTTTTGTCAGTCAGCGTAGCTTGCCACTTGTACTTCCTTCTGATCTGATGTTTGTGAATACAACGTTTGAATATCATCAGAGTCAAACAGCTTGGTGCATAGCATCTTCTGATCTTCTGACCTTGAAGTGCTTCTGAGCGTGATACCATCAGAACTTCAGTGCTTCTGTTCTCTTGTTCTTCTGATGCTTCCATAGACCCATGTTCTGATTCTGCTTCGACCATCTTCTGATGTCTTGCCAGACCATGTTCTGATGTTGCATGCTGAACCCTTTGAGACAAAGCTTCTGAGTGCTGAATTATGCGTACTCTTTATATATATTTCCTGAAAAGGAAATTGCATTGGATTAGAGTACCATATTATCTTAAGCAAAATTCATATTATTGTTATCATCAAAACTAAGATAATTGATCAGAACAAATCTTGTTCTAACAATCTCCCCCTTTTTGATGATGACAAAAACATATATAAATGATATGAATTTGCGATCAGAAAGAGCAGACGGCAAAAGACAAATTACACAGCTATAGCATAAGCATATGAATATGTCTCCCCCTGAGATTAACAATCTCCCCCTGAGATAAATAATCTCCCCCTGAAATAAATACTCGAAGAACTTTAATAAAAGACTTCCCTGATTATTTCGGTAGAGACGATCATATAAGCTTCTGTCTTTAGAGAATTCATAGCTTCTGACTTCTGCTTCCATAGGACAGCTTCAGAACTAGAATTTCTTTAAATCCCTAGAACACTCACAGCTTCTGATTCCTGCTTCCATCTAGGACAGCTTCAGAACTTGAATTTCTTTGATCTTCTGAACATTCACAGCTTCTGACTTCCGCTTCCATCTAGGACAGCTTCAGAACTTGAATTTCTTTGATCTTCTGAACATTCACAGCTTCTGATTTCTGCTTCCATTTAGGACAGCTTCAGAACTTGAGTTTTCTGGATCTTTAGAACATTCGCAGCTTCTGATTTCTGCTTCCCTCGGATAGCTTCAGAGCTTGAATTTCTACCAACATCACTTCATGCTAGATTTGTATCAGAACATTGTTGAATGTACCAGAGCATCATCTGAGCATCTCTACATCCTGAAATGTTACAGAACAAAAACTAAACGACAACAGTCAGCATGAACGAGTCAGAACATAAAATGTATATTCGAACACATTATATGTATCAGAGCCATATAGGCTAAAATAATGTATCAGAGCAAATATAATTTTGTCAGAGTAAATAGACAAATATAGATCAAATTCTATTTTCTTTCTTGCTTCTGATTTCTGAAGCTTGACAGCACTCAGCTTGCTTCAGTTTCCATGGTTTTGCTTCTTGTGTTTGCTTTGCTTTGAAGATTTTCTTCACTTCTTTATACCTGCAAAACACTTAAACCATATAGAACTTGCAGTTCTTGTTAGTAAATGTGTGGGAGCTTTACCCAGCAACTGATAGATTAATCTTAATCAAATCATTTATCATTTATCTTTCTCCCCCTTTTTGTCATAACATCAAAAAGAATATTTCAAAAGATTCAGATGAATAAAACGACAAATAAAATCACTGGAATGTAAAACAAGGAAAACTTTTTATTGATAATCAAAAGAGATTACATGAAGATGTTTAACAAGCAGATGCAGCAAGGAAAAGAAAACTACAAAGACCAAAGCCTAAGATCCTAGCTAAGACAAAGTCTGTGCCAGCATGCCATGAAGGAGAGAAACGCCTCATTGACTGCTTCTTGGGCTTTCAGGCGAGGGGTCAGGGAGACTTGGTTCTGATGCAGATCTTCCACAATCTTTATCAGAGACAACATTCTCAGCAGGTGAAGATGAAGAGATTTCTTCGGAATGGGTTGAGGGAGAGGAAAGGTTAGATGAAGAGGAAGTTGAGTCTAGAAGGAAACAAGATGAGGAAGACGATGGAGATGATGGAGGGCTTTCACCAGGAGGTTGAAACACACGTCTAGAATAGTTTCCAGATAACATTGCTTCGAATGGATTCACCTTGAGAGGATCATAGGTGATTTTTACTCTTTTTGGTTTGGTTTCTGGTTCAGCAGTTGCCTTTCTCTTTTGTTTCCGATCATTATCTTGATTCCCAGAGCTTGACGATGGATTCATGATGAATTTGCAGATATTTGAAACTGCTAGGGTTTATGATATGAATGTAAAGAGAGAGAACGAAAAAGAAACTGTATGCAAAGTGAGAGAAATATAAGAGGGAAAAGAAACGTTTGAAGAATATAAAAAGAAAAACTGAAAGGGAGTTAATGATGAAAAGCATTTAATGTTACGTGACATGAGGAGAGATAATAATGACAAAAGAGGTGACTTGCACAGTTACCTAAGTAGACGTTGTCGCGGGCGAAAAACCGTTTTGTTCCTCTTTTTTGTGGGATGAGACACCTGATGCCTTCTTTGGGCTCGAGTGCTCATAAAAATGATTTTTCTTTTATTTCGACCAAACTTTTTATTATTTCCAAAGGAGGAAAAGGAAAAAAGATGCAATAACCTAAAAGTGGGGGGAGAGATCTTGAGTAAGAGGGTTGGTTATACGAAGGGAAGGTATTAGCACCCAACGTATCTGTAGTACTCTACAGGGTTCTTTATTGTTTTTCATTCTATGTTACGGTGGAGGTTCTGTTGTGAAATAGGTGGGACCTAAGGTGTTTGTTTGATTATGCTCGCAAAGATCATCGCGATCCTCTGCATACATATCCCTTAGAGGGAATCAGAGCATCTGTAGCTCGGGGTCTACGGGTGCTAAGGTTTGAATGGTTTGAGAGAGAAGTTTTGCTCGCCAAGGGATAAGACCTTGTGCCTACGTATTCTCAAAGGGATGTTGAGAAAGTCAGAGCAATCGTAGTTCCCACTTATGCTAGTGGAAGCAAAGGAAAATAGACAAATGTCGTCTAAATGCTAGATGTATCTAATCTATATCATCACATACATCTGTTTGATTTTGTTTGAAAATCTTTTCATTATAAGCCCGGGGCCATGCCACTTAGGGTGCTTAGAATGATAAAGATGTTTTTGTTTGTTTAACCAGCCTTGTGGCAAAAGTTTCAATGAAGTCAGCCTTGTGACAAAAACTTTGATTAATCAGCCAGCCTTGTGGCAAAAGTTTCAATGAAGTCAGCCTTGTGACAAAAACTTTGATTAATCATCCAGTACGGTGGTAAAACAGTTTGATTGATTTTCTTGATTTCTCTTGATCAAATGACTTCATATATCATATATTGATGATTTAAAACTTCAAAAGTCATGGTTGACCAAAATTCCCCAAAAGTCAATGGTGATCTTGTACAGTTGACTTTTTTCAGACGAATCGCGTTTCTGGAGATTTCAAATGAAACATGCTATCCTCACCATATGAATGGTATGAATGGATCACATTGAAGCATTAGAGGATATTGAGCCATGTTTTGAGTTGTGGCACCATGTCCTGATTAAAAAGTCAGTTGTTCAGTGAATTAGGTCAAAAACCCTAATTGTCGACCTGATGAGATTGATGACTGTAGGTCTTGAATTGAGATGCAATTTCCATTGTATATTGTCATAGGGATTATTTGAAGATGATTGAAACTTTTGATTGACTTCCTGGGGGTTTTTTATGGTTTCCCAAATGTGATCCCTGATTTCAGTCCCTGATAATTCAAAACCCTGATCTGAGGATTTGTCTGATCAATCTTTGTGTAGGAGATGTTATGAGCCAATGGATTAGGTCAAAATGATGCACTCGAGGTCTTGATATCATGTCCCAAGTCATTAGGTCAAACCCCTGAGCAAAAGTCAGGAGTATGCTAACTTCAGTCAAAACCCTAATCTGGTTGGTTCAGAGCCTTTGAACTTGTTGAAATGAATCTCTGAGGACCAAATGTTGATTGTTGATGAAGATGGTTCATTTGAGATGAAGGGAGAACAAAACCCTAAATGATTGTTACTTGTACTGATGAGTGATTTCCTGATTAAATCCTGCTGAGTCACAAGTAGCAAACACAAGCTATGCAATTTGTTAGAGATGCAAATGATGCATATGCAATGATATGAGGTGGTATCTTAGGTCAAAAATTGGGGTATGACAGATGCCCCTATTTAAGTTTCTTCAACCTGAGACATGAAGATTGAAAATCTTCGTTTTGATAGGGTGGAAGAGACTTAAATATCAGAAGACGCGAATTTTGGACCTAAGATACCAAAATTGCGAATGATGCAAGGATATCTTTACCGAGGGAATATCAAGAACTGACTCCGCTGGGGAAAAGAGATTGGGAGGGATGTCTCAATCCGTTTTAGGAAGAGAATCCGTTTTTCTTTTCGGGAAAGCAAGTGTATGCTTCACCGGGGAATGATAGCTTTGTAAGAAAAGCTTACCTATCGACATTATCGACTATCAGCATGGGGATAGACTTGTTTAATAATGCGAAGGTGAAAGGTATGAAACTGTGTTACCGACTACCAGCATGGTGATAGACTTGACAAGGTAAAAAGAGCTTCAAAAGTTTGGTTAATATTACCGACTATCAGCATGGTGATAGACATGTTTAATAATATAACCAAACAAAAGGGTACTGACTACCAGCCTTGTGATAGTGGTTTTGAAGACATGATCAATTATCAGCCAAGTGACAAAATGATCCTGGAGACTTTGCTAGGGAAATTACTGGTTATTCAGCCTTGTGAACAGTAATAAGGCCCTGATTGTCAAATGGTCTTCATGATTGATTTCCTTGAGAGGAAAAAGCTTTTGAGAGAGACATAAGCTGCTCAGATGACGAGGCTATTGCTTATTGTCTATTTTTTCACGACTCTGTTTGAGGAATCGGAATTTGAATCTTTGGTAAAGACAAGGTTCTAACCAAGAATTAATTGGAAAGAAATAGTCAAACAAGACTTTGTACCCAATGAGGAATGAACTCGAATGGGTATTTTCTCCTTCGTTTTGAGAGGAGAAACTAAAGCAACCTTCTTCCACGAGGAATGATCTCAGTGGGGAACTGGAGAAAGAAAGGATGTTATTTCTGCTTATGGGTGACAACCTACTTGGATAGATGACACGCCCATACTTGTTTCTTTTTTTCTTTTTTCTTTCTTTCCTTCTTCTTTTTTTTTTTTTTCTCTTTTTTTTCGGAATAGATATATCCTGAACAAGTGATTTCGAAGCAAACATTGAAAAATGTAATGATGCATAAATGACGCAAATATGTATGAATGATGAATGTCATGAATGTAGCATGCATACTGACGATACTGACAGACAAAGAAGTGTATACTGGAGAGGGACCGACGTCGCAATACAACCAGATACTCGGCAAATGTTCTTCAACACGGTGTAGATAACACAGGTGATGAATGGTGCTGCATGTTTTAAACTTCTCTGGGAAGATGATCATCTTTTCTCATTGAGATGAAAGAACCTCCTCACTGGAGATGGAAAATCTTCTTCACTAGGGATAAAAGATCCTCTTCACTGGGGATAGTAGAGCTTCTTCACTGGGGATAGAAGAGCTTCTTTACCTCGAGGGATAATTGCTTCAAGAATTCTTTTCTGGGACAAGAATACCGTTGTCTCAACAATTTTTCAGGGAGAATCCTTTTGTTCATCCTATGGAGATGACTGCTGATGTTCCTTCCGTTGTTCACAACTCAAAGGAAAATTTCGCTTTTATTTTGAAAAAGAAAAGTGAAGTAAATTCATTTAAAACTTATTTTTTCTTTTTTGTTTCAAAAGTGAATAACACAATTAAAGTGTCATTTTGCAAGCTAAAAGAAATTAGAGATTGCAAACAAATGGGCACAAGGCTCAAATTTATTTAATAGGATGGTAATCAGCTAAAGGCGTGATTCCATAGAGTATTTACAAAAGTTGGAAATGGTAATTATGCGGAAAAGGCTACATTGAAAGCAATAACCACTGTTTTCCCTAACAACTTTGAGTTCCAACTGTGCTTGTCGCTTCAGATTGGCGATGATTTGATTGAAGATCCTTTGATGAAAAAAAGACTCCTCAGGTGACGAAGTATGGACTGATGCAGTTACTTTGTCATGAATCCCTAATTTTTGCCTAGATTGCCCTTTCAGGTTTTCAATCTACCAGGATGAATTTTTTTCTGTTTATTGTCTCTAATTTTTGCCTGGACCGCCCTTTCAGATTTTTAGTCCACCGAGACGCTCATTTTTGCCTAAGTCGCCCTTTGCGGGTTTTCAACTTACCGAGCTGTTCTTTTGTATTTTTTTTAGACAAAGTATTTCTTGACTGCATCAGCATTCACAGGATGTGGGAGTTCATCACCATCCATGGTTGCAAGAGTCATGGCGCCGCCAGAAAATGTTCTTTTGACAACATACGGGCCTTCGTAATTAGGAGACCATTTGCCCCTAGAATCTGGTTGAAAAGACAAGATCTTTTTAAGCACGAGGTCGCCTTCTTGAAATTCACGAGGTCGAACCTTTTTGTTGAAGGCTTGTTTCATTCTTGCTTGGTATAACTGTCCATGGCATAGAGCAGTCATACGTTTTTCTTCGATTAAGTTCAACTGATCGTATCTGCTTTGACACCATTCAGCCTCTGATAACTTAGTCTCCATGAGGACTCTCATTGATGGGATTTCAACTTCCACGGGGAGCACAGCTTCCATGCCGTATACTAGAGAAAAGGGAGTTGCCCCTGTTGAAGTACGCACTGAAGTACGGTACCCATGTAAAGCAAATGGCAGCATTTCATGCCAGTCTTTGTAAGTGACGACCATTTTCTGGACGATCTTCTTAATGTTCTTGTTGGCAGCTTCGACGGCGCCGTTCATTTTCGGCCTGTAAGGAGAAGAGTTATGATGCTCAATCTTGAATTCCTCACACAGTTCTTTCATCATCTTGTTGTTCAAGTTTGAACCATTGTCAGTAATGATCTTGCTGGGAATACCATATCGGCAAATGATGTTATTCTTGATAAACCTCACAACCACTTGTCTTGTAACATTGGCGTAAGATGCTGCTTCGACCCATTTGGTGAAGTAATCAATAGCTACCAAGATGAAACGATGACCGTTTGAAGCTTTCGGTTCGATCATTCCAATCACGTCGATACCCCACATGGAAAAAGGCCATGGAGATGAGAGAACGTTGAGTAGAGTCGGTGGCACATGGATCTTATCTGCGTAGATCTGGCACTTGTGACATCTCTTCACGTGTTTATAACAATCAGATTCCATTGTCAACCAATAGTAACCTGCTCTTAACATTTTCTTGGACATTGCATGCCCGTTTGAATGAGTTCCAAAGGACCCTTCATGCACTTCATGCATTAACATGTCTGCTTCGTGTCTATCCACGCATCTGAGCAAAACCATGTCGAAGTTTCTTTTGTATAGCACATCTCCATTCAGGAAGAAACTTCCAGAAAGTCTCCTTAGAGTCTTCTTATCTTTGTTTGATGCCCCAAGCGGGTACTCTTGAGTTTGAAGGAAGTGTTTGATGTCGTGGAACCACGGTTTATCATCGATGACTGCTTCAGTTGCAAACACATAGGCAGGCCTTTCAAGGCGTGTAATTCTGACTTTAGGCATATCGTTCCAATGATTGACTTTGAACATGGAAGATAAAGTAGCCAAGGCATCTGCCATTCGATTCTGATCTCGAGGTATATGATGCAATTCAACCTTGTTGAAGAAAGTTAAAAGACGTCTTGCATAGTCTCTGTAAGGAATCAAACCAGGGTGGTAAGTTTCCCACTTGTCTTTGATTTGGTTGATCACAAGGGCTGAATCTCCATATATGTCCAGGATCTTGATCCTTAAATCAATGGCTTCTTCGAGACCCATGATACAAGCTTCATATTCTGCGATGTTGTTGGTACAATCAAATAGCAGTCTGGCGGAGAATGGGATATGAGTACCCTTGGGAGTGATGATGATTGCCCCAATTCCATTGCCAAAAGCGTTTACTGCTCCATCAAAAATTAGGCCCCATCTTGATCCAGGGTCAGGACCTTCTTCAGGTAATGGTTCGTCACAATCTTTCATCTTCAAGTATAAGACATCTTCATCAGGAAAGTCAAACTTGAGAGATTGATATTCATTAATTGGTTGATGCGCCAAGTGATCGGCGAGAATGCTTCCTTTGACCGCTTTTTGAGCACGGTATTCAATGTCATATTCGGATAACAGCATTTGCCATCGGGCAATCCTTCCTGTTAATGCAGGCTTTTCAAAGACATACTTGATCGGATCCATTTTGGAGATTAACCAAGTAGTATTGTTGATCATGTATTGGCGGAGACGTTTTGAAGCCCAAGCCAAAGCACAACATGTTTTTTCGAGCATGGAGTAACGAGACTCACAGTCTGTGAATTTCTTACTCAAGTAATAGATGGCATGCTCCTTCTTACCGGTTTCATCTTGTTGTCCAAGCATACAACCCATGGATTCTTCCAACACAGTAAGGTACATGATTAATGGTCTTCCTTCAACTGGAGGAATCAATATTGGTGGTTCTAACAGGTACTCTTTGATACTGTCGAACGCTTTCTGGCAATCTTCAGTCCATACAACCCCTTGATCTTTGCGGAGAAGCTTGAAAATCGGCCCACAAGTAGCAGTCATTTGAGAGATAAATCTGGAGATATAGTTCAATCGTCCGAGAAATCCTCTTACTTGCTTTTCAGTTTTTGGTGCAGGCATCTCTTGAATAGCTCTGACTTTGTCGGGATCTACTTCAATTCCTCTTTTGCTGACAATGAAACCCAAGAGTTTTCCAGATCTAACCCCAAAAGTACATTTGTTAGGATTCAAGCGGAGCTGATATTTCCTTAATCGTTGAAACAACTTCAAAAGGTATTCAATATGTTCTTCTTCTGTGCTAGACTTGGCTATCATGTCGTCCACATAGACTTCAATTTCTTTATGCATCATGTCATGGAAGAGAGTAGTCATTGCCCTTTGGTAAGTCGCGCCTGCATTCTTCAATCCAAATGGCATTACTTTGTAGCAAAAGGTACCCCATGGGGTGATGAAAGATGTCTTCTCCATGTCTTCAGGAGCCATCTTGATCTGATTATAACCGGAGAACCCGTCCATGAAGGAAAAGACGTTGAACTTAGCAGTGTTATCAACCAGCATGTCAATATGTGGTAATGGAAAGTCATCTTTTGGACTGGCCTTGTTCAAGTCACGGTAGTCAACACACATTCTGACTTTGCCATCTTTCTTCGGAACTGGCACTATGTTAGCCAACCATTGAGGATACTCAGAGGTGACTAGAAAACCTGCGTCGAGTTGCTTTTGAACTTCCACTTTGATCTTGTTAGCCATATCAGGGTGAGTCCTTCGTAATTTCTGCTTAACTGGCGGACATTCTGGCTTCAATGGCAAGTAATGCTGAACAATATTGGTATCCAACCCAGGCATGTCTTGGTAGGACCAGGCAAACACGTCAACATATTCTTTGAGAAGGTCTGTCAACTTACTCTTGATATCAGCATCAAGCAGCGATCCAATGGTCACTTCTTTTTTGTCTTCTTCAGAACCCAAGTTGATCTTTTCTAGTGGCTCTTTGTGAGGCAGAATGGCTCTTTCCTCGTGCTTAAGTAATCGAGAGATCTCGTCCGGGATCTCCTCTTCTTCCTCTTCTTCGGCTTCGAACACAGGAAACTCAAAGTTGGGAGAGGGCATAGGGTTATTGCATTCAATGGGTTTATCAATAGTAAATCTGCACATGTGATTTATATCTATTTCAGAAAATTTATGAATGCAAGAGTGTATGCATATTTTTTTTTTTTTTTTTTTTTTGAAAAAGTTTTTTTTATTTTATTTTGGTTTTTTAGGATTACCATTTCCAGAAAAAAAGCAAAAAAATAAAACACATAGTGTAGGGAATTCAAAATGACACTTTATTTATGATTCATTTTTGAAACAAAGCCCTAAACACAAACTCATTTGTCTTGGGCAGGACAAAGAGGGAAACTTTTAAAACAAAGCCCTATACACAAAGTTATTTGGGCGGAACATTTAAAAGAAAAGCCCTATAAAACATCTCTCTGCTTTGGGCAAGGCAGGAGGTCAAAATAACAGCGAGGTGATTACTTTGAGCGGCGAACAACATTCGGAACGTCGACAGCTTTCCAGTAGCAACGAACTCCTCTGTGTATTATGTATTCAGGAAAATTCTCCTCAGAATCATCTCCAGCATTGACATTGACCGCTGGTCGAGCAGGATTTGAAGGTCCTGGTTTGTCAACCTTGTTCTTTGTAGAGTTGAAACGGTCTTCTTCTACTTCTTGAAGAGCATAAGACGAGTCACAATCTTCAGAATTTTCAGGATGTATTTCCCAGTCTTCAGGATGAAGAGACTCATTGTCAGCGACACTTTCCGAGTCAGTTGCGGGACCATCTTCCCCTTCATCTTCAAAAATGGCATTTATGTGATAATAACCATCTTCCAGATTGTTAACCTTGGCAGATGCATTGAATCCGAAATCTCCAGTAATTTCAGGCTGCTGAGAAAATTGACAGGGCTGATAAGCCTCTTCTGGTTGACTATTATATTCAAAGGAATCTCCCCATCCAGTTGGTTGGATATCCTCAATCGCAATCTTGTAACTTTCAGGTGCAGTATATTTCACCATATAATCAAATTTTCCACTTGGTTGTCCCAAGGTGTCCCATATTTCTGCAGGAACAGGCTCAGTTTCATTGCCTTTGGATTTTTCTGAAGGAGGATATGGTTCTTCCTGAGATATGTATCCCGAGTCATTGAGATAACATTTCCATTCTTCTTCAGTATCGGAGAGACCTTCTTCGATGCATTCTTCGATAAGGACATTAACCTCTTGAGGAATTGGGTTAAGGAATCCTCCACTAATGAATGTTTCTTTGATCGGACGAAGGGTTTCATCCTTCTTGGTGCAGTTTGAGAATGTTGGTGAACATCCGAGACCTGCTCTAGTTTCATTCTTGGTCGGGATCACAACTTGCCCCCAGCCGGTGGTAGTTCCATCTTTTACTACTTTCGCTGCCTCTTTGTAAGAAGAGATCGATGCTTTCTTTTTGGAAGATTCGTCTTCTAAAGAGAGACCTTGGAACTGCGTTCCTTCCTCACTGTCAGCACTTATGAAAGAGAAATTGGATAAATGACTCACCATCAAGGCTTGTTCTCCACTTATTGTTACCAATTTTCCATTTGTTACAAATTTTAACTTTTGATGGAGCGTAGAAGTTACTGCCCCTGCTTCATGGATCCATGGTCGTCCTAACAGACAGCTATAAGCAGCTTGAATGTCCATGACTTGGAAGGTGATTTGAAATGTATGTGGACCAATTGTCATGGGAAGGTTGACTTCACCAATAACAGATTTTCGCGATCCATCAAATGCTTTGACTACTACACCACTGAATTTCATAGGCATTCCTTGGTAAGACAAGCGAGCAAGAGTCGTCTTTGGCATAACATTCAAGGAAGATCCGGTGTCTACCAACACATTGGACAAAGAGTCTGACTGACAGTTCATAGAAATGTGCAAAGCAAGATTGTGATTTCTACCCTCCTCGGGGAGTTCTTCATCACAGAAGCTTAAATTGTTGCAAGCTGTTATGTTGGCTATTATCCCATCAAAGTGATCAACAGTCACATCATGGTCTACAAAAGCTTGATCTAAGACTTTCATCAGGGCTTCCCTGTGGGCTTCAGAGTTCAACAGCAATGAAAGTATTGAGATTTTTGAAGGAGTCTGCATAAGCTGATCCACAATCTTGTATTCACTTCTTTTGATAAGCTTCAAAATTTCATCAAAGTCGGGATTGACATTGGTTCCACTGGACTGACCAACATCAGTGTTTGTATTACTGACAGGAGTTTCCACAGGATTCCCCACTGGTGTATTCACAGGATTTTGTCCGGCTGCAGGAGCAACAGGCTGCTTTGGAGGTAGTGGAGTATACACACGTCCACTTCTTGTTACACGACTCACATCAGCAATGTTTACAACGGATGAGAGAGTAGGTAAAGGAGCTTCTTGTCCATTCTTTATCATTGTGGCATTGTAGTTGTATGGAACTGCCTTGTCAGAGTCATAAGGAACAGGTCCAGGTAGACAAATGATCAAAGGAGCAACAGGAACCTTCGGCTTGTTGTAAGTAACTTCCATGCGCTCAGGCATGTTGAAATGAGGAACGATGACGTTAACTGTAGGCATTTCCGAGTTGATATCTGAGACTAAAAGCTCATGCGGATAACATCCTATCATGTTAACTTCATTTTCATCCCTATTTCTGTAGATCTCAATAGTACCATTATCTAGCAAAACTTGGAGATCTCTTCTCACAATTGAACACCCGTGAGGATCCACACAACATATTCTACAGGAACCGTATTGATGCTGGCGAAAATTCGGCCCCCGACAAAGAGTAGCGTGCATTTGTACCAAATCTGCTCTTGAAAAGTTGATATTATAGACTCGGTATTGGCCAGGACATCCATACACCATGTTTACAACATGCCCTCCATGATTGGGCAGCGGATTTGCTTGCACATTAGGATTCAAATTTCTGAATGAGAGGAGATTAGATCTAACCAACCTCTGAACTTCATATTTCAAAGCTATGCAATGCTCAAGATCATGGCCGGGCGCTCCTTGATGATAAGGGCATGAGACCTCAGCTTTGTACCACCATGGGAGTCTCTCAGGTACTGGTGGTGGTGCTCTAGTTTGAACGAGACCTTTTTCAATCAAAGCAGGGTACAACTCTGTGTAGGTCATTGGAATCGGATCAAACTGTGGAGCTCTTTGTACACGATTCTGATTATTGTTAAACTGCTGAGCCTGTTGTCGAGGCTGTTGTTGTTGAAACTGAGGAGTGAATCCCGGATTTGGTGTTGTGTTAACGACTGGTGTGATAGAAGCAACCTGTCGCTGACGATTGACATTTCCTCTCGGCCTCCCTTGGGATACCATGTCAACACTTTGTTCTTTCTTCTTTTGGAAACCACTTCCGAACTTTTTGGTTCCGCTTGAAGATCCACCTTCTTTAGTCAGACGTCCGGTTCGGACTCCTTCTTCTAGACGCATCCCCATGTTTACCATTTCGGTGAAATCACTTGGAGCACTAGCAATCATGCGTTCATAATAAAACGGACTGAGAGTATTCAAGAAGATCTTTGTCATCTCTTTCTCTTTTAACGGTGGATTAATCTGAGCAGCGGTTTCTCTCCATCGTTGGGCATATTCTTTGAAAGCTTCATGGTCTTTCTGAGCCATGGATCGAAGCTGATCTCGGTCTGGAGCCATATCCGAGTTATACTTGTATTGTCGGACAAAGGCCTCACCTAGGTCATTGAAAGTCCGAATATTGGTGCTATCCAAGCCTGTGTACCACTTCAGTGCGGCACCAGTCAAACTGTCTTGAAAGTAATGGATAAGCAATTGATGATTATCTGCATAAGTAGACATCTTTCTGGCATACATCACAAGATGGCTTTGTGGACAAGAACTACCTTTGTACTTCTCAAAGTCTGGGACCTTGAATTTAGCCGGTATTCGTACACTGGGAACCAAACATAGTTCCTGGGCATTCTTTCCAAACAAATCTTTTCCCCGAATAGCTTTGACTTCCAGCTGCATCTTGTTGAACTGTTCTTGGAGATCTCCCACAAGACTTCGCTGATTTGTGCTATCACCCTGATCATGATAAATCTCATTGTCTCCGTAAGGAACAGTGTGAACCATAGGAGTCGGAACCGTCATAGTGGGTTGAGAAAGTGCCATAGTGACTTGGGAAAAAGTTATCCCCTGATTTGGAGTGAACTGTGAACTCTGAGCAGCAGGCGCTTCAGTTGTGGATGTTTGAACCCCAGAAACATTATGGCGGAAACCTGTACCAAAGCTGAAAGGCGTGCCCCAACCTTCTGGCATGGAGAAAGATGGAATACCGAACGCAACTGTAGAAACTGGAGTAGTGACTTCAGATGTTACCGTCGCTTGGCTGTTGGGTGGCGGCGGCTGATTCTGTGCGGCCATTAAAGAGTCAACTAGAGTAGTGAGACTTTCCAATTTTCCTGAAGAGTGGTCACTGTACCACGAAGCTCAATATTCTCTTATTCAGAACTTTCCATTATTCTTCTTCTGCTTGAACGAGTATTGTATCTGTGATTTGATTGCGAGTGCGGTCGAGAAACTTTGAGACGCGATAGCTTGACGATCTAATGGAGAAAGATCCAAAAGATAAGACTCTATATAACAGACTCGATATGCAGAATGATGTATGCAAAAAGAAATTTATGATTTTTCCAAATATTTTAAAGATTATTTTCTTGCAAACATTTGTACACAAACTGATCTTTTATTCATTCATTTTTTTATTACAATAATGGGAAATGTTACAACATTGGAGCGTAGCTCCTTACAAAAGCAAATGATAAATAAAAAGCTAAACAATCCTAAGCATCTTCATCAGACGAAGAACCAAATGCATTGTGCAGCTTGAGCTTCATGATTTCTTTCCCATAGTAAGCTTTCAATTCGGCCTTTTCGGTCTTTAGCTTGTCAACAATATTCTTCCAATCGTCAGGAGTTGGAGCGTTGCTTGTTGAACCTTCAGGTTTTTTCTTGCTTTCTTTGATGTACCTCTTGATTGCAGCGTCTTTCTGACGAATCTTCTCATCTTTACTCATGAGCCATCCATCTTGACAGTAGAGAGTTTCTTCGTGATCTTTCACTTGTTTCTTCAACCTTCTGTTTTCCATATCGGTCCTACGAAACTTGTGCTCCCAAGCATTTTTCTCTAACCTCATCTTGGCTAAAGTGTCTTGGTATTCCTTCATAGTGGGAATGGGAATATTGGGTAGTTGAGATACCACAAGAGACATGGGTTTTTCATGATCATAAGGCATTTGAAACTCCTTTGCTCTTTTCTTTACCCAGCAGGTGTAGGCGTCCGTAGCAATGCAATTCCTTTCCTCACTTTTTTCTTTCCATCGGACGTCGTACCAAGCTCTCATCATTCTTGTCTTCAACCTTTGAGGATCTTCCCTTTCTTGATAGAAGTAGCTTTCTACTGCGAGACCAACAGGTTTAACTGAATTTGCATACCCGAGTTGTCGTCGGGCTAAGATCGGATTGTAGTTAATTCCTCCTTGTGTACCAATGAGGGGTACGTTGGCGAACTCTCCACAACTTTCAATGGTTTCTGTACCACAGCGAGCCAAGGTATACCAACGGATATCATTATTAGTAAGAGACATAAGTCTTCGAGGCCAACGCAAACCTTCTCGGTTTTCTGTGAAAATAGGAGACTCAGGTAAGTGTGAAACAATCCATTTGAACAACAAAGGTGCACAACATACAATGATTCCACCGCCTTGGCGATTCCTATGATGGACAGAGAAATACATGTCACCAAGTAAAGTCGGAACAGGATTTCCAATCAGAAAGATCTTTATGGCATTGATATCAACAAAGTTGTCGACATTGGGAAACAGAACCAACCCATAGATGAGCAAGGCTAGTATAGCTTCAAAAGCTATCATGCTACCAGTTTCGATGAAATCAAAGGCTTTCTTTACCAGGAAGTGTGAAGTTAAACCCGGAAGGTTTCCTTTGGTAGTCCAATTACTCTCTACTTCAGATTTCTTCAAGTGGATACTTGTTGCAATGACATGTGACTTAGGAATGGCTTCCAAACCATTGAAAGGTATTTTGTCAGACACAGGAATACCCAAAAGATTGGCATATTCTTCCAAGGTCGGTACCAACTGGTAGTCTGGAAAGGTGAAACAACGGTAGACGGGATCATAGAACTGAACCAAAGTTTTGAGAAGTCCTTCATCAACATGAGTGTTCAAGATAGGCAAAAGTTTTCCATAACTTTTCCTAAAATTGGAAGGATTTTGTACAGAAGATGCTAATTCTATCAGTTTTCCCACATCAGGCGCTTTGAAACCGTATTTCTTGGTATGCCTTTTTACTTCTTCCATGACTAAATCCTAAAATGTTTGCAAAGAAAATTTCTCTAAATCTTTGGAAAAATCATGTTTTTATGGAAAAAAAAGATGGGTTTTTTTTCGAATGTATGAATGCGTGGATGCATGAATGCCACATATTCAAACATGGTAAAACAGACATGGTAACGCAAACATGATACACAAACATGGTAATTCAAACATAGTACACACAGGTTCAAAGGTCCAGCGTCACGAGCATGAGGTCAGAGAACCAAATAGGGATAGATCTAGTTAATCACCTGTACAACATGTTCTACTGATACGTCAGAGTCTACATTTTTCTTTCGGATATTACCGGCTTTCACGACTAAACTGATGAGCCAGAAATATTCTCAAGAAAAACTCGTCTGAGTGTGGTTCTCCGCATGACAACTATCCAAGTCTTCACCTGGATCGTTTCTGCACCACGTCCTAATAAGGCCAGGATGGGTTGGGGTTCTACGGTCTCTCAGCTTCTACAGTTCAATGCGGCAATAATGTCTTCGCTACGAAAGCATGCTAAACATATATTACCAACAAGGAACCTCCACTGAGCGGAAGGATTCTCAAGTGCGCCTGCACATGACTATACCCTCCACCTAATTTCTTATGTGTACTTAATCCGGGTTAGGATTTGTCCATAATGTATCACTTGTAACAGAACCACACAAGTAACAGAACCAAAGAATCACACATGTAACAAAAATTAAAATAAAAACAATAATTAGAAATAACCCTTCCTTTAGAAACAATAAAAAGATTTTCCCCAGTGAAGTCGCCATTTTTCTGTCGCGGGCGAAAAACCGTTTTGTTCCTCTTTTTTGTGGGATGAGACACCTGATGCCTTCTTTGGGCTCGAGTGCTCATAAAAATGATTTTTCTTTTATTTCGACCAAACTTTTTATTATTTCCAAAGGAGGAAAAGGAAAAAAGATGCAATAACCTAAAAGTGGGGGGAGAGATCTTGAGTAAGAGGGTTGGTTATACGAAGGGAAGGTATTAGCACCCAACGTATCTGTAGTACTCTACAGGGTTCTTTATTGTTTTTCATTCTATGTTACGGTGGAGGTTCTGTTGTGAAATAGGTGGGACCTAAGGTGTTTGTTTGATTATGCTCGCAAAGATCATCGCGATCCTCTGCATACATATCCCTTAGAGGGAATCAGAGCATCTGTAGCTCGGGGTCTACGGGTGCTAAGGTTTGAATGGTTTGAGAGAGAAGTTTTGCTCGCCAAGGGATAAGACCTTGTGCCTACGTATTCTCAAAGGGATGTTGAGAAAGTCAGAGCAATCGTAGTTCCCACTTATGCTAGTGGAAGCAAAGGAAAATAGACAAATGTCGTCTAAATGCTAGATGTATCTAATCTATATCATCACATACATCTGTTTGATTTTGTTTGAAAATCTTTTCATTATAAGCCCGGGGCCATGCCACTTAGGGTGCTTAGAATGATAAAGATGTTTTTGTTTGTTTAACCAGCCTTGTGGCAAAAGTTTCAATGAAGTCAGCCTTGTGACAAAAACTTTGATTAATCAGCCAGCCTTGTGGCAAAAGTTTCAATGAAGTCAGCCTTGTGACAAAAACTTTGATTAATCATCCAGTACGGTGGTAAAACAGTTTGATTGATTTTCTTGATTTCTCTTGATCAAATGACTTCATATATCATATATTGATGATTTAAAACTTCAAAAGTCATGGTTGACCAAAATTCCCCAAAAGTCAATGGTGATCTTGTACAGTTGACTTTTTCAGACGAATCGCGTTTCTGGAGATTTCAAATGAAACATGCTATCCTCACCATATGAATGGTATGAATGGATCACATTGAAGCATTAGAGGATATTGAGCCATGTTTTGAGTTGTGGCACCATGTCCTGATTAAAAAGTCAGTTGTTCAGTGAATTAGGTCAAAAACCCTAATTGTCGACCTGATGAGATTGATGACTGTAGGTCTTGAATTGAGATGCAATTTCCATTGTATATTGTCATAGGGATTATTTGAAGATGATTGAAACTTTTGATTGACTTCCTGGGGGTTTTTATGGTTTCCCAAATGTGATCCCTGATTTCAGTCCCTGATAATTCAAAACCCTGATCTGAGGATTTGTCTGATCAATCTTTGTGTAGGAGATGTTATGAGCCAATGGATTAGGTCAAAATGATGCACTCGAGGTCTTGATATCATGTCCCAAGTCATTAGGTCAAACCCCTGAGCAAAAGTCAGGAGTATGCTAACTTCAGTCAAAACCCTAATCTGGTTGGTTCAGAGCCTTTGAACTTGTTGAAATGAATCTCTGAGGACCAAATGTTGATTGTTGATGAAGATGGTTCATTTGAGATGAAGGGAGAACAAAACCCTAAATGATTGTTACTTGTACTGATGAGTGATTTCCTGATTAAATCCTGCTGAGTCTCAAGTAGCAAACACAAGCTATGCAATTTGTTAGAGATGCAAATGATGCATATGCAATGATATGAGGTGGTATCTTAGGTCAAAAATTGGGGTATGACAGACGTCCCCTCAACTGCACGCACGCTTGTCCAGGAGTAGTGAACACGTGTTTACCATCTGGATAGCCAGTTACAGCTGTTTTGCTTTTAAAGAGATTCTGAGTCAACTTAGACAATGAAACGTTAGTAATAACTAAATCACCATTTCTATTTGATTTCAATCAGAACTTCTTAAGAAAAAGGATTTCATTTCAGAAGATACCCATATATAAGAACTTCTCATCTTCTAATTCTGGGCTTGTTTCTAAAGACTCATTTTGTGCCAATTATATTGAATCCACCTGGTCTAGGAACAAGATCCCAAACATCATTCCTTGTAAACTGATTCAATTCTTCTTGCATAGCAATTATCCAGTCTGGATCTTCTAGAGCATGATCAACAGAAGTTGGCTCGATCAAAGATACAAGACCTAATTGACAATCTGCATTGTTCTTAAGGAATGCTCTTGTTCTGATTGGATCATCCTTCTTTCCAAGAATGACATCTTCTGAATGACCAGAGATGAGTCTGGATGATCTTCTGACAGATGGTTCTTCAGAAATGCTTAGATTCTCCAGAGAAGCTGATACTTGATCTTCAGATTCTTTGCTTCTGAGAAGCTCTGCTTCTGATGCGTTGCTTCTTGGCTCAACAACTTCTGATATATCAATATCACAATCTGCAAAATTATCAAACTGCTTTGGTTTTTCAGAACCAAGCTTATCATCAAACCTGATATTGATTGATTCTTCTACAATCAATGTTTCAGTATTGTATACTCTGTAGCCTTTTGAGCGTTCAGAATATCCAAGAAGGAAACATTTTTGTGCTTTGGAATCAAACTTACCAAGATGATCTTTAGTGTTCAGAATAAAGCATACACATCCAAAAGGATGGAAATATGAAATGTTGGGCTTTCTATTCTTCCACAATTCATAGGGAGTCTTATTTAGAATAGGTCTGATAGAGATTCTATTCTGAATATAGCATGCAGTGTTTATTGCTTCTGCCCAGAAATGCTTAGCCATATTGGTTTCATTGATCATGGTTCTGGCCATTTCTTGTAGAGTCCTATTCTTTCGTTCTACAACTCCATTTTGCTGTGGAGTTCTAGGACAAGAGAAATCATGGGCAATACCATTCTCTTTGAAGAATTCTTCAAAGGATCTGTTCTCAAATTCACCACCATGATCACTTCTGACCTTTATGATTTTACACTCTTTTTCAGATTGAATCTGAATGCAGAAATCAAAGAACACTGAATGAGTCTCATCCTTGTGTTTCAAGAATTTTACCCATGTCCAGCGGCTATAATCATCTACGATGACTAATCCATATTTCTTCCCTCTGACAGATGCTGTTTTGACTGGGCCAAACAGATCAATGTGCAAGAGTTCTAATGGCCTTGAGGTAGAAACAACATTCTTGGACTTGAATGCAGGTTTGGAGAACTTGCCCTTCTGACATGCTTCACAAAGAGCATCTGATTTGAATTTCAGATTAGGGAGTCCTCTGACCAGATTCAGTTTGTTAATCTGAGAAATCTTTCTCAAACTAGCATGACCTAATCTTCTGTGCCAGACCCACTGCTCTTCAGAAACAGACATAAGACAAGTCACCTTCTGACTCATAAGATCTTGCAGATCTGTCTTATAAATGTTGTTCTTCCTCTTGCCTGTAAATAGGATTGAGCCATCCTTCTGATTTACAGCCTTGCAAGACTCTTGATTAAAGATTATATCATAACCATTGTCACTCAATTGACTGATAGATAAGAGGTTATGTGTTAATCCTTCTACAAGAAGAACATTAGAAATGGAAGGAGAGTTACCAGACTTTATAGTTCCAGAGCCAATTATCTTGCCCTTCTGATCTCCTCCAAACTTGACTTCTCCTCCAGACTTAAGCACCAGGTCTTGGAACATAGACCTTCTTCCTGTCATGTGTCGTGAGCATCCAGAGTCCAGGTACCATGACATGTTGTGCTTTGTCCTTTTTGCAGTCAAGGATATCTGCAATAGGAATAATCTTATCCTTAGGTACCCACATCTTTTTGGGTCCTTTCTTGTTAGATTTTCTCAAGTTCTGATTGAACTTGGGTTTAACATTGTAAGCAATAGGAGGAACAGCATGATAATTTTTAATGTGAATTTCATGATATTTCCTAGGTTGTGTCACATGCTTTTTGGTGTGTGTTATGTGAAAACTTTGAGCATGTGAAGTGTGCCTAATATCATGGGAGTGGTCATACTTGAACTGATCATACAATGGCTTGTATGTGAATTTCATTTCATCAACAGGTTCAAGTTTGTATGGGGTTTCACCCTCAAAACCAATGCCAACTCTTTTGTTTCCAGATACAGCATATATCATAGAAGCTAGCTGACTTCTGCCAATACTTCTAGATAAGAACTTCCTGAAACTTAAATCATATTCTTTCAGAATATGGTTTAAACTAGGAGTGGATTGTTCTGAATCAGAAGGAGATCCAACATTATTGGATAATTTTAAAAGTTTTTCTTTTAATTCAGAATTCTCCAACTCAAGCTTCTTTGTTTCAAATTCAAATAGCTTTTTCAGCTTTTTGTATTTGAGACTAATCTGAGACTTGAGTTCCAGAAGTTCAGTTAGACCGGAAACTAACTCATCTCTAGTAAGTTCAGAAAATACCTCTTCAGAATCTGATTCTGATGTAGATTCTGATCCGTCATCTTCTGTCGCCATCAGCGCACAGTTAGCCTGCTCATCTTCAGAGTCTGAATCGTCTTCTGACTCATCCCAGGTTGCCATAAGACTTTTCTTCTTATGAAACTTCTTCTTGGGATTTTCCTTCTGAAGTTTTGGACATTCATTCTTGAAGTGTCCAGGCTCATTGCATTCATAGCACATGACCTTCTTCTTGTCAAATCTTCTGTCATCAGAAGATTCTCCACGTTCAAATTTCTTTGAACTTCTGAAGCCTCTGAACTTCCTTTGCTTGGTCTTCCAGAGTTGATTTAGCCTTCTGGAGATCAAAGACAGTTCATCTTCTTCTTCAGATTCTGATTCTTCAGGATCTTCTTCTCTAGCCTGAAAAGCGTTAGTGCATTTCTTGATATTTGATTTTAATGCAATAGACTTACCTTTCTTTTGAGGCTCATTTGCGTCCAGCTCTATTTCATGACTTCTCAAGGCACTGATAAGCTCTTCCAGAGAAACTTCATTCAGATTCTTTGCAATCTTGAATGCAGTCACCATAGGACCCCATCTTCTGGGTAAGCTTCTGATGATCTTCTTTACGTGATCAGCCTTGGTGTATCCCTTGTCAAGAACTCTCAATCCAGCAGTAAGAGTTTGAAATCTTGAAAACATCTTTTCAATGTCTTCATCATCCTCCATCTTGAAGGCTTCATACTTCTGGATTAAAGCTAGAGCTTTAGTCTCCTTGACTTGAGCATTTCCTTCATGAGTCATTTTCAAGGACTCATATATGTCATAGGCCGTTTCCCTGTTAGATATCTTCTCATACTCAGCATGAGAGATAGCATTCAGCAAAACAGTTCTGCATTTATGATGATTCCTGAAAAGCTTCTTCTGATCATCATTCATTTCTTGCCTTGTCAGCTTTACGCCTCTGGCATTTACTGGATGTTTGTAACCATCCATCAGAAGATCCCATAGATCACCATCTAGACCAAGAAAGTAACTTTCCAGTTTATCTTTCCAGTATTCAAAGTTTTCACCATCAAATACCGGCGGTCTAGTATAACCATTGTTACCGTTGTATTGCTCAGCAGAGCCAGATGTAGATGCAGGTGTAGACTTTTCACTTTCATCAACCATCTTTTACTGAAGCGTTTTTATCTTCCTGAATCTTTTCTAAACACGGTTAAGTGCTTGCACCTTAGAACCGGTGCTCTGATGCCAATTGAAGGATAGAAAAACACTTAGAAAGGGGGGGTTTGAATAAGTGTAGCTTTAAAAACTTGACAGATAAAAATAAATTGCACAGTTATTTTTATCCTGGTTCGTTGTTAACTAAACTACTCCAGTCCACCCCCGCAGAGATGATTTACCTCAACTGAGGATTTAATCCACTAATCGCACGGATTACAATGGTTTTCCACTTAGTCAGCAACTAAGTCTTCCAGAGTCTTCTGATCACACACTGATCACTCCAGGAACAAATGCTTAGATACCCTCTAAGACTTTTCTAGAGTCTACTGATCCACACGATCACTCTAGTTACAACCTGCTTAGATAACCTCTAAGACTTCCTAGAGTATTCTGATCCACACGATCACTCTAGTTCCTTACAACTTAATGTAATCAATTCTAAGAGTATTACAAATGCTTCTTAAAAGCGATAATCACAAACTGTGATATTTCTCTTAACGTTTAAGCTTAATCTCACTAATATATTACAACAGCAATGTAGTGAGCTTTGATGAAGATGAAGATTCTGAGCTTTGAATTTGAACAGAGTTTCAGCAAGTTAATAAGCGTTGTTTTGTTCAGGATCGTTAACCTTGCTTCTCATCAGAACTTCATATTTATAGGCGTTGGAGAAGATGACCGTTGAGTGCATTTAATGCTTTGCGTGTTCCGTACAGCATCGCATTTAATGTTATACGCTTTTGTCAACTACCTCGAGCCTTGTTCACGCTGTGTCTACTGACGTAGCCTAGAATAGCTTTTAACGTTCCTTTTGTCAGTCAGCGTAGCTTGCCACTTGTACTTCCTTCTGATCTGATGTTTGTGAATACAACGTTTGAATATCATCATAGTCAAACAGCTTGGTGCATAGCATCTTCTGATCTTCTGACCTTGAAGTGCTTCTGAGCGTGATACCATCAGAACTTCAGTGCTTCTGTTCTCTTGTTCTTCTGATGCTTCCATAGACCCATGTTCTGATTCTGCTTCGACCATCTTCTGATGTCTTGCCAGACCATGTTCTGATGTTGCATGCTGAACCCTTTGAGACAAAGCTTCTGAGCGCTGAATTATGCGTACTCTTTATATATATTTCCTGAAAAGGAAATTGCATTGGATTAGAGTACCATATTATCTTAAGCAAAATTCATATTATTGTTATCATCAAAACTAAGATAATTGATCAGAACAAACCTTGTTCTAACAATAACAAGGATATGAATTTTGTGTGAGATAATGTGGTACTCTAATACATTGCAATTTCCCTTTCAGGAAATATATAAAGAGTATGCACAAATCAGCGCTCAGAAGCTTTGTCTCAGAAGGTTCAGCATGCAACATCAGAACATGGTCTGGCAAGACATTAGAAGATGGTCAAGGTCTGGCAAGACATCAGAAGATGGTCAAGGCAGAATCAGAACATGGGTCTATGAAAGCATCAGAAGAACTTGAGATCAGAAGCAGAAGCACTGAAGTTCTCATGGTATCACGCTCAGAAGCACTTCAAGGTCAGAAGACAAGAAGATGCTATGCACCAAGCTGTTTGACTCTGATGATATTCAAATATTATATTCAAACATCAGATCAGAAGAAAGTACAGGTGGCAGGCTACGCTGACTGACAAAAGGAACGTTGGAAGCTATTAAAGGCAACGTCAGTAGACACAGCGTGAACAAGGCTCGAGGTAGTTGACAAAAGCGTGAAACATTAAATGCAAAGCTGTACGGAACACGCAAAGCATTAAATGCGCTCAACGGTCATCTTCTCCAACGCCTATAAATATGAAGTTCTGATGAGAAGCAAGGTTACCAATTCTGAACAAAATTATTCTGAAAGACTTGCTGAAACGCTGATCAAAATCAAAAGCTCAGAAACTTCATCTTCATCAAAGCTCACTACATTGCTGTTGTAATATATTAGTGAGATTAAGCTTAAACGTTAAGAGAAATATCACTGTTGTGATAATAGCTTTTAAGAAGCATTGTAAAACTCTTATTTGATTACATTAATTTGTAAGTAACTAGAGTGATCAAGTGTTGATCAGGATACTCTAGGAAGTCTTAGCTTGTGTCTAAGCAGTTGTAATTAGAGTGATCACGTGGTGGTCAGGATACTCTAAGAAAGTCTTAGCTTGTGTCTAAGCATTTGTTCCTGGAGTGATCAGGATACTCTAGAAGACTTAGTCGCGGACTAAGTGGAAAACCATTGTAATCTGTTGCGATTAGTGGATTAAATCCTCAGGTGAGGTAAATCACTCCGTGGGGGTGGACTGGAGTAGTTTAGTTAACAACGAACCAGGATAAAAATAACTGTGCATATTGTTTTTATCGTTCAAGTTTTTAGACTACACTTATTCAACCCCCCCCCCCCTTTCTAAGTGTTTTTCTATCCTTCATTATCTTCTGTATCTCTGTCCAAAAAAAAAGAATCAAAAGAGGACACATGGGTGGAAGCCACACTACCATGAGAACCGCTAGAAATTTTCTATGACTCAGACTCATCAAATACAAGTAGGGGTGGCAAAACGGGTCGTGGCCCGTCGGGCCGGTCCGCGCACCCGCCTAAAAATGGAGGGTTGGGTTGACATTTTAGGCCCACCGTACGGCATAGCCCGCCCCGCCAAAACCCGCCGCCCGCCATAGCTCGCCCCGTCAAAGCCCGCCGCCCGCCAAAACTAGCCGCTCTGTCAAAATCCGCTATTTTTTAAGTTAATTCTACTAATTCTAATTCTTGATGGTTTTATTTTATACATTTATTTGTCAATATATACAATATTTTTAAGTAAAATTTGTTTAAAAAAATGCTTTATAAAAAATTGTTCTAAAAACTATGTGAAAAATATAATTAAAATGTAAAAAAATCTATTAAAAACATGAAAAAATAATAAATAAAAAAATAGGCGGGCAAGCCCGCCACCTTGGCGGGGCGGGCTAAGTTTTTATGCCCATTTCAATTTGCAGGCTTGCCCGCCCCGCTCTTTTTTTAGCGGGCATATGATGGAGTGGGGCAGGACGCCCGCTTTGCCACCCCTAAATACAAGTATCAGTATAGAAACTGATGAAATATGAACTAAGCCATGAGAATTTGGATTAGAGAACGCTTCTACCCTAAACTAAAGGAGGAGAATCACTACACCCTGAATTGTTTTACAAACTTATGGGGTGATCATTCGGGTTGGTCATGGTAAAGTAAATGTTGAAAGTATGAAACAATTTTAGGATAAAGAGAGGTTCCTGGAAAGAGTAGAGTAGGACGAAGAAGGTGAATATAAACGCAGAACAAAAAATTTGCTCAGGGAGAGCGAGCGCTCAAAGGAAACTCTCCTAGGTAAAGAAAGAATCCCTCTCGCAAATGGTAGCTGGCTCTTAATAATGGTGAAAGATTTCCCAAAATTAAAAAAGGCCTTATTTGTAGAGGAAGGCTAGTAACAAAACAGACTATTAGAAATGAGAAGTTGTAAATTAACTCATAGAATTTGCCTAGGAAATGCAAACAAAGTCAAGTGCACTCAAATGCATGCCATAGGGTGAAGCGTCATACGATGACCTTCTAACCAAAAGTCACACGTTTGAAAAAGCCAATGAAACGTTTCAATGATGGGAGAGCATTTAATGTGCCTTCTCCCATTACTTTGGTAATTATTCCACAACCCATATGGTTCTCCTTACGATCGGATATAACCTTTCAAGGTCAACCAAGACTTTAAATACTTCCCAATCAATAGTCGCCCCACAAATCTTAAGGGAAACTATTCCAGACCAACCGAAGGTTCAATATGACCATTATGGTCCATATATAGGCTTAATATAATATTTCAATCATACACAAGCCCAATCAATATTATCCAATTTATCTAGCCACCACAAGTGAGATTTAAGGTACATTTTCTTCGTCTCTAATTTTCTCTCATCTTGGACCCTAACTGACTTGGGCATTGGAGTGTTAACCTTGCAGGTACACCTTGCACAATCTTACCACATATCAACACTACGAATTCCAGGGTCCTACATCATCAATCATCATTAAATTTTGTTCCATTGTGAAACATGTGTGTATGTGAGAGAGAGTAAGAGAGAGAGAGAGAGAGAGAGAGAGAGAGAGTGATAAACATGAAGTGTGTCTGTGTGTGTGAGTGTATATGCGTGTGTATGTGTGTGTGTGTGTCCAAAGAGCTAGGTTAAAAGGATGTTTTTCATACATCCTTTAAAAAAAATCACCTCGCTTGGGATATTTTTGATAACATATACAATGAACTCACTCGGACAAAAAATATATATAACACAAAAAGGCCATATTTTATCCATATTGCAATTCGGTGTTTGATAAAGTTGTTTTGCAAGCCTTCGAAAAATCAGAGAGAAAGAAGCTTTTCAAACAAAATCAGGAAAATGAAACAATTAACAAAGAAGGAAATCACTTTCATAAAACGAACTATCGAAGAAAAATTTTGAATCTAAGGAGAAATTTTGAACCTCCCATGTATACAAGGGCTTACCTTCCTCATAGTGAGAATAACGGTTACACACATCATTCAAATGTACCAATATTGGAACTATGGTTTAATGGAGATAAGCATTTTCAAAGTAGGCAATCGTTGAATGCAGGTCATTCCTAGATAATGAGTCAACACTTCCATGGAAGTACTTTGAATTCTAACAAGCATAAACCCAACTGATTTCATCAAAGCAATTTGATGCCTTCTATTTTCAAGCATCCAAATTGGAACAAAGAAGGCTTATCTAGAACTCAACTTCGAAGGACATAATTTCCTTGTGTACTAGAGTTATGAGTGCAATATCAAGCCAATGAATTTCTCCATCAAACATAGGGGTGACGACAAAATAATTTATCAAAATGAAATCGAAAAGTACATTGAAAATGTCACCAATGTTGGGAATTAGAAGGTGGTAAAATATGAAGAAGATGAAGAATCTTCTAAAATTTTGAAAATGGTTTCCCTAACGACTTACAAGATGTATATGGAGTTAATGGTATATCATTTCCACCAATTGAATATGCTGACAAAGTTTTTGGGTTCGAAGAGTTATAAAACACTTTAAAATATTACTACTAGAAGAGAGCTCGTGCATGATAGCAAATGTTCCTAGGGGAATATATAAACTACGAGGAATTATTATTTTTTTACCACCCCAATGATGATATGTGAAATCACCTAAATCCTTTGTTCATTCAAATTGTAGCTGATGATATGGAGTAGAGATCCACTCCATTTCCTAAAAAGAAATGGAGGGTCCATTACTATAGTTTTACGTGTATATTACACGCATTTCTAAAATATGAGACATATATTTATTATTTATTTAACTTTATGCACCTAAAACTATAGTAATGGACCTCCATTTCTGTTTAGGAAATGGAGTGGATCTCTACTCGATGATATGAAGGTAAGCAAAGTCTTGGTAGAAGATTTCGCAATTGTGAATTTAATACTGGAATCAGTTCTATAAAGGCTCATAAAATAGAGAAATATTTGTCTCCTTATAACATGTTTATCATTTATTTTAATGGAAAATTTCACAGTTGAAGGGTGTTATTGCACTAAATTTAAGGGTCCAATCAATATCTCGTATAAATATATTCATCGTAGCACCTTAAAAAAACTATAAATTACTATTGGGACGTGAATGCATTCATGTTGTAGGTTTCATCCCTCTATTTTTCACAAAATATTTATCATGTGGGACAATTTGGGAAATATGTAATACCCACTACAACGAAAATGAGTTCAACAACAACAAAAAACGGTGGTCTAAGTTAAGAAAACCGTAGCCAAAAGTTTTAGGGGACAGTTTTTTAGACGTGGAATATACGATTGTTGCCTATTCCCACTGAGCACAGTTTTTTCACTATATCCACAACCACAAAAGCGTCACCTAAAATATGTGAACAGGCTACGCTTTGTGATACACAATTTAGGCTACAGTTTATTTTAGTCATAGTTATAGATTGTCGCCTCTCATTAAACTACGTTTTAAAACGTTGCTCAAGGCCGCAGTTAATTTTCAACCACAGTGTAAAAGCGTCGCTCCATTATATTACAAAATAAAATACAAAGAAAAAATCTATTGTATAATCGAGATGCTTCCCTCTTTGGGTTTTTAATACTCTAAAGTTTAATCACTGTATACATCTTGTGCCATTGTGCTGATATTTTTAATCAAGAAAGATATCCCTTGAATGCTAATGAATCGAAATAATATTTTGATCATTGATATACAAGGAATAGTACAAGTAATTTTATATTCAAGAATAAATTTAAAATTTTGAATTCTCAGGCTAGTGTTACAATAGCTGGTGTTTTAAACCAATACACATTACATTTCATAAGACATTTTAAAAGCGAATTGGAGTATTGGACCAAGGTAAAATGTTAAATAAAATCATTTATGTACCTAGAAGCACATGACCAGTATTCAGGTTAGAAAATGCAAGAAACCTAAATGTTAAGAAAGTGTTTAGAGATATTGTTCCTTTAATAATATAAACCTTCAAGTAATGGGAGAAATGCTGTAATATGGATGAAAAGAATGTCAAAATCACCTTGATACTCCAAGTTGGTTCTGAAGTGCACATTACTATTATATATATATATATATATATATATATATATATATATATATATATATATATATATATATATATATATATATATATATATATATATATATATATATATATATATATATATATATATATATATATATATATATATTACCACAATTGGAATATTGATTTTACCATGGTTAATGGTCTGTGATAACGAAGAGTGTAATAGAAAGTGCGCTATTTTCTACTACGGACTATTGGTCGTGATAAAAAACAAGTTAGCATGCAAGTTTTCACCACGGTTAAAATGCTCAACCGTGGTGAAAAGTGGAAAGGTCGTGTATTCGATACCAGCAACGCCATTTTAGTTTTTTAAATGACATATATTTATAGTACATCATTACATCAAATTCTTAGAAATTATAACAAACAATATATTATGGGTAAAGAATAAAAAACATTTAGTTATTAGTTTTCTCATATGTCTAATTTATGATCATAACGAATAGCATGCAAATCATCTTATCAAATTCTTCGTATGAAATAGGCATTACACAAATCATCTATATCAAATTCTTCTTAAGAAATAGGCATATCTGTATCAAATTCTTCGTGTGAAATAGACATATGTATTGCGAAATAAAGAGTCTCATATGAAGTAGCTATAAAGAACCTCCTAAAAAGAAAAGTTTGAAACTTGAAATTGATGGTGTGCCTCCTCCAATGAAGAATTCATGTTGCGGCATGTTGAAGATCTTTGCAAAAAATAAAATTTGAATCTCTAGATTTTATTTTTGAGGACACACCCTTGGGTTTCTAGAATGATTGGTCCGATGAAGTAAGTAAACTAGAGAGCAAAGATCCACTTGGAAAAATGAACACAATAAAAAAAGAAAATTTCTTTGCCAACCTCCCTACCTTCTAGTCCACCTCTGGTGAAAACCACATACTACCCCTGACTTCGGAAATGCATTTCCGAAAATGCAAGAAAAATGTGTTTTCGGAGATGCATCTCCGAAAACGCCTTTTTTCTTGAAAAAATTGTCTTATTTCGGAAGTTCATTTCCGAAAACAGTATTTCGGAAGTTCATTTCCGAAATGCTGCGCGTTATGCAGATTTATCAAAACACTCCCCCTCCCCCATTCATTTACCCTAACTCAAATCAAAAACAAGCAAAGGCAAAAATTTGTGCAAACACACTTCCAAGGCTGCATCAAGGCTCCAATCACATTGCTATACAACATTCAAAAGTCCACAAATCACTCAATTTGTAAGTTTTAAATTTGTTAGATTCATTATTCAAATGCATGTTATTTAGGGTTTCAATTGCATAAATGATATATGGACTGGTTGTTAGTAGTATTTAGGTTGTTTAGAAGCTTTTTGAATTGGTTTTATGTTTGATTTTGGGGTCTGCCATGGAAGTTGCAGAAAACTCCATCGCAGGGATGTTTCGGAAGTTCATTTCCGAAAACACCTTCATCCCAGTTTTCGGAAATGAACTTCCGAATTGTATCAGAAGTTCAAATTTTTTAGTTTTTTATTTTGTCTCGCATATTAATCGATTTCAATTGTTTACAGGAACATGTCAGACAACCAACCAGCACGCATCAGACAGGGTAGGGAGACCCAGACTGCGTCGGCTAGAGAGGGTAGGGAGTGTCCGTTTTAATTTGCAAGTACTTTATTTTTAACGCCTTTGTTTATTGTGCCTGTTTCTTTGAAGTTTGTGTGCATGCGTTCTGACTTCTTTGACGGCGTGTCGCTGGTTTCCAACGTCTTTGTTCTTTAATGACTTGTCTGTTTCCCAAGCGTTTTTGTCCTCTTTCTTCTTTTATAAAAGGAGGTCTCATGGACCTTTCTTTCTTCATTTTTACGCAGGAATGGGTGGCGCTAAGGGAAGAAAGGGTTCTTCAACCTCGTGCTCTCGCGGAGTGAAGGAGGTGAAGGAGAAGAAGAAGGTTTTGACTGGTTCTGCTTCTCGTCCCCTGGGGGTCCATGGCTCGGACGTGCAGGCTCAGTCTTCAGGCGCGAGAGTCATGATCAACGCTGATGGTTCTGAGACTGAGTGGGATGAGGATTGGTATAATTATCTTCATTCGGAGGAGTTCGCTCGTCGGGCAGAATAACGTGTTTTTGTTTTGTTTGATGTGTATTTTGTAACGCTCGTCGGACAGAATAACGTGTTTTTGTTTTGTTTGACGTGTTTTGTTTTGTTTTGATTTCGGATTGTATCTTTCGCACAGTGTTTTTGGATTGGATTTATCATCTCAGTATTTTCAGTTTATCTGTTGCTTATTTTTATTTGGCGTTTGCGTTTAATTAAAATGCGAGACAGTTTAAGAAAAAACATAAAAAAAACACAGTTTCTGCATAATTCGGAAGTTCATTTCCGAATTCACCCCCATGAGGTGTTTTCGGAAGTTCATCTCCGAAGACACCCCCCATGAGGTGTTTTCGGAGATGCACTTCCGAATTATGAAAATTTTTTTTAAAAAAAAAGCGCTTCGGAAGTTCATTTCTGAAGCAGGAGTATTTTGGGATTTTCGCTGGGGGTGACCCCATAAAGAGGTGTCTAAAGAAATTTTCTAAAAAAATGTGAGAAACCTAAACCTACTGGTATCAATTCTTTACTTTATCAAGACATAATAAAAAATTAAAATAAAATAAAAAAAACGATAGTGAATATCGTTCGGGAATATAAGGATTGCTTTGTATAGGAATACAAGGAAAAGTTAGATTAAGAATAAGCTTAATATTTTGGTATAAAATAAAACCAATATAATCAATTACTTTTTTAATAAGAATAAATTACTTTAAATAATTCTTATAAAAAAATTTACTAGATAAATCAAATAAATTTTTACAAAAGTAAAAGTAGTGTGAATTGGATCTTCGCATTCATTGAGTTACTAATTCGATTTGTATACTCTTAAATACACAAATATATTAAAGAAGAAGAATTATATACAATTCTTTAAATATAATTTTACTATTTTTTAATAAAAATACAATAAATATATAATTTTTTCTTATACATATGCAATTTTCTTCTATATTAAAAAAACATTTTCTCAAATAACCAAATAAATCAAATTTGTTCAAAATAAAATCAAATATAAATAATTATTTTCTTAATAAGAATATATTACTTTAAACAACATTTATAGTGAGTCAATAAAAAAAAAGTATAACATTGATGAATATATTACACAATGAATGTATCCAGATTCTTGGCACAAGAGTATAACATTCTTTACCTATATAAACAGAAAGAAATATTTGTATCAAACAAACAAAAAATGGAGAACAAATCAATCTTCATTGTCTTAGCCCTATTTCTATGCAGCATCACAATTCCAGTGCAATCTGAATACCATTCAGAAGGAAACATAAAAGCTCTCCATCTAAAAGAGAAAGTAACCCATCTTCATTTCTACCTCTTCGACATCCTCAGTGGAAAAAACCCTAGTGCAGTACAAATCGCACAGCCCAACATCACCCTCGGAGCATCACAATCAGCAACACCGTTCGGCCATCTCTACGCCATCGACGATCCGTTAAAAGACGGTCCAAATGAAACCTCTAACGTGATTGGAAACGCGCAGGGTCTTTATTTATCTTCGAGTAAGAGTGAGAATTTGACGCTTGTTTTGTACGTTGATTTTGGTTTTACTACAGGGAAGTTTAAGGGAAGCTCTTTGAGCCTTTTTTCGAGGAATCCTGTTACTGAACCAAAGCCTCGTGAGTTGGCTATTGTTGGTGGGAGAGGGAAGTTTAGATTGGCGAGAGGTTATGCGAAGGTTAAGACGCATTTTTTGGATTTCAAAAATGGTGATGCCATTCTTGAGTATGATGTTACTGTTCTTCATTACTAGTGAATGTGGGAGAGAATAATAATGTGTTGTTATTCTGTTTTTAGTTTTGAATAAAGGGAAATTAATGTATACATTGTTTGCATCACTTGTGGTTTTCTTATGTGTTTTTTATTTTGTTTAGAGTGGTGATCTATTTTATTCAATGAGAAAAATGGTGATGAGTAAGTTAGATTTTGAAAAAATAAAAATAGTTTTTGACCTTGGAAAAGAGTAAAGTGAAACAATTTAATTCCTATTTATTTATATTTTATTTAATTGATGTAGAAAGTGTAGAAAAATTAAAGGGAAAGATAGAGAATTTAAAGTAAAAGAAAAAATAAAGAAATAATTCAAATTTGGTATTAAAGAAAGTAGGTTGTAAAAGTATGAAAGAAAAGAAATGTATATTAAAAATAGTATAAAGGTCTTTGATAAAAGTTAGATATGTAAAAGAAAAAAGGAAAGAAAAAATAAAATTATTATTACAATCAAATTTCTATTTTTATATTAAATTAAAAAATAAAAAATCATTTCTATATATTAAAAGTAAATTTGCTTTGATAGAAATTAAACATATAAAAGAAAAGGATGACTTTTTCGTTTGATTTTCTTCTATTTTTGTAATCATCATTATTTATATTAAGAATGTTATTTATAAAATAATATTATTTTAAATTTTAAATTTTAAATTGTAAAAAATTATGTGTCCTAAAAATGAAAGATTATTTGATTAGGAGTCAGATTTTTGTCACGAAAGATCAAAAATGTGTGGCAAATTGTGGCGTGGATGAAAAACATAGATTTTTTGTTTGTAACATGTAATTTTTCGGTAAGTTGTGGTCTATTATTCTTAATTAGTTATGGTACTCTACGCCATCCCAAAAAACGGTTTGGGATCTAATGTTGTCACTATATATTATATTTTATTATAATTTAAAGATTTCGTATAAAAAACTATTTAAATATTTTTTATTAGTTTTTATTTTATTTTGTCGGTCCTCCCAACTTTTTTGTCCTGGCTCCGCCACTGATTCAGTGTACGTGCTCCGAATTCCAGTAGCTTCTGATTATGTTCATATTTCATTAAAAGTGGCGTTTTCCTGAATATTTTATTTTTAATCTACAAATATGTCACTTTTCACCTCGGTTTTGTTTTCCGAGCGAGGTGGATTTGTTTCTCTGAAATATATAGCTTTAACTTTTAGCATTCAGTTTCACTTGTATAAATAACACAAATAGAACTCTAACGAAGTGCCCTTAACAACAGAGCCCTAAACAACGAGAGTCATAAACATATATCATCCTCAATACGAAGATGATATGTGTTTAGGGCTCTTGTTTCATCTTCAGATATCCAAATCATTTTCTTTCATTTCTGGTTCAGATATCCGGTACGTCAAACATCATTACTCATATTATTGTTGTTGAGATACAAAATCCTAGAGATTTTATCTTCTTGTTCTTTTTATTTAAACATATTTATGCTATAGGCTTATTGATGTTGTTATAGTTATTGTTATTGAGACTCCTTATTGAAACCTTAAATCCTAGAGGTTTAATATTGTTGTTGTTGTTTAAACAGACTTATGTTATAAGTTTATTGATGTTATTGTAGAGACTCGTTGTTGAGACCCTAAACCCTAGAGGATTAATCCTCTTGTTAATGTTTAAACAGATTTATGTAATAGATTTATTGATGATATTGTTGTAGTTTTGTTAAGAGATTGTTTTTTGAGTTGTTGTTTAATGTAAGTTGTTGTTTGTGCGTTGTTGATGTTATTGTTTTTGTTGTTTAGTTGTTCTACTATCAAAAGTTATGAAAATCAATATGTTGTAGTTTTGTTGTTATTGGTTTGACTTTTTTATATTGATATTGATATCAAGTTATGTTTTTTGGCATTCTTTGTGTAGGTCTCATCTTGTTCCGACGAGTTGATTTTATTATATATAATGTTGATTGTTTGTTTCGCTAACCCCTCTTTGATCATATAACTTATTAAATTGCTTTTGGAAATAATCATATAAAAAGTTATGTTGTATTTTAAACTTATCTTACACTGATGAATAGTTTTTTTAGCATTATGCAACTCATCATTTATCTCATGTACTTTTATCCGTTAAAATTTCTCCAACACTTCTAGTTTTCGTTCAACTTTCTTCTATATTTGTTCTTTTTTTAAAGCATCAAATATTATACTTTCGATAATGAATTAGTAGGAAAGGAAGTGTTGACTAAAGAACTTGAAACATTGAAGAGATTTTAACTATAAAAGAGCGTGGGATGAATGATGAGTTACATGATACTAGAAAATCATTCATTAATGTAATTTGTTGTTTAAATACAACCCAATTGTTCATATAATTATTTTCCTAACCAAATTTGAGAAGTTATATTTTCATTAGGGTTTAGTGAAATCAACAATCCATATTAGATTTAATAAACTCAATCGTGTTTTACCCATCGATTTTATGTTAAAACTGAGGTGAAATGTGTTATAATCGTTGGTGGAATGTTAAAACCGAGCGGAAAGGTATTTTCTCCATTTAAAAATTCCAAAAAAGATCTCCCTGGGGATCGAGCCCATGACCTTTACTCGCCAACTGTGTTAAAATCGAGAGGTAAAGTGGCGCACTTTTCATGATGCTCTTCATTACATCGCTTGTGAAACAGAGGTAGGACTTATTTTTCAATCGAGGTAAAAGGCGTTTTTTGTTGTATTGTTAAAAGGTGTGATTCTAAAAATTTGTCTCGCCCTGCAAAAATGTGCAAGCAAAACAAACATGTCCGGCAAATCAGGCTCGTTTTTCCACCCTTATGTGTGAGTTTGCTTAAATCAGGTTTATTTGGTGGATTATTTATTTGTTCAGTGGGATGTTGTCTTGTCGATTTGGGATAAGGTGTTTATGTGGGCGTAGATAATTTTACCTCTTCCTTATTCGATCCAAGGGGTCCTAGAGGTTTTTCTTGGGTTAGGTCAGGGTAAGATGTTTCAAATAAGCATGCTTTCGATTTATCATTCAGTAGTTTAGATTATTTAGAAATTGTGTAATAAAATTATTTTTTATCAAGAGAGTTTGTCTGTTAATCACTCAATGTATTTGATTTTTGATTTCACTAGGAAGTGGGTCATTTCTCATACTACGATTTATGCTCTCTCATTGAGTAAATGGAAGTTGGACCATCTCGGGTGTCATTGAGTTTAGTGGTGTATTGGATGACCAAGTGCCCCCCTCTATTTTACTGCAGGTGGTCGAGTTAACCTCCTTTGGGATTTCACTTTCAGGTGGTGTGCTGCTTTTTGACCTCGAGTAGGCTTGCTTTTTCTTTTGGGTTGGTGTTGATTGTGGTTCTTTCTATTCTCCGACCTTTGTTTTTTCCATATTTGTTGTTTTTTAAGCATTGTTTGTGCTTCTGTTGTATCGTGTACCCTTTACCTTTCTTTATTATTAATATATTGATCTGCTTTGTTATTAAAAAAATTATCTTAGTAGTAGTATCCACACGCACTAGTTTATATTTACTAAAAATATAAAGTATTAAAAGTTTGCATATTTATTGTGCAAAATTAGACTAATATATATTATAAAAGTTAGTGCATACTAGTTGGAACTATTCAGTTTCTGTTGGCTAGAAAGTTGTCCTAAAATAGAAAATAAAATTCTTAAAGGGGTGGTAAAGTTTGGAATGAAATTATTTTTGTCAATCTTGATTTTTAAATTGACTTCCTAAGAGAAGTATGAGTTATTTTGACTCAAGACATTGATCTTGTTAATGTGCTTTTGGTGGATGAGAGGTGGTGGCTGGTTGAAAGATATTGAGGATCTTTGGTCACTACTTAGGATTAAATATTTTCAATAAGTTCAGAGGTCTAAAGTTAAGTGGTTTGAAAAGGGTGGTGTTAACTCTGGTTTCTTTCATGCTTCTGAGAAGAGTATAAATAAGAGAAATGTAGTTATAACTTTTAAGGATGCAGATAGTTGGATTAATGGGTTTGTTGAGATCTGCCAAGAGGTCGTTGATTTTTTTCTCTAATCAATTTAAGAAACTTCTGGTAGATCGCCTCTTTTAGATGGGGTTAGATTTCTATCTCTGTCCCCTGGGGATAGTGTATCTCTTACACCTCATTTTCTTCTTCTAAGTTAGATAACATGGTTGCCTCTTATCATGGGAATAAGAGTCCAGAGCTAAACAAGTTTAATTTACTTTTTCTAAAGAGGTTTTGGCTTCTTTTTAGGAAAGATTTATGGTTATTAATCAGTCTCACCAATTTTCTTTCCTCCTCATTGCTTCACGTCCTATTTTCTCAGTCTAATTCCTAAGGTGAACTCTCCCTCCAAGTTGGGAGATTTTCGACCTATTTCCTTAATGAGATTCCTCTATAAGATGGTTGTTAAAGTCGTGGTAGATAGACTTGTTGAGGTTACGAACACCCTTATCTTCCTAAACCAATCATTCTTCCCTAAAGGTATATTGCTTATGGATAAGGTAGTGGTTGTCAATTAGCTTGTGAATCTGGATAAGAACACCAAAACGTTATGCCTCTTTTTTTAGGTGGAATTTGAAAAAAAGTATTATTCACTTAGTTGAAATTTTGTAGATTATATGTTTATCAGGTTTGGGATTAATGCTAAGTTGAGATCCTGCGTGCGTGCTTGTGTTTTCTTTTAAAATCAACATCCAAAGGAGTTTGTTTAATAAGGCTTAAGTGGTTTGTTTTTCAAGTTGTGGGTCTAGGGCTCTTTTATAGGTTTCGTGTGGTTTATCAATTAAGACTGTTTTTGGGGTTTTGAGCTTGTCTCAGATCTTCGAGTTAATTTTTCAAAGAGTAATCTCATTAGTGTGAATGTGGATCCTGATCTAATAGATTTCTAGTAGGTTAAGCTCACGAAGACATCAGTGTGTTAGCCTCGGGGGCCGAGTAATTTTACTCAACTCATTTCTTATCCAATAACTTCATACCTCCTTTCATGAAAATTCCTATCAAGTTTTGAAAGAAGATTGTTAGAAACCAAAGAAGGTTCCTCTAGAGAGAGTTCAAAGATGATTCTAAGAATGTCTGGATCAAGTGGATTAATGTTTGTAAGTCTAAGAATACAGAGAGCCTAAGAATCTAGGATCTCCACTTAGTCAATGTGGTTATTTTGGCTAAGTGGAAAGGGCCTAAAAATTTCAGATCTCCACTTAGTCAATCTGATCATTTTGGCTGGCTAAGTGGAGATAGAGGCTTATTTCGGAGGCTACTAGCCTCTAGTGTAATATTTTATACGAATCTGGAATCTCCACTTAGACAATGTGGCCATTTTAACTAAATGGAAAGGGCCTGAGAATCTAAGATCTCCACTTAGTCAAACCGGTCATTTTGGTTGACTAAGTGGAGATAGAGGCTTATTTTATGGGCTATTGGCCTTAGTGTAACATTTTAAATCTCCACTTAGACAATGTGGCCATTTTAACTAAATGGAAAGGGCCTGAGAATCTAAGATCTCCACTTAGTCAAACCGGTCATTTTGGTTGAGTAAGTGGAGATAGAGGCTTATTTTATGGGCTATTGGCCTTAGTGTAACATTTTATATGCCAGATACAGCCCTTAGTTTTTTTTTTAACAAGAAGTTGCAGCTCTAGTAGACGTAGATGTTGAAGAAGGAACATTGCGGGCTATTGGCCTCTAGTGTAACATTTTATATGCCAAATACAGCCCTTAGTTTTTTTTTCTTCACAAGAAGTTGCAAGCTATAGTAGACCTAGATGTTGAAGAAGGAACATAGCGGGAATCATGAAGGGGGCACGAGCGGTTATTTAATTATTATTTTTCAAACACTCTAGTATACAAAAACGATCAATCTTGTCTAAGATAAAGAATGCATAAACATGTTTTCCTTCAATAATATAAAGAATGCATAAACATGTATTCCTTCATATTATTGAAGCTCTTGGATAGTATGATGAGTATTTTTCGACTATTATTGAAGCTCTTGGATAATATGATGAGTATTTTTCGACTGAGCATTGATGCAACTGGTATAATGCACGATTGTTATTCATATGTTGACATGAAACATGTGGTGATAGTATGGATAACATAAGAATTTGTAAAACCACGACTTTAAAGTGCATTGATAAATTTAGAAGATCTGTGGTTGAGGTGTTTGGAGAACAATACTTACGGTGACACCAGGCACCGAAGGCATTGAACACTTAGTACATATAGCAGTCTAGCAGAGGCATGTGGTTTCACTTCGAACCAAGGTTTACACAACCATATGAATGTAACCTGCATAACTGGTGAAACTAGTTGAAAGCAATTGTATTCATCGACTCCAATTGTGGTTAGTTACATCAAACAATAAAATCCATCAAAAAGAATTTGACATAAATATTGTGGAAATGTGAAGGAATGATCTGTGGTTACATGCATGCACTTTCAGACATTATTCTCTCAGAAATATTCTCAGTTTAACTATCATAGAACGGGTATTTCGTATATAAATTTTCTCCTGTCAGATTTTACCAGAAAACCAAATAAAGCTAATTCTACTTTGATTTATTCTGACTGTAACGTTGGATTCCATAGACATCTATGACCCCAGGCGGAAAAACAGGATCAATAGCAGCTCTAACAGCAACTTTAGCCACCGCAGTAACATTGACAGGAGGTGTCAATAGAGGCCCAACAAGTGGGATCTGGGTCAATGCTCTGGTATGTTGAAAAACCTACATCATACAAATAAATTGCAGTCAATAACAAATGACAGGAAAAACCTTGCACTTCAGCCTTTGAAATTGGCTTGGTGATGTCAATTCATCAATGGAGAAAAATTATTATTACATCTGGACTGAAAAATAAATGTATGTCATACTGAAGAAACACACTGAATTACCATCTCCATCGGAGATCCAACTATGCCAAGAGGTATCTTCATACTCCCAACATTTCGAGTCCCATAAATAAACCCTGGCCTCAGAATTATTCCTGAAAAGGGAATGCAATAGTCCAAGAATTAAGTAACACAATACCCCACACCATGAACTATCAGTTATTGGATTTCTGTAAGATGGAAGATAAAAACTCTTTCAAATAATATGAAACATTTTTGCAAAAGTTCACATGGAGAAAATATGGTAACAATGAACAGTGTGTTAACTATAATCAAATAGGATATTAGTTAACAAATAACAAGCCAAAATATAAAACATAAACCCAACTTCTGAAGTCTCGTGGTTTCAGTTTAGAGCTTCCTATTAGCAATGTCAAGAAAAGTAGGAGACTGAATACATACCTCCATATGGAAATCTAGTCAAAAGCTCTGTTTCAGCCGCTCTCTACATCAATTAAAGCACAATATTTAATTCTTGAAATTAAAATGAAAAATCTATTGACATCATGTGTACTTCAATTATTACAGCCCAGAGAGAAATTAAGAATATTAAACTAAAGATTAAGAAGCAACTTGTATATATAATTCCAGAAAAAAGAGTATAGTAAAAAGATTAGCATCAACGACAACAAAAAAGAAAAGGGTCAGCCACAGAAATATGCATGCTTCTCTTCAAATGATCATACAAATACAATGACTTGTGCCTGTCTCTAAATGATAGAAACCCTATCCATTTTGAAAAATGACCATGTTATTGGCTAGTTGAATCAATAAGGAAGAAAGTAAAGCGAATCTTCAGGAATCAGGAAGCATAATGAACATCAGAATTCTGTTAAAGAGGATCCAGAAACGGAAACACAAGCATACAGGGTGGTTAGGCTGAAGGTTGTTAAATAGGAGTTCATGGGAAGGTATTACAGTCTCTTCCTATTTCTAGCTATTTGCTGGGGGTGTGAATTATACAATATGGAAGTACTCTCTAGGGAATCTTTTTCTTAATTTCCTTTGCAGTACAGGTCTGTCAAAGGGTGAATTGCAGATGTCACAATTCTTTAGTTGATAGTATAGGCAATAAATAAAGCAGACTACTTTTTACTCTATCATAAGCTGTAAATGTTACATGACTTATAACCAAGAATAGTCAAACAAACATTAATTTTTTTGATGAATCAACAAAACCTTACAATATTGTTAAACTTCAGATTCAAAAGCAAGGACCTGCATTAAAAAATTTCAGCATTTTGCATAAAGTTTTACTATAAAATTTCCTGCCATTTTCTTTTAACAAATCAGCAAAACCTTTCAACAATTTTAAGACTTTAAATTCAGAGACAAGGATCTGCCATAGGAAAAATTCAGCACTTTGCACTAAGTTTTACTAAAACATTTCCTGGCAAATGATAATTAGTTGCACAAAATATCGCTACTATAAAGAGTTGAAAATATTACCTTTCCTTCATAATACCCCTGCAGCAAGTAATTTACAACACCAAAGTCGGCAGCAGAGATATAGACAAATCTTTTAATACCTGTAAGACCAATAGCAAATATTCCAACAATAAGTAATAGGACTCTAGAAGAATCAAAAACTAATTCTCCAAGGTTGGCATTGCTAAGAAATTCTTATATGTAGCATGGCGGAAAATTGTAGCAGCCACCTAAGAAATTTTCTCCGTCGTCCCACATTGACAATACCCTCTCTCTTTACCCCATTACACTTCTTACTCTATCAATATTTTTACATAATTTATAATTTATTTCTTAAAATTGGTAAACTCTAATAGTTTCATTTCCTTGTGTCAATCATTACTGGTAAGAGATATGGCTATCTTAGTTCAGGAACACAAAGCACAGAGTTTATTTTTTTTCTTTTCATTCTAAAATTATTCAAATAATATGTTCCATATTTGTATTTCTATTGTTAAAACTACCTCATGCATGTATCTAGAAAAAGGTGGCTAGAAATCTCTCTTAGCCAAGATAGACTTTGAGATTGTTGCGGCTGCTAGCTCTCACACTGGAATAGTGACATGTGTAAGGAGATATGGTGTTGATATATTGATTCTGGTACATAATAATCCAAAGAATAAATTGGCCCTTCTTCTATTTATGATTTGGCAACCATTGCTGAGTTCTTATAGAATTTTGGAGTAGAGATATTAAATGAATAAATAATAGTTACATAGATGTGTTGATGCTGAATCATTAATATTGGTCTCCAAGACTAAGATAACAGAGAACTTACAGTACAATACTGCTAGGTATCAAGGTTTTCTTATAAAACCTCAAGGTTAATATTAACACACACATTTCAACATTTTTTAATCTTTAAAGGGGTTCATATACAAAGGTATTTTTTCAATTTTTTTTAAGCCAATAACATCTGTTGGGAAAGTCCTGACTGTTGTTTTTGTTGGCATGAATGATAGATGAGCACATACACTTCCCCTGCCCCAAAGAATAAGGTAGAAACTGAAGCAGTGAATTGCAAATAAGAAATGTGCAAATTCATTATTTACCTTCATCTGAAGCTGCTCTAATTGCATTGATGTTAGCAGTCCCATTAATTTTGTACATGGTTGCGTTGGAGCCAAAACCACCAACACATGAGATCTTATAAAAGAAACACAATCAGCTCAAAGAACTAGTCATTTACAATATCAAAAATAAACATTTAAACATAGTTCTGTATCCTACAGAAACAAAATTTGGATATATTAAATCAGTTAGTGGTCCGTGCTTACTGCAATTTTTCTATCAACCCAAAATCATATCTCATTCAATCACAAACTTTTGCGCCTATTTTCCATTTCATTATGGTAGCATCTTCTTTTAGCTCTTAATCTTCCTCCCCTCACCTAGACTTTCAACCAAATTTTATCATCATTTTCGTCAACTTTAACCAATTCACTAGTGTAAGAGGCCAGGCTTCAACAAGCCTTATATACTGTTGCAGTGACCTATCTACATCTCAACCAATCCTACTCCCACCGTATGAATTATAAGCAAATCTTAACAACAACTCTCCTATTTAATGATTCTATCTCTAAAATACCCCTCATTTAATTTAACTTTTTATATTTTCAATGACCCAATCATAAGTCATGAATGGTAATTTTGGCAATAAACTTATTTTTTTATGAGTATTCCATAGATTAAATGTGATCAACTACCTTTCTTATTATGCATATTTTAATCAATTTTTTCTTATAATTCATTCCAGATGGAGTGTGTTACAATACCATTATACCAATTGAATATCCTATCACCCAAAAGAACAAACTAAAATGGTAAACCTGCTACCTTGATGCACTAACAATGAACTATATTGTTATAGAAAACTTAATCAAAGCACGGGGAATCCTCACTAAAAATGTTTGCTAAACCAAAAGCAACAGCTTGAATTTGCAAAGGAAACATAAAAGAAGCAAATATCACTCTGGCTAAAAGCTACCTATTTAGTTGCCAAATATATACTGGGCAAATTAACAAGATAAGGGAAAACTTACAACAGTAGTGACCCCATTCAGAGCCTCTTTCAATGACTCGGGGGAAAGGAGATTCCCTAATTATGAGAAGATAATTTAAATATATTAGATAGTTGTGTTCCAAAAAGATATTTTCTGCAAGGAAATGCAAGAGAAAAAAAATACAAACCTTTATACCATATGACATTGCTAGCCCATGAGTCGTGAATGGATGACCTGCCAGACCTGGAAGTAAAAGAGAAAGAACGGCAAGGAGGATAAATTACATGAATAAAATGCTAAATAATTAAGAATTACAAAACATAGAGCATGATGGAGTAATCACAAATATAAAAAAGCATCATACCTACTAATACTTGCAACAGGCACACCGCGATTTAAGGCTTCTCTACAAACATGAGATCCAACAAATCCATTGCCTCCCAACACAAGTAACTTCAAAAACACCCAAAACATACATACATGTTTTCTATATTAGTAAAGACATAGTATACACAAAAACCAACCAACAAAATCCAAATATGAGCACAATTGTAAACTACCTTCTCTGTTGGTGGTTGAGGTGGTGGCACATTTACAGTCCCAGCTTCCTCAACTTTAAACGGCTCATCAATCTTGTTAGAGTCCGTAGACAAATTTCTCCCGTTAATCGACACAGCAAATGCACTTCAAGGTAACAAAATTGAACACACGATTCAATGAATAAGAATGGAATGTAAACCCTAACCTAACCCTAACAATGAGATATCGAATCGATCACAGAACCAAAAAAAACTGTAACATTGATTTTGAAAAGGTTGAAAAACTTACTTGAGTTTGGAAATGGAGGAAGGAGAGGAATGGATCAAGCGCGAGATTATTGTCTTCATTGGATGATTGAATCGAATTCAGATTTTTCTCTGTTGTGTTTCGTGATTTTGTTAACGAATCTTTGAGAATCAGATTCTCGGTGTTGAGTATGTAAGTTTGGGCAAGGAAGAGGAAAAGCATACACATGGCGACAATACTTGCTTACACCTCATTCACCATATGTGGCTTTATTCCAACCTCAACCTTTTTTATTACTCCTAGTTAAGACATTTCTAAGTATTGTGAATTTTTTTTTTTTCAATAATCAAATTTTTAAATTTTTTTTTTGAAATAATCAACTTTTTAAACTAATTACATAAATGACAAAAAAAATCAAAAAATACACGTAGTCGCCATTGAGAGTGGCGACTAGGGCTGGACAAGCGGAAGCCACCCGCAACAACCCGACCGAACCCGACGGCGATTTGTTCCACGGATCGGTTATCTTCGGACTACGGGTAGCAGCAAGAAGGTGAAATGGACAATGATGGGTGGATTCGGTCGGTTTCGGTGATGGATTTGTCACCCGTCGGACTCCGAACCCGACCGATGGTATGTTATCTTATTTTATTAGTTTTAGTTATAGTATGATACCTGATGGATTATGGGCTTAATGAAAATCACTTTGGCCCAAATTAAGTGTTTATGCTTCGTTTGGATTAGGGTTATCTCATATTTGCTTTCTTCGCTGTCCGCCTCCCCCCTCTAGGGTTTTCACTCTCAGCTCTTCATCTCTCACCATTGTCATCTCTCACCATCATCATCTCTCACCATTGTCATCTCTCACCATCGTCATCTCTCAGTTAGTGCTCTCATCTTTATCTCTTTCAATGCTTTGGTTTATTTATGGTTTCTGTATCTTTCTGTGTTAATTTCTGAAATGCTTATCTCTTGATTGCAGATTTTCATCATGTGGTTTCCGACTTAACTCAGGGAGTTATGATCAAGTGAGATAAATTTTGAAGTTTAAGAGGTTGTTTTACTTCTGTTTTAATTTTTATTAGTTCTCATTTTGCTAGTTCTAATGTAGTTAAGTTCTTCTGATGTTGGTAGTTATGCAAGGAGTTGAAGGTATGCAAGGAGTTCAAGGAGTTAGAAATTTGCAAAATAACGGTAAGTTTAGCAAAAGTTTATTTAAGATTTAGCTATAAAAAGTTTGCAAATTTCTGTTACAACAAGTTTGCTTCTGTATAACAAGTTTAACTTATGTATTTTGCAATTGATCATATTATCCATGACTGTGAGGAACTTGTGTCAAATATGGACGACTCTCGAGTTATGTAGATTTAATTCTAATGCCCATAGTTTAGTTAATCTGTCAAAAGATGCTAGTTGAAGAACTTGGTTGGGTCATGTCCCTACTCAGCCGAACAAAAACGTTGTTCCACTGTTTTCTCTTATCTAATGAATATGTTTGTTGTCCAAAAAAAAACTACCAACGTTTTCCTATAAGAAAAAGTGAAAAAGCTAAGGGTTCATCATAATATGTAACAGAGAAAAATAGTGGAAGCTTATGCTTTATTTTCCTCTTTGTTGTTTGTTGGTGGAGACTAGTTTAACACATGTATTTCTGAACTTTGATTTACAAATAACTTATGTATTTTGTTTCAGTTATGGAACAAGATCCTCCAACAACAACACCAGCAGCAGCAACAACACCCATTGAGGTCTGCACAAATCCGCCTCCTATTGGTCGGAAGCGAAGAAGAGCTAATGTGAATGCTATTAGAAAGAGGTCAGAGGTATGGGACCATTTTAATCTTATTCCCGATAGTGATCCCGCTACCGCGGCATGTAAATACTGCCATCAAAAATATATGTGTGACTCTAAGAAACACGGAACGTCAAATTTAAAGAGTCACATGAAAACATGTTCTAAGTATCCGTTTAACCTTTCAACGGACCCTACCCAAACCATATTGACATATTCAACAATTCCGGGAGTTGGGTTAGTTTCAACATCTTCTAGGTTTGATCCTGTAGGTTGTAGAAAAGGGTTGGCTTACTTTATCATTTTAGATGAGAAGCCCTTTAGAACAGTTGAAGGAGAGGGATTCAAGTACTTTTGTTACCAAATGCAACCCCAATTTACAATACCATCTAGAAGAACCATAGCTAGGGACTGTTTTCAAATATATCTTGATGAGAAAGTGAGGTTGAAAGCATTACTTAAGTCTGATTGTAATAGAGTGGCAATTACAACAGATTGTTGGACTTCCGTTCAAAATCTAAACTACCTGACCCTCACTGCTCATTTTATAGATAAGGATTGGCAATACCAAAAAAGGATAATAAGCTTTGCGAGTATCCCAAATCACCGAGGTAAAACAGTTGGTAAGAAGGTTGAGGATGTGCTGAAGGAGTGGGGGCTGAAAAACGTTTCAACTATCACGGTAGATAACGCGGCATCAAATGATGTTGCTGTTAAGTATTTAGAGCAGAAGATAAGAAACATGAATGGACTTTTTTTGGATGGATTTGGATTTCACATGAGGTGTTGTGCACATATACTGAATTTGGTCGTGAGAGATGGATTAAAAGTAGCTAGCAACTCAATTTCAAGTGTTAGAAATGCGATTAGGTACGTAAGATCTTCACCCCATAGAGCGTTAAAGTTCAATGAATGTGTGGGTTATGCCAATATTACATGCAAGAAGTCGGTATGTCTTGATGTTTCAACTCGTTGGAACTCGACGTATTTGATGTTAGATGCAGCTGAGAAGTATGAATCAGCTTTTGATAAGCTAGAAGATGAGGTTGAGGATTATAGTGATTTCTTTGAAGGTGATTCCCCCCTAGTAGTGAAGATTGGGAGAATGTTGGGGTATTTATTAAGTTTTTGAAGAATTATTATGAAGCGACAACTATTTTTTCTGTTTCAACAAAAGCAAGTTTGCATACAGCTTTCCCTTTCCTGGCTGGAATTTATGTTGAGCTTAAGTCATTAAACTTGGACCTAAATGGACTGTTTGCTAGCGTGGCTAAGGAAATGTTGGATAAATTTAAGAAAATATTGGATTGATATCACTAAGATGAACCAACTCCTCTATTTGGGTGTTATTTTTGATCCCCGATATAAGTTACGATTTGTGGACTGGTGCTTTACTGATATGTATGGACCACTTTCAGAAACTAAGAAATCTTTGTTAGAAGAGATCAATAACAATCTCTCCAAAATCTTCATGGTTTACAAAGAAGCCTATGACAATGTTGAAGGACGTATCCCAGCAATGGCAGCCACTGTTTCTAATGGTGAAGCTGCTGCCAGCGTCGAAGTACCGGCACATGTAGCTAGACAAAATGCTTTTCAGCAACATTTGAAGTCTATGGATTCAGTTGAAGAAGTAACTGAGCTTCAGAGCTATTTAAAAGAAAAATGCATAAGGTTTAATGAAAAGGATAAAGATAAGTTTGACATTCTAAGTTGGTGGAAACATAATGTTAGAGAATACCCAGTTCTGTCCCAAATTGTTAGAGATATAATGTCTACACCAGTTTCAACTGTGGCTTCTGAGAGTGCATTCTAAGTCACACATATTTCAGATCTATAAGGTTAGACTTTGAATCTTCCGTGCATGTTTCAGATCTACACGGTTAGAGTTTTAATCCAACGTGCGTGTTTTAGCTCAGAGGGTTTAGATCTCGAATCTGCCGTGCATGTTACAGATCTATACGATTATATTTTAATTAACTTTTTTTATTCAAGATTTTATTCATTTTTCTTATTATTTCTTTCAGGTTCTCTAATCTTTCACATCTTCATGCTCCAAATGGAATATTTATATTTTGTTTATATTTTTATTTGTCTTCTTCCTTCTTACTTTTTTTGTTCCCTAACATTTAATCTTATATTTTTTTTTCTTTTTGATTTCATGTTTTAGTTGTTGCTTTATAAGATCAGTTATGTTTAAGAGGATTGAAGCAGATATATTTGCTAAGTTTATTTGTTAATACTTGATTTTGAATAATTTTATTTTGTTTATTAAGTAGAAGAAATACTTAATACTTTTTTTATTCAAGATTTTATTCATTTTTCTTATTATTTCTTTCAGGTTCTCTAATCTTTCACATCTTCATGCTCTAAATGGAATATTTATATTTTGTTTTTATTTTTATTTGTCTTCTCCCTTCTTACTTTTTTTGTTTCCCAATATTTAATCTTATATTTTTTTTCTTTTTGATTTCATGTTTCAGTTGTTGCTTTATAAGATCAGTTATGTTTAAGAGGATTGAAGCAGATATATTTGCTAAGTTTATTTGTTAATACTTGATTTTGAATAATTTTATTTAGCTTAAAGCAAATTTCAAATATAATTAGAATCAAATTAATGTTATTCTAATGTGTCATTAATATGTCTCATTTAAATCTCTTTAATTTATATTTGTTTCATGATTTACTCTAATTTTTATTTATTTATAATTTTCAGATTGAAAAATTATTCAAGACAGACCATTATTACTTAAATTTATTCTAATTAGTATTTAATTTTTCTGAAAGTGAAATAAGTTAGAAAAAATGAATATAAATCTTTCTAAGTGTAAGCTACAAATGTATGTAAAATTTTTAATGATAGATATATTTATATATAATTTTGTTGAAAATAAAAAAAAATGTAATAAAAAGATCTAATTAAAGAGAGACCATTATTACTTAAATTTATTCTAATCAGTATTTTACTTTTTTTGAAAGTGAAATAAGTTAGAAAAAATGGATATCTTGGTTGTATCAAAGAAAATTTATAGAATAGACTATATAATAGGTCTTAGTATAGTGTGTTGTTTATTGCAAGCTAAAGTCACATCAACTACATCTATCTGTATATCTTTACCTTTTCATCATCACATAGGTCTTTTAATGTTATAAAAGACTGTCAAAATAAATAATAATTACAATAGGTCTTTTATTTGATGTTACATATTCAAAATAAATAATAATTACAATAATAATTAATAATAGATCTTTTATTTGATGTTACATATTCAAAATAAATAATAATTATAATAATAATTAATAATATTCACAATATCATAATAAATATTACTACAATATTTGACACTAAAACATATCTACATTCAACATTATCATTTTTATATTGCTTTTTTAAAATTAAATGGAGGGAGTAATATATTGATTGATTTAGCATGAAATCAAATAAAAGTCATAAAAGTTCTATAATAGAACATTTATAGCAAATTTTACCAAAGTTAATACAATATACACATATCACATTTTTAAGTAATTCATATCTTAAAAATTGAGATTCATTTTTGAATAAATTTTCCAAAAAGAGATAATCATTGTCTTGGTTCAATCAAATAAAAGCTATAGAATAGAGTATAGGATAGGTTTTAGTGTACTGTGATATGGCAAGCCAAAGTCATGTCTATTACATATCTATCTCTATGTCTTTTCATGTTATTAGAGACCACTACTATTAAGTAAGTACATTTATTTTTTATTTTTAAAAATAATCAGAACAAAGTTTCAAATATGCTCTTTTATCCCTAACAAATTTTTACATAATCAAAGCATATCAGTCCAAAATAAATGTTCAACTCCATATTCCAATATAAATAAAAGAACATAATTATAATTAAATATAAGAGCAAAAATGCTATTATACAAATAAATTTGTTATTAAGGCTATTCATTTCAACATAATGATAAACTTTCAACTCATATTTATATTATTCATTTGAAGTTTCAAGAAATAATTGTGGCAAAAACTAATTAACAATTGAATCCACAAATAGTTATATTAAAACAATTTGATATTTGTATCATCATTTAATTTTTATTTAAGATAACTATTAATTTTGAATTTTTTAAACTATACCTATCATCAGTTATTATATAGATCAATAGAAAATATGAAAATTTATTATTTAGATCTAATGTTTATTTTTTTTTAGAGAGAAACCATTATAATGTTTAAAGATGAAAATTTTACTCTATTTTTGTACTATTTGAAGCTGAAATAAAAAATATCTTTTGTTTTATTTCTTATTATAGATGTGTTTTATTTATTTATAGATTTGAAAAATTATTTCTTTATATTTAAGATTTTTAACTATAAATTTTTGCATAACTGCATAAAAACAAGATGAAAAAATTAGTTTCTCTATAACTGCATAAAAACAAGATGAAAAAAATGGAAACATTAATAAATTGAATGATCTTTATGATAATGCTTTATATAATTCAATAGTTTATTTATTCATCAATTTTATTTAAATTACAATAGTTAAAACTTATTGTAAAATGCAATTTTAGTCCTCTAATTTTATGAATTTATTTTTTTAACTTCCTGTTAAAAAGAAAATTAGTAGGGGTAATACTATTTCTTTTTAAATTTTAAACAATATCAGTTATTTTTAATTAAAGTTCATTCACAAGAATAAAATAGATTAAAAATATAATCATTTAAAAAATTTCTTTTTTTACCATGTGGATAAATATTTATAAATGACGTGCAAAATTTCTCTTTATTTCTTTTCGTTAATAATTATTCATAATGGAATTTCTATAAATAAATTAACAAAACTAAAATAAAATCTTTAATATTTTATTACCATTGTCACTTTATAATATTAGTATTGTATAAATCTTATGTTGGACGATATTTGTCGAATTAAATGTAGTTTTTAATTATTAGAATCTACTTTTTTTCAATATAAAAAGACTATAAGAAAAATATTATACCAACTTATCAAAGCTATCACTAAATTATATTCTAAAACAATATAAAATTAATCTACAATAGCATATATTACATAGATGTCAAAATATAATATATTATTGATAATCCATTATAACACGTTTGTTCATTAAAATAAAATACAACATCACCTCACCTTTTTTGTGTTTCCATACTTTTTTAATTTATGTAATATTTATTCTTTTACTTATATTATTATTAAAGAAATTATTTGTTTTCTAACATAACTTTTTCATTTTATATATTATTGTGTATTAATTCAGTATTAAATTATTTTATTATTATATTTTATAACTACTTCACACATTTCTAATTTTTTTCTGTATTACATTACTAATAAATTTATTTATTTATATGGGTTTAATTAATTTAAACGTGCAAGTCATGTAGTAAGAACAAATGAGTTTAATTGATTTAATCTTGCAAGTCTTATAACAATACAATGAATGGACAAGTCATAGCATTTTTACTATAACAAATAATAGCTATGCTATATTAGGTTCTTGAAAAAATCATCACACTTTAAGAAAAGCATCACACTTTAGTAGATACATAATATTATATATTTATTATATAAGAAATTAAAAAATAGGCGATTTCTTATATGACTTTTTTTAATACATATTATATTTGTCTTTTTCTATGACTTAACATATTTTCATTATATTATTTAAAATAATTTTTTATAAATTATTTATATGAAATTCATAGTTGAGAGAAAAGACAGCTATATAAAAAATAAAATATTATTATAAAAAATTAGCACAAATAAATTTTAGTATTTGTAAATCTTTATAAAAATTAATTATTTTTTCCAAATTTTTAGATAAAAAAACATCTATATATAAAAAAATAAAGACAGAGATGCATATTTTATGTGTTTCTTCTTTATTTTTTTTTTAAGGACATACACTAATCTCATATTCTTTCTTTATATTGTATCAGTTAGAATTAACAAAATAACAATTTTATTATGATTGTTAGTCAAAGTATTAATGAAATTTTATTTTTAAATTAATAAGTGATATTTTTTTTAAAGGAATAAAATCAATTGACGCCAAAGTGTCATGACACCAAATACTATTTATTTATTATTATTAATCTAAATAGATAATTATTTTGAGATAGAGGGATTATATTATTAATAACGAGTGTTATTTTTAAATAAATGACTAAATTTTATTTTTTTTAATAAATGGGAACCGGTTTCTTTTTAATCCATATATAAATTAAAATATGCTTTTTCAATAAACTCTTTCGGTTAAATAATTTTGTTTTTCTTTTTTATATACATTCGTATTATATTGATTATTAACGGGACATGAAGTTATTGATCCAAATATTGATTAATAACAGGACATGAATTTATTGATCCAAATATTTTTTAATTTAATATTAATATATTTGATATTTATAATTATTATAAGTATATTGATCTTTATTAAAAAGAAAAGACAACGAAATTTTATTAACACAAATGTTTATTAATTAGTGTAAATAAATGAATTGGTGTAAGAATAAAAGAAATAATATATGTTTTTTATAATATTAAAACAATATAAATACTAAGCTTTAAAGAAAAAAGATAATATATAGAAAGATTGTACAAATATTAAGTGTGATTGGACAATTCTATATGAGCCAAAAAGAAAACATAATATTTCATAATAATGATGACTAAAGAAAAATGGCAGAACCGTAGGCAAGAGTAATCATAGACTCATAGATACAAAATTGACTAAAGTAGCATTTTTTTTTTAACAATGGGGCATGCAAGGATATTAAACTATATTCAAATATCTTGACTAAAGTAGCGAATTTTATATGTTGTAACCAACACTTATTTAATAAAATAATGGCTTAAATGCACCTTTGGTTCCTGTAAGTTAGTGAGTTTTTGATTTTCGTCTCTATAAATTTTTTTTCTTGGTCTGACTCCCTATATTTCACTTTCGCGTTTGTTTTAGTCCCTAAAATCAAAACCCGCAGGAAAATTCACAGGAAAACCTGCAGATTTTTCTGCGGATTTTGGCTTTAGGGACTAAACCGCAAGCAAAAAGTAAGATATAGGGACTCATACCAACAAAAAAATTTACAGGGACGAAAATCAAAAACTCGCTAACTTACAGGGACCAAAGGTGCATTTAAGCCAAAAGTAATAATTATAATTTCAAACATTTTTTGACAAAGAAATTAAATTTTATTTAAATATTTTAATTAATTAAATTCAAATATTTTTATTACTTTACCTTCTACGATCTATAAGTGGAATAATTAAAAGATTTATTTTAATACTTAAAACAATTTGCATTTATAACGTATTTGGCAAATATTTTATCTCAATTTTCTCTTTCTTCATAAATATTTTATCTCAATTTTCTCTTTCTTCATAAATTTTATTATTATTTTCAAATATTATTTTCTTTTTTATATTCATCGAATTTCTCTTTAATTTTTCTCATTTTTTTTCATTCATAATTTTTTTTAGCTTCTATTTTTTTATTAATTTTTTTATCTTCTATTATTCACATATTTTATAACAAAATTATATTTTGTATTAAAAAAATTTATTGATCTAAATGTTTTTACGGGTACCAGATATTTTTCTATACATTCAATTAATTTTTTTACGGGTACCAGACTTTTTCCTATACATTCAATTATTATTTTTTCACGGGTACCAGACACTTTTTTATACATTCAATTATTATTTTTTCACGGGTACCAGACACTTTTCTATACATTCAATTATTATTTTTTAACGGGTACCAGCCATTTTTCTATTAAAAAAAACATACATCTGAAACAAATGCGCGTCCCGTACCAGAACCCGTGCGAACGCACGGGTTTGTTACTAGTTTAATATTGTGACGAGTATAATCTACGAGAGTTTTTCAATCCACCCCTTGAAATTCTTAGTCATCTGACCGAAATTTCAATTATGCCCCCTATTTTCGTAGATGCACATCTGAAAGCACATTCTTTTTTAAAAAATTTGTTTTTTCTGTAGGTGCACCTAAGGAAGCATTTTAAACTAGTGTTTGTTGGCAAAGCTAATTTAGCTCTTATTGCATAGCTAAAATTCATTCATTATCTTGAAGTGCTTCTTCACAGGAAGTTGGTTCTATTAGAGACACCAGTCATAGAACAGTTTCTTCAAATTTCTTGAGCATGGATCTAGTTCTGACATGTTCAGTTTTGTCTCCTATAATCGATTCTTCAGATATTGTTTTCTTTTGTCTTGGTCTCTTATGAACTGATGAAACTCCATAGGGATCTAATAATCAAGTGCTTTGACTCTGCTACATAGGACATATGTTCTGAGTCGAACTCAATATCTGTTGAGTTTCCTTCTGATGTTGTAGTCATGAATGCCATGTTGGCATGCTCCTCGTCAGATTCATATATGATGCTTTAGAGTTAGAGTCATCCCATGTTGCCGCAAGACCTTTTTTGCCCTTGAAACTTCATTTTCTGAAGTCTTCCCTTTTGGTGTTTTCTTTCTAGAGCTTTGGACATTCATTTCTGTAGTATTCTGGCTCCTTGCATTCATAGCACGTAACTTCTCTACTTGATCTTCTTTCACCAGAAGTTTCTGAATGATCTTCTCTACTTGTGGAACTCTAGAAGTTATTTTGTGTTTTCCTTCAGAGTTGTTTAACTCTTCTGGACAAAAGTGATAGCTCATCCTCGTCATCAGAAACTTCATCTTCAGAATCACCAAATTTTTCAGCTTGGAAAGTCTTGTTCTTTTCTAACTTAGTCCTTTCTGATTTGGACTTTTGAGCAACTGATTTTCCTCTTTTCTGAGGTTCATCTTCTTCTAGCTCTATTTCACGACTCCTTAAAAAATTGACTAGTTCCTCAAGAGTTAAGTTGTTCAGATCCTTAGCAAGTTTTAACGCAGTTTCCATAGGTCTCCATTTCTTGGATCGACTTCTGATGAACTTCGTAACATGATCAGCAGTAGTATAACCCTTGTCCAGAACCTTTAGTCCTGCACCAAAGTTTGAAACCTTGAAAACATAGTTTCTAAAGTTTCTTCTTCTTTCATCTTGAAGGATTCATATTTTTCAATAAAGGACAAGGCCCTAGTTTTTTTTACTTGATCATTTCCTTCATGCGTCATTCTTAAAGAGTCAAGAATATCTTTTGTTGTATCTTTGTTTGTGATTTTTTTTCATACTCATTATAAGATATAACATTAAGAATGATGGTTCTAGCTATGTGATGAATTTTGAACAAGCGTTTTTGCTCATCATTCATTCTGTTTATGGGAATAGGAACACCAATAGCAGTAACAGGTGTTACCTAACCATTTGTAACAATTTCCCAAAGATCAATATCATATCCTAGAAAGAAACTTTATAATCTATCTTTTCAATAGTCAAATCTTTCTTCATCAAAGATTGGAGGTTTAGCATTGTAATTATCTCTCACTTGAGTGTTAGGAGCGGCAGCCATTTAGAAATTTTTCTCATACTGGACCTCTCTACACGGTTAAGTGTTTGATAAAAATCAATAAAAAGTTGGAGCTCTGATGCCAATAGAAGGTTGAGAAAAACACAAGAAAGGGGGTTTTGAATTGGGTTTTCTAAAAATTTGGTTCTTTTACAAAATATGTTGAAATAGTTAGAGAGATAGTTCAAAACAAGAATGAAAAGAACACTATCGATTATCCAGGTTCACCTTAGAAAAGGCTAATCTTATCCATCTGCCAAGGTGATTTCGCCTTAGAAAAGGACTTAATCCACTAATCTTGAAAGATTACAAACATTCTCTAAGAGTCTAGAAAGACACCTTATCCCTCTCAAGTACACAGACTTACAACCTAGTCACTTGATGAATACAAATCTCAACAGATTTACAGATGGAATGTTTACAAGATATTGCTTCTAAGAAAACAGATTGAAACATAAACAGTTTTAGCTCAAATGTTAACATAATCTATAAGCAGCAGCTCTTGTGTTCTTACAGATTCTTGGATACTAGATTTCTCACAATGGAGTATTTAGTGAAGTTTCTCTAAGATATTTCTTTCTCTCTATTCTCTTTGAAGTCTTATTGGCTGAGTTTGAAAATATTGCTTGAGTAGTGTTGTAGTTCTTCAGCTTTTTTAAAAAAAAGTATTTCATATATATAGTCCAATGAGTAGATGACCGTTGATATAGGACAAGAAGACGCTTTCCTTGATGCAACGACTCCAAAAAGTCTTGGGGAACAGTGAGCACACAAGAGACAGAATCGTACAATACGTCCTGCAAAAGTGGAAAAGATGATGTAATGTTGTACCATATTGCTTCTTTTGCAAGATTTTTATCATTCCTCGTTTAGGATGTACTTCTTATCTGAAGTAGAAAGAGTAGTAAAGAGATCAGGTAACGTAGACGTTCTAAGAGAAACAACTCTTCATATTCAAAAGGAAGTATTCAGAGTCAAGAACACCAGCCTATTTGAACGACACGTTTTGATATTTGAACTGGCAGCAACAAGCGTATTTGAATTGACTTATGATTTCTGAGTAGTCGTTTTGCTTTAGAGTAGTTGTAAATCCATTTTCTAGGGAGTCATTCAACATTCTTCAGAACTGCTGATGTCACTTCAGAATTGAGATGAATAGTTCTTCTAATGTGTGATGATGCTTATTCTGATGATTATCTACACAGCAATCCTAATCAACCAAAATAATGAATCTGCACACTTAAAAAACTATTAGAGTATAAAATTGTTTTATACGAATATATGTATTGTTATCATCAAAACTTAAAGATTGAATACAGAACCAAATCTTGTTCTAAAACAAGTACCACTGGTCCTTGAATCTCTCTTCATCTCTTGTTGTGACCATTAGCATAATCTCATATTTTTCGTGCTTTGCAAACTTTACATCATTTTCTCGATTCTTTTATTTTTCTCGATAATCACTAAAGTAGTGACCATACTTTTGACAATTGAAACACTTAATGTGACTTTTGTCGGGTTTTCATCCACCGCCTCTTCCTCAGTTTGCAACACTACCGTTTTTGTTGCTTTGGTATGAGTGTTTTCTCTAATTCAACCAGCTTCCTTCTTTCTGATTTCGACCACTTGAATTATTGTAGCCTCCTCTACCTTTGTTTTCATTCCAACTTCCTTTGCTTTTCTTTTGCCTTGTTGACTGGGCCTGTAGAGCCACATCACTCTTCGATTTTCCTGCAACTCTTTTAGTCATTCTTTGTTCATGTGATTCAAGCATCCCTTAAAGCTCTTCCTTTGTCAATGTCGGTAAATCTTTCGACTCTTCTATGGAAACTACCACGTGGTTGAACTTTGGAGCCAATGACCTCAAGATCTTAATGTCAAAACTTCTCCACATACCTTGATTTGAGTCACCAATTTTGAAATCCTAGTGAAGAAATCAGTTATGCTTTCACTTTCTTCCATCTGAAGAAATTCATACGTTCTTTTGTGAGTTTGTAATCTCACCTCTTTCACCTTTTTTACGCCTCCAAACGACTTTTCCAGGATTTTTCATGCTTCTTTTGCAGATTCTACCTTACTTACTTTTTTGAAATTATCTGGACTCACACATTGAGGAATTATAAAGAGAGCTTTATAATTCGTCTTCTTAAATCCTTTGTGTGCAACCTTTTCTTCATCCATCACATTTTCTGCAAGCAGTTCTACCTCTTTCTTTCACAAGATCCCAAAGATCTTGATAACAAAAAACAACTTTATCTGCTTGCACCAATTTTCATAGTTGTAAAATTTCAGAATTGGAAGACTCGGCAAAAAGTGTCTGTTCGAATGATTTATCGCCATCGTGACTTTTTCCAAGAATCGCTCAGCTAGTGCTCTAGATACTAGATGTTGAAAATCCACCTAACATATGGAGAATTTCTATCAAACTTGATGAACAAGATTGTTATCAATACACAATAGTAATGAAAGAAAGAATTAAAGTGTGTTTGGATGGAGCATTTTAATGATGGAAAGTAATTTTTTGAGGGAATTGAAAATGATTTGACCAAAATTCATTGTTTGGATGAAAAATATGGAGAATTGTTAAAATGATTTAAATTTATGAAGTATTTATTCAAATTAAATTTAAAGAATTTCAAATGACACCATAAAAAGTAAAGAATTTAAAATTGCTCCATAACTTGAGTGTTAAATTGTTTATTAATAATTTTTCAAAATTTGCAAGATGGTCTTTATATTTTTTTAAAATTATAAATTTATCCTAAAAATTTTTATAAAATTGCAAATAAGTCCCTAATAATTTCCAAAATTTTCAAAATAGTCCCTTAAAATTTTTGAAAATCGCAAATTAGTCCCCCTATTTTTCATATTTTAAATTTGGCCCAAAAGTTTTTAAATTGATGAAAATGAACAAAAAAATTTAACAATGAATCATTTTAATATTCCATCCAAACAAAAGAATTTAAAATTAAATGAATTTCAATTGAATCATTTGAATTGCTTAGACTTTTAAATTTCTTAAAAATTCTTAATTGCTTCATCCAAACACAATTATAAGATTTTATGAAATTGGAGAAGAAATTGATGATTTTCTGCATAGTTTCTCTCTGCCCGCAAACTATGGAAAATCTTATTCACTTTGCAACGGCAAAATTCTATGAATTTCTTAGTTACAATATAGGGGTTACTCCATATTTATAAATTTAGGTTGCTTTCTCCCTAAGCCAAAATCCAAAACTACAAAATCCCAAAGTACCTATTTTGGTCTAAGTCGAAATCTTGTGTCAAACAATCTGCTTCGATATTTCAACATCTAATACTACTCGACACACAGTAATTTCGACATATACATGATTTTGACACAAAGAATTACACACTTAACAAAGAGGAGGATTTGTCAAAAAAAAAACAAGGAGGAGGAAAAGCATACACATGGCAACAATACTTGCTCACACCTCATTCACCATATGTGGCTTCATTCCAACCTCAACTTTTTTTATTATTTACTCTCAGTCAAAAAATATTTTTTCCATCTTTTTCAATTGTTTATTTAATATTTGACGAATATAATATATTTTTAATATTTACTAGTAGGAGATTGGTGCGTTCACATGGATCCATTAATTTTAATTGGTATATAATTTATTTGAATGTACTTGTAAATATAAAATGTTAAATTAATTTTAGAATGCACAATGATCATATCAAATAAATAATATATTAAAATTGTCCTAAATTATTGAATATTTTTAAACTTGTAATAGATCATCATTTTAAATATTTTTCAATTTGAAAAATGCTTATATGTGAAAAACAAAAAATAGAAAATTTTAATTGTCAAAAATATACATCACAAAATATTTCTGAATTTGCTATCCATCCAATACTAATATTTGATAACACAACTCAAAGTCAAACATATCTCAATTCATCAAACCAAGCCAATAACAAATGTACATAATTGAGAAAAAGAAAAATTTAGAGTGAATGAATGATAGTTGATAGCATGCTCATGATAACAATGAAATGGCCAAAACAAAAACATTAATAGTAAGAAGTTGAAGTCATTGAAGTGATTTTAAAGCCTTGAACTTTTAAAAGAAGTGTTGTTTTTAAATGGAAGCGGTGACTCTACTTTTGCAATCCATCAGTGATCTTTTTCTCACCTTCGTATATATGCGACTTTATGTTAACATTGCAAATAATTTCAAAATAAAAAAATGAATACTTTGAATATTACTAAACATTGAATACTCACATCTAGAAATTTCTACTGGTTCCATTTGCCAGGAATTCCCCCCAAAACATCTAGGACAAGAAAGTTATGCCAGTATTACAATTATCTCACCATCCATCAACAAATAACATAGATAAAATATAAAAGTTTGCTTAAGAATTTCATACTAGCAATATCAGCTAGTTTTTCTAATAAGAAAGAAAAAAACTAAATAGTTGGCCAAAAGACCTTATTAAAGGGAATACATGTATGTAGTCCAGATGTTCATGGTATAATTGAAAAAATATAGCAAGTAAAGCATGCAAGACACTATACTTTAAACATCCTTCACCAATCCATTGAAATCAGTATCCTCTGATCCCATATCCTTGGATCTAGGATGAGTTTCATGCCGACCATACTCTTCAATAGGTATCCCTCGCCTCGTAGGGGAAGAAGATTGGGACTCTGCATTTGCACTTTTCGTGAGCTATGACCCGTGCATCTTGGTATGTTACTTCTTCAATATGAAAATGCAACAACCTCTTTAGATTTAAATAATAAAAACATAAAAGCTATACAATTTGTCAGCAGAATTCAAAAGTTCAAATTGGCTCTTAATAATAACCTAATCATATATAACTTGCATCAAAGATAAACAAAAAGAAACATTAAGAATTAAAATATCCTTGAACATGTCATATATTTCTCTTGTTTTATGGGGGAAACATCTAGAATTAAAATATCCCTGAATAATATTATCTTCAAAGAGAAATAGAGAAGAATATAAAAAAAATGTAAACATACACTAACTTTTTATGCTAAATAAAAATACTAACTTTTAAATGTGAGCCTAACTACAAAAATGAGATAAAACTTGGTTGTGATTGTAAATAATTTAATATTTTTGAGAAGCAAAAGATTTATTTGGATTTTAAATATGACCTCACAAGTAGAACAATACAACCATGACATATCTCGAAAATTGGAATGATGAAAAACACGGACCAAAATACTAGGGATGGCAAAACGGGCCGTGGCCCGTCGGGCCGGCCCGCGCACCCGCCAAAAAATGGTGGGTTGGGTTGGGATTTTAGGTCCGCCGCTCGCCAAAGTCCGCCCCACTAAAACCTGCCGCCCGCCATACCCGCCCCGCCAAAGCCCGCCCCTCCTCCAAAATTCACTCTTTTTTTAGTTAATTTTAGTAATTGCAATTCTTGATGGTTTATTTTATACATTTATTTATAAATATATGTAATATTTTTTTTAAGTAAATTTGATAAAAAGTTGTTTTTATAAAAAATTGTTTTAAAAAATAAGTGAAAAATTTAATTAAAAGGTAAAAAAAGCCTATTAATCTATTAAAAAAAATATAAATAAAAATAGGCGGGTAAACCCGCCGTGCGCCAACCCGCCATCTTGGCGGGGCGGGCATGACTTTTATGCCCAATTTACTTGGCGGGCATGCCCGCCCCGCTCGTTTTTTGGCGGGTATAAGGCGGGGCGGGCGGGGCTGGCGGCCCGTTTTTCCACCCATACAAAATACCTTGAGCTTCAGCCGTGTTGAAGTACAGAAATTGTAAATATGGAAGAAGAAACAGAAACTTTGATATTTGTGTGAAAATACTCGGTAGATTTTGCAGCAAAAAGGATGGAAGTGGACATACCTATTGATGTTGATGCAGAAAAATGAAAGGTAATGAGAGAGAAGTGAAATAGAGAAAGAAGATGGGTGAGGGAAAGAGAGATTGAGAAAGTGATGAAGTGAAAGAGGGGGCAGCCACGATCGGATAAGGAGAAACAATTGTCAATGATAATATTTCTCGAAACAAAAATCCAATCAATATTTTAGGAAGGCCGTGATATGAAGAGTAGGAATATGACTTTAGTTTTTTCATTTGCGGTGGCGGTGGCCGTATATAGGATGGTGAAAGTAGCGACATTTGTGCTAGGGTTTGGGGAGGGAGAGAGAGAGAAAGAGAGAGAGAGAGAGAGAGAGAGAGAGAGAGAGAGAGAGAGAGAGAGAGAGAGAGAGAGAGAGAGAGAGAGAGAGAGAGAGAGAGAGAGAGGAAGTAGCGACACATGTAAGGGAATGTGACGTGGAGGGTTTTAATTGGGACATTTGTTGTTTACTGATAAGTCTTTTTAGTAGTGTAATAATTTTGAACATAATGGGTAATTTAGGCAAAGCATGCAATTGATTTGTTATAGTGAGATAGTAGATTCTTTTATTGATGAAATATAGGTTAGTTGAGTATAGGCATGCAAAATGGCGAGTTGGGACGATTTTTTTCTCCCTCGAATTCATACTCAAATTCTCAAACATTTATCGTTCCCCGTCTCGATCCTTAATAAGAATAAAAGAATTAAAATTAAAATCTATTAAAAATTAGTTCTGGTTGGGTTAGAGTATCTCCGCAACCATTCATTTAGTAAAATCATATTTTTAATAAAAATATTTATTTTTTCAACAACAAATTTCATTAAAAGTAATAAAATAAAACAATTTCAAAATATTTCATACCTACATTTCAAATATTTTAAGGGTTTAATGGAGATGCACTGACAATATAAAAAAGTTTTACAGTATCATCCAATAGGAATATATCACTCTGACATGTCATACAAGTGATTTAAAATTTTTCAGTTTGACTTGAAGGAATACATGATCGTAATTGATTAATAGTGTTAAATTAATTTACATTGTCAGTGCATCATCCCTTTTCTCATATTTTAAATAAAAAATACAAATTAAAATATCATGAACACGTACTTAATATTCTAAATTAACAAAATTAAATAATAAACTACATAATAAAATAAACGGGGCGGATTCCAGAGACAGAGCTATTGTTGTGAAAGAGTGGGCCCATGCCCCACCACATTTACCATAATTTTAATAATAATAATATTAATAATACATTTAAATATTAAGTATGCTAAATATTAGGAATAAACTTCTCTCATGTCCCTCACTTAATTAATAATGATTCAATTTCTAACTAATATCATTCCATGATATCTATATGTCACCACGTCTCCAACCTTTTTTTTTTAAATAATTATTTTCATAAATAAAATAAAATAAAATAAAACTATCTCTTCTTTTTCTATTCCTATTAATTTTTCTTGTTTTCCTATTCCTATTAATTTTCCTTGTTTTTCCTATTCCTATTAATTTTCCTTGATTCTTTTCAAACACAAACAAATTACTTTGGTATTCCTTCTTCTCTCAAAGTGTTTCTCTATTACTATTTTCTTTTTCATTGTTGATCTTTTAAAAGGCAAATTTTTTTAATAAATTTATGAGTTTTATAATTTATTTTTATTATTATGATAAGAGTGAAAATATATTATTACCTTATTGAGTTTGAGATTGCGTTAATGGTGGAAAATTTATTAGAGTTTTCTAGTTCTTATTTGAAATTGTTGTGTGTATCAACTTTATACTATTAGTATGAATTCATTTTGAATATAATTTTAATTGTTATATTTCTTCCTTTTTTTATAATATTTAGTAATAAGCAATCGAAAAGTATTTCAAAAGAAAATCAACAGAGCAATCATCAAGTTCTAATCCTCAAACACTTAATGAAAGTGGAAGCATCAAATCGGATCCCCTTTTGAAAAAAGATTTTTAGAGTTTGAATTTGAAAAACTTCCTAATGATCACGATTTAAGGCCAAAAATACCATATTATCATCTGAGTGATAGAGATGAAATTAGAATATATTATTTGCAAAAGGGTCCTTGTCAATCAAAAGAGATTAATTTTCCACAAAGAAAATTTGGAGATACATTTCGTAAGTTTAATTCAGATTGGTATTTAAAATATGGCAGTTGGTTGGAATATAGTCAAAGTGAGGATGTTGCATATTGTTTATGTTGTTATCTTATGAGGTCACATGTAGAAGAACATAAAGGTTGTGGTGATTCCTTTATAACAGAAGGCTTTACAAATTGGAAAAAAAAGTGAAAGGTTTTGAGTTCATCTTGGAGATACAAATAGCTCTCATAATCAAGCATGGAGAAATTTTCAAGCCCTAATGAAACAAAAGCAACATATTGAAGGCGTCTTGTGTAAACAATCCAATCAAGTTAAAGAGGATTATCGAATTCATTTGACCGGTGTAATTGATTGCATTCGATTTTTATTAGCTCAAGGTTTAACTTTTGGTGGTAATGATGAGTCAATTTCATCTAGAAATAAGGGAAAATTTCTTGAACTTATGAAATTTCTTATTAACCACAATGAACCTATTTATAAAGTTTGGAAAAATTGTCGTGGAAATCTTAAGTTAACATCTCCTGATATTCAAAAGGATATTGTTAGAGCTGCTGCAAGTGTCACCACACAAGTTATACTTGATGATCTTGGAGATGATTTATTTGCTATTTTAATTGATGAATCTCGTGATATTTTAGTGAAGGAGCAAATGGTTGTGGTTGTACGTTATGTGAATAATGAAGGGAAAGTTATTGAGCGTTTTCTTGGTGTTGTTCATGTTTAAAATACTAGCTCTCTAACACTGAAATTGGCTTTGAAGTCATTATTTGCAAAAATATGGATTAAGTTTGTCAAGGATACGTGGACAAGGATACGATGGAGCAAGTAATATGCAAGGTGAATACAATGGTCTAAAAAGCTTGATATTAAAAGAGAATAGTTCTGCATTTTTTATTCATTGTTTTGCACATCAACTCCAATTAGCTTTTGTTACATTAGTAAAAAAACATTCTAAAATTTCTCTATTTTTAATTTGGTTGCTAATTTGTCTAATGTTGTTGGAGCATCATGTAAGCGCCGAGATATTCTTCGTGAAAGTCAAGCTACAAAGGTGAAAGAAGCATTACAACAAGGAGAAATCTCTAGTGGGCGTGGCTTGAATAAAAAAATTACAATTAAGAAGGCGGGGGAAACAAGATGGAGCTCACATTATGGTACATTACTTAGTATAGTTTCTCTATTCTCTTCTATGATTGATGTGTTAGAAATGGTTGAGGAAGATGGTAGTGATTTAGATACAAAAAAAAGGTGAAGCACTAATTCTAATGAATTATGTGCAATCTTTTGAATTTATTTTCATCTTGCACTTGATAAAAAAAATGTTTTAGGAATTACACATGATTTATCTCAAGCATTATAAAGAAGTGATCAAGATATTGTAAATGCTATAAAGTTAGTAAAAGTATCCAAAATAAGACTGCAAGATATAAGAGATAATGGGTGGGATTCTTTGTTGAATGATGTATCATTATTTTTGTGAGCATAATGATATTGACATTCCAAACATGGATGACACTTTTCAACCAGCACAAAAAAAGTCAAAGAGAAAAATGGAGAAAGTATCTAATTTACATCATGATCACACTGAATTGCACCATATAATTAACTCGATTTGCACATGTTTTTCATTACTTTTTAGGTTATTTTCCTGTGTTATGTTGGTTCTTGGCTCGTTTTTCCGGTATTGTCCCTTTTATTCACTCTTCTGAAGAAAACAAGTGAAAAAGCCAGAAAAATCGGGATTTCTAGTCGTTTTACACACATGGCGTATAGCTCAGCGCCGACTATAGGGAGCGCGATGAAGTGTCCCGTTTCATCCAGAGGGGTAACTGCCACGTTCCCAAGATCTCCACCTCGGCCTGCTCCGCGGGCGCGGTCTTTGTTAAATGCTTCCCGCTTAAAAGGAGTTGAAGGGCATTCCTGTCTTTACGCAACTCAAGGAACCTCTATAAATAATTTTTCGTTTTTCATTTTTTCATTTCATCCAAGATTAGTTACAAACTTAAGTCATATATTGTCAGATCTTGTAAGTGATAATCCCTTCACATCGAAGAGTTATCTCACTGTTGATTGAGTCTGTTGTAACACCCGGAAAAATAATTATTTGCTTAATTTAGTCATTTCTGACGTTTATTGAGATTTTCGCGTTTTGGGACGATTTAGTCGGTATTGGTTCGGGATAGCGGGTCGATATATAATCGAAAATTTTAATATTTTTAGTATTAAAAATATTATTGAGTTAATGTTTAGCGTTTTGGGAATTTTCCGAGTAATTAAGATTAAACCGGAAATATAAGACACTGAGTATTCAGTCGGTATATTAAAATAATCGGATTTTATTTTTATGGAATATAAGTGGAAGTATTATTTTTACATTAAGTTTAGAAATTATATTGAGCCTATATTATGGTGTCATTAAGTATTAAGGAGGTATGCATATTAGGCCCATTAATGGTAATAACTAAGTGGTGGTATCACTTTTTCTTTTAGAAATAAATCAGTAGAGGTTGAAACCGAGACAAGAGAAAGAAAAAAGAAGAAAAAGCTAGGGTTGTGGAGAGGAGAAGAAGGAGACCAAAGGGTTGCTCTCAAGTGTCATTTTTCCCCAAAATTTCTATTGAAGTTCCTTAGAGTTGCACTCAATCCAAGGTAAGGGGAGATTTTTTCTACCTAAGTGGGAATATGATGGATTGTATGTGGGTTTAGGGTATAGATTTGTCATTGTGTTGTGTTAAATTGGATTTCTGTTGTTGTTTAAAAAAAAATAGAATTGTTATGTTCATATAAAAAAAGATAGAATTGTTAAGTTCATATTATTGTTCATTGAAATTGGAATATTGATACAATTCTGTGCGAAGAAAACGAAAGAAAGAAATAGGAACTGTGCGCCTTGCCAGTCGACACTTCTTCCGTTTCCAGTTTTCATTGTGTGTGTTCCTACTTTTCATTGTGTACATATCATCACTAATGCACATATATATAATATCTATAATGGGATATGAGATGAAATAAAGTACCCATTAAATGCCAACTACTATTTTCGATTCATGCAATGTATGCTGTGTGTTAATTTTGTTGTTGTTCATATATGTGTTTCCATTGTTTGCATACATATATAGTATTAGAGAAACATATAATGTTAATATAATGTTCATATATGTTTTGCTATGTGTTGCTGTTCATATAATGTAAATTTTCCATTATTAGAGAAACATATGTATTAGTATATTATATTGGAAAATGGAACCAAAGTTATGAAATGGAAATGTAATTCAAAACAGTTCCGTTTGACCGAAATAGCTGAATTAAGCGGTATAATTAATTGTCCGGAATTTGATGAAATTTTACGTGGTAGCTAAGTTTAATTAGTAGATTAATGTGGTAGCGATATTTTGCTGAAATTGTGCTATATTACGAACCGACCGAAATTGTGTGGATTTGAGTATCCTTTATATTAAATGTTGGTTTTGGAATAGAAAGTGAAATAGTAAATTGGAAAATGAATTGAAAATAGAATATTGAATTAAATTAATATAGTGTAATATTAACTGGTTGATTAAATTAATAGTTGAATAAATTTCACTAAGTCTATTTAATTGGAAAATACTTAGACTTGGATAAATTATTCGGTTTATCGGTAAATTACGGTATCTTGAGAATTTGAACGTAATCGTGATTTGGTTGAATATTTATGTTGGGAATAATATATTGCTATGTCAATGATGTTGTCTTGATAAATAATATTATGTCTAATTGAATTAGTTGATAATTGGAAGTTGATTCAGTTTACTTGATAAATTAGCATGTTGAGATTATCTTACGAATTGATCGAAAATTATGGTTTTGATTTGGATGACTTTGTTAATATGTGAAATTGAGTAATTGTGCCGATGTGCCGAAACGCGATGATAATTGTAATAATCTTGATGATATGCGAATTGTATATTTGTGAAGATTTTGTTAACACATGAAGTTGTATGTTTGTTGTGATATGCCGAAGCATGAGGATATATATGTAATGACTTGTTTATATGCGAAGTTGTATAATTGCAATGATGTGTCGAAACATGAAGATGTTTTGTGATGATTTGTAATACGTGATGTTGTATATATTTGTGATGATGGTTTTGTGACTACGTGAAGATGAAATATTATGGTGACGTGAATTACCTCGTATAGATGGTAATTGATTGTGATATAGGCTTATGCCTCGTGACGATATGTGACTGTGATGAGTATGTTGTATTGTCTTGTTTGTCGAGTCACATTTCATATGCATACTCTGTGACGGCCTGGATTGGCAAAGTAGTGACGAAGGCTTATGCCTTGTGCCTCTGAATTGGGCAATTGGTGATGGGGGTTGAAGCTCCGATTGGTACCACATGCATATGCACAGTTGAGTCGCATTTGAGTCGTTTTCCGTTGTTGTTGGTTGGAGTTATTGAGTATGCATTGCGATGCTTATATGACGATATAGATGCTTATATGTTGACTTGTTGAAAATGCTTATATATTGATAATGACGATTATATGATGACTTGTCGAATATGTTTATATGTTGATATCATGATTATTCATTGATGATGTTCTTTGTGTTGTTTATGTTGATGTTGTATGAGGCGGTGATTCATTTATATTCTTTACCTAATATATGATTTATCATGATCCTATTTATATAGTTTGATATCTCACCCTTGCTGCTGATGTTTCCCCTACCATGGGAAATGGGCAGGCACTCAAGTATAGCTGTGGAAATTTGTCGCTTCATCGAGTCATGTTGGTGTGTCGCTCTGATACGTAGCACTCGGGGGGTGTTTACATTGTTGTTCTATGTTGTTAATGTTTTAGTTGTTGTTATTATAACCGTTGAATCTAAGTTGAATAATATGAAGTACTTGTTATACTTCCAAGTTGTTTGAGTTGAATAAAGCTGATAGTTGACTGTTATTCGAATGCTATGTATCATTGTTAAATGACATACAAGTTGAAGTTTTAAGTTGATATGTGATACTCCAATATGTTGTTTGAAATTTTAAATACTCTAATATTTTTTGCATTATAATTTCGGGTAGAATTTGGGGTGTTACATCTGTAATCGAGTTTGGAGCACTTTTGTAGAAGTTAATCCTGCCGCCATTTACATTCCAGTTGCAATTTACTTTCCTGTACCATACTTTGGTTTATTTAACTGCCTCGCTATACATTACTTTATTTCCCCCACTCGCTTTTAATTACCATGTCTACATGCTTTTATATGCCTACTTTTATTTCCATGTCTGGCTAAATATTTAAGGGTTAGAATGTAAGGATCGCTGTCATGATTATGTTCCAAATGTTGTATTACTAGAAATACTATTGAGGATGTTTTAACTTTTAATTCAAGTTTGTTGTACTCAAAATTTTTATGGGTAAGATCGAAAGTCGTCCATACTTGAGATTGAACTTGATTAGTTTTTTAACCCAACAAAAAGGGCGAAACCAGTTTGTTTAGTTAATTAGAAATCTTTAATATATTTTTAGAAAACAATTTTGAAACTATTTTCGGACGCGTTTATGGGTTTGAAATCTGATTCTTGGCCTAAAAGCCAAGAATCTCTTCAAGTTAATCTTTCTAGTTTAAAACCACTTTTCCACTAAGACAAGCAACTAATTTCTTAAAAATAGGTTTACTACTTTAAGGTTTGAGGCACCTTTTATAAGTGACAATAAAAGGATAGGATTAAAGAGTAAACTCGGTTCTTAGTACGCAAAAGCCACAAGTTACCGTCAAATTGTTCCTTTCTATAAGTAGAAAATATTGCCCCATAAGTAGTTCTACCAACATACAATTGGAACACTGTCTGATTTGCATGAATTACATTCGAACCCGTTATTTTTATCTGCTATTTACTTTATTCTTTTATTTTCTTGCACTACACACATCTCAACTGTTCTAATCCGCCTTAGATAAGCACTTTAACAATAGAGTTGATAGATTGACGATGGTCTCTATGGTTCGATAATCTTTTATGTTACTTCGATAGGTTGTGCACTTGCAGTTTATTTTAGACTCTATATACAAACCCATCACATTATTTTCAAGTTCAATTATTTTATGAAGTGATCGATCGACAACTTCAAGAGTTGAATAATCGTTTTACTGAAGTGAATATTGATCTGCTCCTTTATGTAGCATGTTTAAGTCCAAGAAGTTCATTTTTTGCGTTTGATAAGGAGAGGTTGATTCGTTTAGCTCAGTTTTATCCTTCAGAGTTTTCTCAAGTTGAATTATTGGCACTAGATCATCAACTTGAAGACTATTTCTTAGATGTATGCTCTAACAATGATTTTTCAGAATTAGAGGGAATTAGTGATCTTTCTATCAAGCTCATAGAGATCCAAAAATATGTTGTCTATCCACTGGTTTATTTGCTTTTAAAGTTATCTCTAATATTACTGGTGGTAACTGCAACAGCTGAAAGAGCTTTCTCTGTATGAATATTATCAAGAATCAGATGCGAAATCACATGGGTGATGAAAGGTTAAATGATTGCTTAGTTACTTGCATTGAAAGAGATATTTTTGTTGATGTTGAAAATGAGAAAATCATTCAACATTTTCAAAATATAAAAAATCGTAGAGAACAATTATGATGTAAATTTATATTTTTGAAAATGACATGTTTTGCTTATATATATATATATATATATATATATATATATATATATATATATATATATATATATATATATATATATATATATATATATATATATATTTATATTGACTCAACTACTCAAAATTCCTGGCTCCGTCCCTGGCGGGTTCAGAGACGGATTCAGGGTGGGTAATACTGACCCCATTATCCAACTCATCCTCATATTTTATAATTGTGAAAAACTCAAACTCAGTCAATGCATATTTTTCCCGTCAAATTCGGGTCGAGTTTGATTAGGTCTTCACATGTATTAGTTATCAACGGGTCAGGAATTGAGCGGAGGAAGCATCCCCCTCCCTGTCCCGCCTCAAAATTTTCCCCCGTCCTCATCCACGATCTTGACACATGGGAATATTTATCCCCACCACTATGGTACCCACGAAGATCCACGAACATCGAATCTTGAGAATTTTTTTATATTTTTCAATCAAAATGATGACACCAGTATTTCGTTATTTTTTTCCTTTAAAAAAAGAAATATATTTTTCATATTTCTTTATTAAAAAATAAAAACACATCTTGTATCAATAAGAATAACCAAAAAATACAAAAGCACCCGCAGTTGCTAATATTATATTTTTTGTAAAAAAAAATATCCAACATAACATGTTCCTACCATGCATAATCCTACAAAAACTCATAACCAAAATATTTGATATTACACATAAAATATAGCAAACTAGAATTATGAAATGTGAAAAAAAATGATCGTTAGATGAATCCCTTTCCTTAAACATAATTAAACCTGCACATAAAAACAAAATTAAGAAACGTAAATTAACATTAACAAATTGAAAGAAACTAACAACAATTCTACATTATTTTAACTCCAAAAAATTGTAACATATCATAATTGTTACACCATGGTGGCAACACCAATAAATATATATATTAGAGATGAGGCGTTGGGAATTTGACTCCCCGAGATATTTGAGGTTTTGGTTTCATGCGAATTGGTGGGTTTGTTACTAGCTATTTCCTCTTTTATAGAATTTTATGTTGCACTCATTATACATATTACATAAAAATCTTTTATTTATTAAATTTTTACTTATAAAAATTGCAATTGCAGAGAAAACACGCAACCCCGCAAATCTAAGATAATAGAATTTATAAATCTCCCACAATGACCTCCCCAAAGTAACATACGCGCAAAAATAACATCACCCATAATGATGATTGTTGTTGCGATGAAGAGAATGAACAAAGAAAGACGATTGTTATGATAATGATGAATATATATGAGATGAGGAATGGAGGAGAAAAAGAGAATTGAGAATAAAAATTGATGATTATTGGTGGAGCAAGAAAAAACCTTAAGAGCCAAGCATGGATGATCAATAGGAGTGGAAGAGAAAGAATGAGGTTTCTTGGCTTCAAAGGGGGCATGAAAATGGAAGAGTCATTGTGAATCATGGAGATGATCTTACATGTGCTAGAAGAGGAGCAAATATCATCTTCATCTCATTATCACCACCTCAAATTACCAAGGTGGCTTCCCTCTCTCTTAGATTATGATATTGAGTAAAGTTTACTTATGGTAGTGTAAATCTTTAATATATAATATGGTGAATGGATGTTAGAGTTTGGAGTTAATGTATAGATGAGTTGAGGAATTAATGTCTTACTATGTGTATTTTTGTATCCTAATTATTCCTAGATGCTGAGTATTAGAGGGAGACGTTGTTGTGTGTTAAGAGTTAGGTTTTCTACTATGAAAATGTCAAATGTTCAATTATAGCTATTTGATTCAAATCAAAGATTTACTTGATTAGAATAAAAAATCAAAATTCAGCAGTTCTAATAGTTTGACTCGAATAAGAGATTTTCTTGAGTCAAATCAAAAATTAAAATTATGCAATTCTGAATGGTTGATTCAAATTAGTGATTTTCACAATTCAAATCAAAAATAGAAATTCTACAATTTTGTCTGTTTGATTCAAACCAGAGATTTGCTTAATTTAAATCAAGGAGTTCAAACGTGCATAACACCCAAATTTTTATGTTTTAAACTCTAATTGAAGTTGGGTAATGATTCCTTAAGTTTTAACATGATTCTTATCTTAAAGATCATTAAAATGTAGTGTTAACCAAGTAGTATATACTTTTGAATGAGATTAATTCAAATGAAACTATATGAATAAGGTTTTGATTTAAGGAATTAATATAAATTGTATGAAATGTAGACATTGGGAAAACCTATGTTACAGGGGGTTAATGAGTTAGGACTTGTATCTAGGAGGTTGATGAGGCATCAAATTGATAACTGCCCCTCCATCGACAAACACCTTGTTTACTAGCATTCCCTCCACCTTTGCCCTAACGAGCAATGATTTGAGATGGTACATCATTCCTAGACTTGGCTTCTCAAAAACAACCTTTTGCTCTTCTACTACACCATTGTTCATGACATAATAGTACAATGGTTTCTCACCAGACGCTTCATCTGCTAGGAAATCTTTGTCAACTTCAGAAAACTCTTACACTCGATCATTTTCAGCAGGTAATACTGACATAATGCCATAATTAAAGACAAAATCTTCACAAAAGTTATCGTCAACCATTTCATCTTTGGAAGGGGATCATATTCAGGATCTTCTTCCTCAAGAAGGGGAGTATACTCTGTACTCTCTATTGATACTATCTCTTTTTTTCCTAAAGGAGCTACCTTCGTGGCCAGGATTTGATTTGCTATGATTTTTTATTTCTGACTCAACCTTCCTTTTGGGTAGTACTTCTTCTGCCCAAGAGTTTCGACGAATTTCACTTGTGGTGTCGAGGTCTCTTTTTCAGCCTTCTTATTTCTTTGGTAACACCTCCAGTGTGCCCTAGTCATGGGATTTTTCCTTTTGTAATTAGGAGAAACCACATACCCCTTCAATTTACCTCCTTTCTCTTGAACTTTCACATCTATCTCTTTATCAAGCACATTCCACTTAGGCCTCTTTCCCCCTTTCTGATTCACATGTTTCACCCACTTTTCTTGTGGTGTGTTTGACGGAGGACGAAAAGTCTTTGGTCGAGTCTGCTGGAATTGACTCCTGTATTCCTTATTGCATCGAGGGCCCCATCTTGTCGAACATAAATCTTGTAACTGAGGATATCCCTTTCTTAGGATCATTCTTTTTCACAACCTCATACTCTTCAGTAGATTTCTCATCATAAACAACATTACACCTTGGGCATAATTTGGCCTTCGATTTCTTCACTCTGCATCTTTCCTAAAATTCAATCAAATCCTCACCAGTTTGACGATTAAATTCACGTAATATATCTTCAGCTTCCATGCCAAAAACATCACTATCTTTGACCATCATAACATTAAAAGGCTCGGCATGCAGTGCCTCTTCGACTTTCAAGGGGTCACTGTCCACTTGCATCTTTAGCTTTCCACCAAATTGAAGTCTGCCTTATTTCAAAGCTTTTCACACCAAATCCCTAAAAAGGACACATTGAGATGTTTTATGACCAAGAAAATTATGAAATTTACATAATCTCATTTTTTTTTCGTTAACTCTAATAGGGGATTCTTCAGGCATGAGGCACAATAATTTGACCATCTGTTACCAATAAATCAAATATTTCGTCACCGTTAGTTATATTAAAAGTATAAGTTTTTAGGGCGAATTTGTAATTTTTTTGCAGCTTCGACGGATTTCTTCCCATTTGATGGTCTCAATAATTTTCAAGAGTAAGGAGGTCACGGCTTGAGTTTAGCCACATTTACCTCATTTTCTTAGACTAAATCTTCGTAGTCTGAAGAATATTTGCCAGCTACTACATGAGCAACTTTTTCTTTCTCATGATATTTACTAGTTCTAGATTTTTCAGCTTTCAATCGTTCAATTTGTCAAACTCTATCAGCCAATTACGCCATATCTCTAAGATATTGAGTATCTAACTTTTTCCTGATAGAATAGTCTAAACCTCCCGCAGCCATTTTGACTAATTTATGATTAGGGTCGTCGGTAAAGCATCTTGCTTTCAAAATTTGTTGAGATACTCGTCGATTGACTAAACAACCTTTCGTTTGACGCTGGTCAATTCTTTCAAACTTATTTTTTATTGTCCCATGGAATAATTTCTCCATCTGGGTCCACGGATGGACAAAATGTGGAGGTAGCGTTGTAAACCAAGTGAACGCATTTTTTGTGAGGGAACTTGGGAAATATTTCATTTTTAAATCCTCATTATTTTTTATGTCACCAGCCTCGGTTTGATACCTAGCGAGATGTTCGACAATGGATTCATTAGTGTCACCAGCGAATTTAGTAAACTTTGGGACTTTCCATCCCCTAGGTAGTTCTGTTTGTAAAATAAAATCTGGTAATGGAGAGGAATGTGTAGGTTTTTGAAAGCCCGTATTCATACCATTTCGAACCATAATTCGTTCGAAAATGGCTTCCAGATTTTTCTCTCCGGCCAATGCACTTTGTCGAACTTGCCTGACCACATGGTCGGCATTTTGGTTTCTATTAACTACCCCGACGGAGGACGTTCGACAATACTAGGCATTTGTTCGTCACTCTGGAGAATCTCTTGTTCTTGGTGTAACACCCTTCTAAACCCCGCGGCAAATTAAATAAATTTATTCAGAGTACATGAAATAAGGGTGCCACAATTTCAAAATAAATTAAAACATCATTCAGTCATGTCATGCATTCACTGAGGCAATTCTTATTAATCAAAAACAATTCATGTCAACACAGCGGAAATAGTTCAACAGATTAAGTTTAACATTTTCAAACCAATCCTTCAACATAAAAACAAAACTAGAGTTATCAAAACTTAAACTCTAAACGTTCGCGTCCCCAGTGTTACAACTATCAGAGCACGACACCTGACGCTAACCAAACAACTGACTCATGAGCTAATCCTCACCGAGTCGAATAGCCGTTATCCTCAATCTGAAAATGACAACATGTAAGGGTGAGTCTTCATCATAATTAACAAATGTTATAAGGCTATAAGGCAATAACACATCATAGCTGTATTGTTCACCCAATTGTTTCACAAACAGACATTCAGACAAGTTTCATCATCACAAAGCAATCAACCAACATCGTCAATATTTATAACACTGGAATGCATCCAATCATGTTATAAAAGTCATGCATATGAATGCAACTGACACTATGCATGTGGTACCAACATCATCAATGGGAATAACCCATGACCGATCCAACATCATCAAGATACGGCCCTGCCGGCACAGATTCCGCATAATGGGAATCATGCCCTTCACTGATCCAACACACCCTTATGGATACAGTATCACCAATGAACATGAATGAATGCAAACATATATGAACATACTTATACCATCGTCAAGTCTATGAGTAACATCGTCAAAATACCCATTTCATCATAATCATCATCATCATCAAGCATGTTTACATATATATGCATCATTCAATCATAATCACATCATTAATCATCACATAGATTATTTAATAAGGTTCGTTTAGCTCAAAACGGCACGCGAAACGGACCAACGGTTCAAAAGTTATGCATTTTACAAAATTCTGCATTTTTCAAAAACCTTCAGTGGTAATCGGTTACCCAAAGGCCAGTAACCGGTTACCCTGACTCACGAAACACATCCCCCTGGTTTTTGTAGGGGTAATCGGTTACCCTGTTTTCAGTAATCGATTACCGACTTCCAGAAAATACATCCCCCTGTTTTTTGTATGGGTAATCGGTTACCCTGCTTTCAGTAACCGATTACCGACTCCCAGCCAGCAATATTTCCCTTTTTACACTGCAGTAATCGGTTACCCTGCTCCCAGTAACCGGTTACTGCATACCTGCAACCCCAAATTCTGCAGAAAACAGCATTCCAACCATTCCCAACTCATTCCAATTACACCAATTCGAATAATAGGAAATGAAATGCACACATACCACGAAATACACATCACAATACATCAATTTCACATCAAACAAAGCCATGATCACACAATATCATAGATTTCATACACAAGATCAATTATCATACAATTTGATTCAATCCCTAAACCTATCATATGACTCAATTGACCCGAATCCTACATCTATTCAATATTATTAACCTCTAACCCGATAATAGATGATAATCAGAGAAGTCCCCCCTTACCTTAGTCAAATCCTTGAGTGGGTCTTCTCCCTCTTGGTTCTCTTTCACGTTCTTCAGCTCCTCTTCTCACAACTTCTTGTTTTTCACGTTCTAACTCTTTTTCCTCTTGTTTTTCCTTATTTCATGAAAACATAAAATTAGAGATGGGCTCCCTTACACTTACACCCCCATATTACTAATCCCACCATAAGGCCCAACAACTTAACATTTTATATTTCTTTCCACATAATTCCAATAAAATGCTAATCCAAATTAATTAATTTAAAATTAAATTAAACTAATTAAATTAGAAACTTTGGGATGTTACAACTCTCCCCCACTAAAAGAGTTTTCGTCCTCGAAAACATACCTCAAGTAAAGAGTTCCGGATAGGAATCTTTCATCTGGCTTTCCAACTCACAGGTGACATTCCCCTCAGCCGGTCCTCCCCAAGCTACTCTAACCAAGGCTATTTCCTTGCCACGCAACTGTTTCAGCTTCCGATCTTCAATCCTCACAGGTAAGGTTTCAACGGTCAAGTTATCTTTCACCTGCACATCATCTACTTGAATCACATGGGATGGATCCGCAACGTACTTCCTCAATTGCGATACATGAAATACGTCATGCAAATTTGCAAGCATTGGCGGCAAAGCAATACGATAAGCTACTTCTCCCACTTTTTCGGAAACTTGGAAAGGTCCAATAAAACGCGGAGTCAACTTCTTCGACTTCAACGCCCTACCAATTCCTGTCATAGGAGTAACTCTCATAAACACATGGTCTCCCTCTTGAAACTCAAGTGTTTTCCTCCTCTTGTCATGGTAACTCTTTTGACGACTCTGGGACGCTTTCATCTTCTCTTGAATCATCTTAATCTTTTCCGTAGTTTGTTGTACAATTTCCGGTCCAATCACAACACTCTCACCGGACTCATACCAACATAAAGGCGTCCTACACCTCCGACCATACAAAGCTTCAAACGGAGCCATACCGATACTCGAATGAAAACTGTTGTTGTAGGTAAACTCAATCAAAGGCAGATAACTATCCCAAGCACCTCCTTTTTCTAGTACACAAGCACGTAACAAATCTTCTAACGACTGAATCGTCCTCTCAGTCTGTCCATCTGTCTGCGGATGATAAGCAGAACTCAATCTCAGCTTAGTACCCAAAGCCTTCTGCAAACCTTCCCAGAACTTCGACGTGAATCTCGGATCTCTGTCTGACACGATACTCGAAGGAATACCATGTAGGCTAACTATCTTCTCAATATACAATTGAGCCAACTTTTCCATCGGATAATCCATCCTCACTGGTATGAAATGTGCAGACTTCGTCAACCTGTCCACAACAACCCAGATAGCTTCACAATTCTTAACGGTCCTCGGTAACCCAGAAACAAAATCCATTGATATGCTATCCCACTTCCACTCGGGAATAAACATCGGTTGCATGAATCCATATGGCTTCTGATGTTCAACCTTTGACTTCTGACACGTCAAACAAGAGAATACAAATTCAGCAATTTCCTTCTTCATTCCAGGCCACCAAAACAGCTTTTTCAAATCATGATACATCTTGGTAGCACCAGGATGAATACTCAATCCACTACGGTGTCCTTCTTCTAGAATACTCTTCCGGAGTTCAGCAAGATCAGGAACACAAACCCTGTCTCCAAACCTCAATATACCATTCTCGTCAACTCTGAATTCACCTCCTTTACCTTGATTAATCGAAGTCAACTTATCGATCAACTCAACATCAGCTTTTTGACCCTCTCTGATCTCTTCTAGAATACCACTGGTCAGCTTCAGCATACCCAATTTAATACTAGTAGTAGTACCTTCGCATACCAAACTCAAATCTCGGAATTGTTCAATCAAATCCAATTCTCTAACCATTAGCATGGACATATGCAAAGTTTTCCTGCTCAATGCGTCAGCAACTACGTTTGCCTTACCAGGATGGTAATTCAAACCAAAATCATAGTCCTTCAAGAATTCTAACCACCTCCTCTGTCTCATATTCAGCTCTTTCTGGTCAAAGAGATACTTCAGGCTCTTGTGGTCACTGAACACCTCGAACCTCGAACCGTACAAATAATGTCGCCACAATTTCAAGACAAAAACCACAGCTGCCAGCTCTAAATCATGAGTCGGATAGTTCCTTTCATGCACTTTAAGTTGTCTCGAAGCATATGCGACCACTTGTTGATTCTGCATCAGTACACCACCTAAACCCATCAGCGAAGCATCGCAATAAACAACAAAGGATTCTTCCGGATTCGGCAAAATTAAGATAGGAGCACTCGTCAGCCTCTTCTTCAACTCTTGGAATCCCTCTTCGCATTTTGCATCCCAAATAAAAGTCTGACCCTTCCTGGTCAATTTAGTTAACGGCAATGCTAACTTTGAAAAGCCTTCTATAAACTTTCTGTAGTAACCTGCAAGACCAAGAAAACTATGAATTTCCGACACTGATTTCGGAGCTTCCCACTGAGATACCGCTTCTATCTTCGTAGGATCAACAGCAATACCATTCTTAGAAATCACATGTCCAAGGAAACTAACCTCATTCAACCAAAATTCGCACTTTGACAATTTTGCGAAAAGTTTCTTCTCCTTCAATAATTCTAACACAGTTCTGAGATGTTCTGCATGCTCTTCTTCGTTCTTGGAGTATATCAAAATATCATCTATAAATACTACCACAAATTTATCAAGATAAGGATGGAAGATTCTATTCATATACTCCATAAGAACACCAGGTGCATTCGTAACTCCAAATGGCATCACCGAATATTCATAATGCCCATACCTTGTTCTAAACGCCGTCTTCTGAATGTCATCTTCTTTCACTCGAATCTGGTGATATCCAGACCTCAGATCAATTTTACTAAACACGCAAGCTCCAACCAACTGATCCATCAAGTTATCAATCCTCGGCAACGGATACCGATTCTTGATATTAACTTTGTTTAATTGTCGGTAGTCTACACATAGTCTCATGGAACCCTCTTTCTTCTTTACCAACAATACCGGTGCACCCCACGGAGAAACACTCGGACGAATGAATTTCTTCTCAAGCAACTCCTCTAATTGCTTCTTCAACTCGGCCAACTCTGATGGTGACATACGATATGGTGCCATCGACATTGGACTAGTTCCCGGAATCAATTCAATAGTAAACTCTACTTCTCTTTCTGGTGGTAATTCATTCACATCTTCAGGAAAAACTTCCGGAAATTCACACACTACTGGTAATTCACTACGCACCACCTTCTCTTTCAGGTCCATCATTGCGAACAACATGAACACTGTCGCACCGTCCTTAATGGCTTCTTTCACTTGTCTAGCCGTCATGTTCAGATCATCAGTATTAACAGCTTCGGGAAAGATTACCGTCTTCGTAAAACAGTTTATATGAACACGGTTGAATTCCAACCAGTTCATTCCCAGGATGACATCGAGTTGTTTCAATGGAAGACACACTAAGTCCATTCCAAATTCTCTACCAAAAACATCAACAGGACAATTCAAACAAGCAGATGAAGTAGTTACTGAACCCGACGCAGGAGTGTCAATAACCATGCTTCCATTTATTTCAGATATTTCTAAATTCAACCTTTTAGCGCAATCCAAGGAAATAAAAGAATGAGTTGCTCCAGTATCAATAATTGCAACCAAAGGTGTGCCATGAATGAAACACGTACCTTTAATTAATCTATCCTCTGGAGTAGTCTCTGTCCCAGTCAAGGCAAAAACTTTTCCTCCAGCTTGATTCTTCTTCGGTTTAGGACACTGTGGGCTAATGTGGCCCTCTTCACCACAATTGTAACAAGTCACAGTCTTCTTCTTACAATAAGCGGCAACATGACCCACCTCTTCACACTTGAAGCACTTCTTCTGGTTCAGCTTGCACTCATTCCTACAGTGACCGACCTCACCACAGGTATAGCACCTGACAAAAGCACTGGAGTCTCCCCCACTAGGCCTCTTCCAACCACCAATCTTTGGATTACCTCTACCATACGGTTTTCCTTTTTCCATAGGCTTCTTACCCTTCCTGTCAACTAACTCGCGAGAGTGAGATGACTTCAGCTTAAGGTTATCTTCTTCAAAGATCCTACTACAGTCTACCAAATCAACAAATCTCCGAATCCTCTGGTACCTGATTCCCTGCTTAATCTCATCACGGAGACCGTTCTCAAATCTGATGCACTTCGAGAATTCACTAGCTTCATCGTTGTTGTAGTGATCGTAGTACTTTGCCAACTCAACAAACTTCGAAGCATATTCTGGCACTGTCATATTACCTTGAACCAACTCCAGAAATTCAATTTCCTTTCGGCCTCGCACGTCCTCAGGAAAGTACCTTCTCAAAAACTCTCTTTTGAACACAGGCCAAGAAATACCCACATCATCAGCCTCTAGTTCAGCTCTGGTCGCCATCCACCAGTCATCAGCTTCTTCGGATAACATATGCGTACCATACTTCATCTTCAGATTTTCAGCACAATCAATGACTCTGAAAATCCGTTTGATCTCTTTCAGCCACTTCTGAGCACCTTCAGGATCATGCGTACCCTTGAACAACGGAGGATTGTTCCTCTGAAAATTCTCCAGTTGCCTGTCAGCACCGATCCCTGCCCCTCCAGCATTTCCTCCCAGCACACCAGCAATCATGCCCAGAGCCTCAGCGATAGCATCATCGTTTCTTCCTCCTCTTCCAGCCATTGCTCTGCTTAAATCACAATTAATTTAATCAGAACAAAAGTGTCGACAAGTCAGTTAGTACGAGTCGCATACACAGGAAAGACTGACACTAAGACTCTGGTCACAACGACCGACTATGCTCTGATACCACTATTGTAACACCCTTCTAAACCCCGCGGCAAATTAAATAAATTTATTCAGAGTACATGAAATAAGGGTGCCACAATTTCAAAATAAATTAAAACATCATTCAGTCATGTCATGCATTCACTGAGGCAATTCTTATTAATCAAAAACAATTCATGTCAACACAGCGGAAATAGTTCAACAGATTAAGTTTAACATTTTCAAACCAATCCTTCAACATAAAAACAAAACTAGAGTTATCAAAACTTAAACTCTAAACGTTCGCGTCCCCAGTGTTACAACTATCAGAGCACGACACATGACGCTAACCAAACAACTGACTCATGAGCTAATCCTCACCGAGTCGAATAGCCGCTATCCTCAATCTGAAAATGACAACATGTAAGGGTGAGTCTTCATCATAATTAACAAATGTTATAAGGCTATAAGGCAATAACACATCATAGCTGTATTGTTCACCCAATTGTTTCACAAACAGACATTCAGACAAGTTTCATCATCACAAAGCAATCAACCAACATCGTCAATATTTATAACACTGGAAGGCATCCAATCATGTTATAAAAGTCATGCATATGAATGCAACTGACACTATGCATGTGGTACCAACATCATCAATGGGAATAACCCATGACCGATCCAATATCATCAAGATACGGCCCTGCCGGCACAGATTCCGCACAATGGGAATCATGCCCTTCACTGATCCAACACACCCTTATGGATACAGTATCACCAATGAACATGAATGAATGCAAACATATATGAACATACTTATACCATCGTCAAGTCTATGAGTAACATCGTCAAAATACCCATTTCATCATAATCATCATCATCATCAAGCATGTTTACATATATATGCATCATTCAATCATAATCACATCATTAATCATCACATAGATTATTTAATAAGGTTCGTTTAGCTCAAAACGGCACGCGAAACGGACCAACGGTTCAAAAGTTATGCATTTTACAAAATTCTGCATTTTTCAAAAACCTTCAGTGGTAATCGGTTACCCAAAGGCCAGTAACCGGTTACCCTGACTCACGAAACACATCCCCCTGGTTTTTGTATGGGTAATCGGTTACCCTGTTTTCAGTAATCGATTACCGACTTCCAGAAAATACATCCCCCTGTTTTTTGTATGGGTAATCGGTTACCATGCTTTCAGTAACCGATTACCGACTCCCAGCCAGCAATATTTCCCTTTTTACACTGCAGTAATCGGTTACCCTGCTCCCAGTAACCGGTTACTGCGTACCTGCAACCCCAAATTCTGCAGAAAACAACATTCCAACCATTCCCAACTCATTCCAATTACACCAATTCGAATAATAGGAAATGAAATGCACACATACCACGAAATACACATCATAATACATCAATTTCACATCAAACAAAGCCATGATCACACAATATCATAGATTTCATACACAAGATCAATTATCATACAATTTGATTCAATCCCTAAACCTATCATATGACTCAATTGACCCAAATCCTACATCTATTCAATATTATTAACCTCTAACCCGATAATAGATGATAATCAGAGAAGTCCCCCCTTACCTTAGTCAAATCCTTGAGTGGGTCTTCTCCCTCTTGGTTCTCTTTCACGTTCTTCAGCTCCTCTTCTCACAACTTCTTGTTTTTCACGTTCTAACTCTTTTTCCTCTTGTTTTTCCTTATTTCATGAAAACATAAAATTAGAGATGGGCTCCCTTACACTTACACCCCCATATTACTAATCCCACCATAAGGCCCAACAACTTAACATTTTATATTTCTTTCCACATAATTCCAATAAAATGTTAATCCAAATTAATTAATTTAAAATTAAATTAAACTAATTAAATTAGAAACTTTGGGATGTTACACTTGGTTGATTGTCTCTTCGACCACTTCTTCATTTTGAACGTGTACCTCTGGTTGGGGTTGTACAATCGGTCGAACTGGCGCCCTAGGGGCACCAAGGAAATCACCTATTCGAGTCATTTGAGTTGCTAATTGTTGGTAACTTTGAGTAGAACTCTAGATTAATGGTCTAAGTATGGTACCCATTTGTTAAGTAAGCTTGTTGACCATTTCATGATTGCTTTCATCCATCAGCTACCTCATAATGGTGATAATACCTGTGGTGAAAGTCAGGATCGCTTGGGACGAAAATCCCATCCCTGTGGGACGACGAAATTGGTTTCCCATTATGGTATGTCAAATGTATCCTTCTAAATGGGTAATGAAATTTTTTACACGTGTTGCATTTTGGTTTGTTTGGATGTTAAATAAAATGCTTGGATTATGATAAAACAAATGTATCCTTTTTTATGGGTAAATTTTAAAATAGGAAAAGGCATTTTAGGGAGTATGATAGACTTTTCTAATAATGGCTAAATAGTTGATAACATTAAATTACAGAAAACACGTTGGAACCCACTACATCTTATTTGTTTATCATAAAAAATTAAATTCTAACCACTAAACTATTTTAAAAAATAATAATATTTGCAATTATCATCCATAATTTAGTTCTAAACATGAGCACTCTTTCAAATTACTAATACTAATTTGTTTTGAAATAAAAATCAAATATTGAATCAATTTATTCATAAAATATAATTTAGTAATATCATACATATACTTATTATCTCACTTCTTCTTTTAATATTTATCAAAAGTAATAAAATGACTTATATGATAAAGAAGGAATATATGATAGGTTTGTCAAAACTATAATACGTCACAACCATGTTGTGGGGATCAAATTAGTACTTTTGATGTTGCAACAGCAGGTTCCTACACCAGATAAGATCACTAATAATTATATTATTATTATTATTATTATTATTATTATTATTATTATTATTAGATTACTTTAAACGCTAACTACTGATTAAAACAGAGATTAATCTCATCATGATACTAGTGCTATATCCACTTCTGATGGTGATTTTTTATGGTGATTTTTTTTAAAGACTTATGATGTCGATATTGAAAACTCAAAGTTATGTGTGTCTTTTTAAGTATTAGAAAAAACTTAAGTTATAAATATCTTTTTTTCTTGAAGAAAATATCTTTCTTTTTCTTGTTGAAAGTTATAAATATCTTAACATCATCATAACAAAACGCACAATTTATAGCAAGCTAATAATTCAATGAGGCTCCACACTTCCAGATTTTAGATTGAATATCACCAATATTAAACGGAGGTAAAACATATCAAGGCCTGAGTTATTTTGATATTAAGTCATTTTATTCTATAAATTATTAATAGTATCTCAATAAAATTAATGTTGTTTATTCAAAATAATATTAAATTTATTAAGTTCTGATGCACTGTAATCGAAACACTTTTTGTATAGAATTTTTTTACCAAAAGTTTGAAGGTTTGGTTTATGTTTAGGACCGCCACACTTGTCCATGTGATAATGACACTTTATCATTTTTTGTCTTTTTATTGAGTTAATGACAATAACTTTTTATAAAGATTTTTAATGTGAGTTAATTTTTCTTTTTGAGACTATTTCTTCTACAATTATAAACATTTACTCACTTCCACTATTTTTTCATTTTCGAACATACTCTTAATAGTTAATGTTCATAAATTACAACATGTATCTCAACACACCCACCTAAAATCTTAAAGCATTTTAATCAAAAATAAAAAATAAAACCTTAAAACATTAACTATATAAGTCATTTTATTTATAAATTCAACATTTCATTTATTCATGGCGATATAAAATTTAACCATTCACACTTTTACTCATAAATATTATTTAATCTTGACTTTTTATTTTAAATGTAATAAAAAAAATCTTGTCCTCATTAAACATAGATTATATTTTTGGTAAGTATAAGTAAGGGGTGACAAAACGGACACGATTCGTTGGGCATGTCCGTTTGTCCTCTAGTGTGACCGCTCCGCCTCACCCCGTTTTTTATGCGAGTTTTTGCGGGCACGAGCATGAACATAAATTTTGCATTTTTAAGCTTAAAAAGTGCAGTGCCCTCGAGCTTAACCCGACCCGTCCTTACTTTTTTACCGGGCAGGTTAAGGTTTTAAGTTCACACCCTCAACTATTAGGGTGTGTTTGGTTCGGGGTAGATGGAGGGGAGGGGAGGGAATATTTCTAATTAAATGTGTTTGGTTCAAATTTTATGAGGGAAGGGGAGGGGAGGGGAGGGGAGCAAAACCCCTCCAAAACACACTTTTTGCGTCCCCCAAATCGGGGGATTTGGAGGGGAGGGGAGGGAATCTGAACATTGATATTTTAAAATTTATTATAATTACTATAATATCCTCAGTTTTATTTTAATGTTTCAAAATTATTCATTTTCTTTTGTATTACTGCTCTCTTCTGTGTGATTTTTCTCGATTGCTTCTATCAACTTATTATAATTATTCTCCACCTTCAAATTATTTTAAAATTTTTGTCCTTAATATAAATCATAATCATTGTATTTTTTTAATTTTTTTTATAACTCTTTTATGTTTATTTATATTTTTTTTCTAATTTTGTTATGTATCCTATCATATTTTCTTTTATATCAAACTTTAAATATTTTATTTTAATTTTTTAATTTATTTTATTAAAATATTTAAATCATTTATATTTAATAATAAATTATTTTATGTATTTGATGTGTTAAATAATTCATTACGATTTAAAAGTTATTATAAACATATAGTTTTATTTGTTTTTGAATATTTTATTCGAATTAAGTGAACTCAATTTTTTAACATTATGTAGTCAATTATAACTTTTTAGTCACTCAATATTAGAAATTTTACTAAAAAAAAATATGTATAAAATTTTCACATTTGAATATCATATTGTATCACTTATATAAGATAATAAGGATAAAAATGTAAATTATTAATAAAATCCCTCCCCTCCCCTCCTGAACCAAACATATTTTTAATTAAAATCCCTCCCTTCCCCTCCCCTCCCGTCGTTTGAACCAAACACCTATTTGATTAAAAAAATCCCCTCACCTCCCCTCCCCTTCACTCCCCTCCATTAAAATCCCTCCCCTCCCCTTCCCCTCATTTGAACCAAACAAACCCTTACTGCACCGTTTTCTTACGGGTTTTACAGGACGGGCATACCCGTTTGCCACTTCTAAACATAAATCTACTATTTTAATAGCCTTACCTAGTGATCTTGCCAAATAACTTATTTTAGGATAAACTTAGTCCTCACTGTCATCTATATTCTACATTCCCAATTAAGATATGTGATTAAAAAAAAGACGCTGACGTTTAAGCCACTAAATATATCTCTATCTACATATAGATCTATCTCCTGAACATATCAAATAAACTTTTTTTGGAACATAAATTACCTCTTTTCATGAATGATTTAATTATGCAGTTATTTATAGATTGGTAGTTTTCAACTTTTACTTGTTCATCGTGGCCAATTGGCTCAATTTGGCAACCTATAGATGCTATGTGTCTGCCAAATTTTAGTGGATTTTCCTCTTTTTCCTTTGGCTCATTATAGAGGTTTCCTAGTGGCCACGCCTCTCTAATTACATAAACTAGTGCCTAATGACGATTATGAATATAATCCAATAAAATATTAATAAAAATATACTAAAAATATAAAGATATTTAAGATAGATTAGTCCATAACAATCATTGATCATGGATATTAATTAAAAGTACATAATTTCTTAGTTTGTGATTATGAATGATGACATGAGCAGGTACGAATAAAAGTGGGCTCTAATAAATAAAAAAGAATAAAAGTTGAGAGAATTTCAACTCTAGGGTGACTTTATGAAATGGGTTAAGAATATTTTTTGATGTAATAAAATCATGAAAAGTGAAGCATCAAGGTGGACAAAAACAAAAGGTATTCCTATTTTAATCTATTTTTTCTCTTAATCTGTTTGCTATATATGTGAAGGAAACTGCGTCAGAAATTAATAGAGAATATGCTTTATCCTAAAATCAAAAAGTTGAGATTGTGTGTAATTATATTTTATAGTTTTGTTATAAAGGTTTTAAAATTTAATATATGCTGAAAAGACTCAACTATAATGAAATATATATCCATGAGGAATTGAAGAAAGATTATGTTCTTTGAAGATAAGAAGAAAAAAATTGTTAGTAGCATATATCACATGGTAGATAGAATTTACTCGACATGACATAACTATAGGATGAGGAAATTAGTAAAGATATAGTAATTAGGAACATTTTTTAGTTGATTTGTAGTCTTTAATTTTTGCTTATAGGTCAACTAGTGTTTGCTCTATTGTAGTTGTATAGTTCTTAGACATTGGACTAGTTTTTTTTAGGTTATGCATGGATTTAAGAATAGTATTGGAATAAATTGAAATGAGATAAGAAGGATTTATTTAGATTTTGTCATATAACCAATAGAATCCGCTTAAGTGACTAAATTGTTAGGAGTGTGTTAGATGACCGACTGTTTTTCTTTTTTTTTAAAGATTAATTTGCTCTTTTGAAGGTTTGTTTTTCTTAACGATTCAGGATAGTTTATCCTTTAGATGTTGTTTAGTTGACTTTTGTTCCTCCCGTTGTCAGTATGGTAGTTTATGTTTTTTTGTTTGTTTCAAATTTATCTATTGTTAGGGTTGATTCACTTTTTACTATTAAAAAAAAATGTAATGAGATAAAATGTAATAAAAATTACTATTTGGATTATTTAAAATTAAATTAAGCAAATCGGAATGAATATGTATTTATTTTATTTTCCATTCTATTGGTTTTTATCATTTTTTTCTCTTTAAATTTTAGTAAAATAAAAAATTAGACTTGTCACAAAGATTGAACTTCTAATTAAGAGATCTCTTATCATCTATTGAAGTCAATACCTATTATAGAACTAATTAAATGTTAATGCTTATTTTACCAAATATTTATTCAATTATGATAAAATTAAAATTTAAGATTATACATTGATTTTTATCTTAAGAACACACAAACAAAACTGGCCTTGTGAGTTGTGAGTTTGGCCTGCATGCACTTTAATATTCCTATCTTGGTATTATTGTTAGGGGAATATGCTTCTAAATGTTGGCAGGTGCTGTAGTCCTAAATCCTAATTGAAGTAATACAGGTTGGGGATAATAGTGTACTTCCAAATGGTACCATGGTCCCAATCTTTGTGTACTCACAATATCTTGTAAGCTTTGGTATTTGTTAAACTTTTACTTTTACCTTTACCTTTAACTTTAAACCTTTAAGGCTTAAACTATATTTCTTAATATTTTGAACAATTCAAAAGAATATATGTATCTTATAAATTTTTTACATGATTATGCAATTCATATTTTATAGTCGTGAGTGAATATGTAAAATATTTTTAATGGCTAGAATTTGTTATGTCTATTAAACTTTAGACATTGAAAATTGAGATTTTTTTAATGTTCCAATATACATTGCAAATGTTTTAGTTATTTACTTGACAAAAAATTAAAATAAAAAAGAAATAATATAATAATACTTTTTTTTGGTAAGTGTATTATTGGTTATAGTAAAACATTGACAAATAAAGAATATATTCGAGATGGTCTATTTTAAAGTGTTATATATTCAAATGTTATTTTTATTGATGATTATGTAAATTTTTATATTATTTATGATTTGAAAAAATTGAAAATACTAAATATTTGACATATATTAATGTGAAAAAAAGCAAAGACTATTAAATATTTATATAATTTTTAATTTCTTACATTGACTATTAGATATTAACGTGAAAAAAACAACGACTATCTAATTTTATTAAAAAAATTAAGGTGCAAACTAATAAATATATCATTTTGTAAAAGCTTACAAAAAATTAGAGCGGGACAAAAATAAACATAATTAAAAATGTAGATTTAAAATTTTGATATATTCTACAAATAAAGTAACTTGGGGTGGGAAGAACCCTTGAACACTACGTTTCTAAATTTGAAAATATAAAATTTATTTTAATATCTACCCTTAAAAAGTTTTGTAAAAAAATGAAGCAGATCAAAATGATAGTATGGGTTTAGACTTGGACCCTTGATTCGTTCGGTAAAATAAATATAGAAAATTTCTTTAGCCACCTCACTATGGGGTCACCTCCAGTGAAAATCTCAAAATACCCCTGCTTCGGAAATGAACTTCCGAAGCGTTTTTTTTTATAAAAATTTCCACAATTAGGAAGTGCATCTCCGAAAACACCTCATGGGGGTGTCTTCGGAGATGAACTTCCGAAAACACCTCATGGGGGTGAATTCGGAAATGAACTTCCGAATTATGTAGAAACTGTGTTTTTTTTATGTTTTTTCTTAAACTGTCTCGCATTTTAATTAAACACAAACTCCAAATAAAAATAAGCAGCAGATAAACTGAAAATACTAAGATGATAAATCCAATCCAAAAACACTGTGCGAAAGATACAATCCGAAATCAAAACAAAACAAAACAAAGACACGTTATTCTGCCCGACGAGCGTTACAAAATACACATCAAACAAAACAAAAACACGTTATTCTTCCCGACGAGCGAACTCCTCCGAATGAAGATAATTATACCAATCCTCATCCCACTCAGTCTTAGAACCATCAGCGTTGATCACGCCTGAAGACTGAGCCTGCACGTCCGAGCCATGGACCCCCAGGGGACGAGAAGCAGAACTAGTCAAAACCTTCTTCTTCTCCTTCACCTCTTTCACCTCCTTCACCTCCTTCTTTGAAGAACCCTTTCTTCCCTTAGTGCCACCCATTCCTGCGTAAAAATGAAGAAAGAAAGGTCCATGAGACCTCCTTTTATAAAAGAAGAAAGGGGACAAAAACGCTTGGGAAACAGACAAGTCATTAAAGAACAAAGACGTTGGAAACCAGCGACACGCCGTCAAAGAAGTCAGAACGCATGCACACAAACTTCAAAGAAACAGGCACAATAAACAAAGGCGTTAAAAATAAAGTACTTGCAAATTAAAACGGACACTCCCTACCCTCTCTAGCCGACGCAGTCTTGGTCTCCCTTCACTGTCTGATGCGTGCTGGTTGGTTGTCTGACATGTTCCTGTAAACAATTGAAATCGATTAATATGCGAGACAAAATAAAAAACAAAAAAATTTGAACTTCTGATACATTTCGGAAGTTCATTTCCGAAAACTGGGATGGAGGTGTTTTCGGAAATGAACTTCCGAAACACCCCTGCGATGGAGTTTTCTGCAACTTCCATGGCAGACCCCTAAACCAAACTTCAAACCAAATCAAAATGCTTCTAAACAACCTAAATACTACTAACAACCTAACCATATATCATTTATGCAATTAAAACCCTAAATAACATGCATTTGAATAATGAATCTAAAAATTTCAAAACTTACAAAGTGTTAGGATTGAGGGCTTTTGAATGTTGTTTAGCAGTGTGATTGGAGCCTTGATGCAGCCTTGGAATTCTGTTTGCACAAATTTTCGCCTTTGCCACTTTTTGTTTTGATTTAGGGTAAATGATTGGGGGAGGGGGAGTGTTTTGATAAATCTGCAGAAATCGCAGTATTTCGGAAGTGCACTTCCGAAATGATGTTTTCGGAAATGAACTTCCGAAATAAGACAATTTTTTCAAAAAAAAAAGACGCTTTCGGAGATGCATCTCCGAAAACGCCTTTTTCTTACATTTCGGAAATGAACTTCCGAAGTCAGAGGTAGTTTGGGTTTTTCACCAGAGATAGACTAGAAGGTTGGGAGGTCTATAGAGAAATTCCCAAAATATATCCTTTTAAAAAAAACTATTAAACTCTTTGTTTTTTTTTTTTTTTTTTTTTGAAAGGATTAAACTCTTTGTTATATATAAGTTTTGAAGATAATATTTGTTCCATATTAAAATATTTATGTTGCAATGTGTTGATGTGCTTTTATATTTTCTTTTATTTTTTTATCAAATTTATATTAATAAACATATATTCATGCGAATTGACCGACCATTAATGACGTGAGTCTTTGCTCTTGACTTCCATGATCATTTATTTTTCTTGCTAGAGTTCACACTATTATTAAATAAATCAAATGGATCTTTATTATTTTGTTGAATAAAAAGTAAATGGATCTTCATCTGAATAGAATAAGCATATACTCCATCAGTGTGGTCCATTTTTATAATTTCAAGTCTTCAACTGAATTTCACGAGTGAAGAGTGAAAACTGCTCCAATAAATTGTTGTTTATTTCTAGTTGGTTGCTCATGATTTTAACACCAAAGTACGAGTTAGTCACAGATGAGACGTCGATAGATAATTGACTTTAGTTTGTTATATTATTTTTATTCAGATTACAATAAGTATTTTTGGAATATTAACCTCTTTCAGTTTTTAATACAGTATGTATTATTTATTGTATTTTAATTAATATTTTTGTATCATTTTTAATTTAATAAATTTATAATAAAGTAAAATACATCAATATTTCTTTTATTTCTTTTTAATAATATTTTTCATTCTCTTGTGTAGCGCTTGTAACTTTTCTTTTTATATGGCGTAACAAAGAAATATAACTTCCTTGTTTGGTCTATTAAATTTGAACATGCATAAAAAGACGAGAACAAAATAGCATTTAGCTAAAGTGAAAGGACCCTTAAAAAAAGTTAAAGTGAGAGGAGTGAAAGGTTATGAAACATACACATTCACTGGTTCACCCTAATTTTATTTGAATCTCTTTAATAAAATTTGATTTAGATACTTATAACAGTGACAAAAGAGCATCTCCGTAAACCCCATTTCTCAAAAATCTATAAAAAATTTAAAACATATAGAGTATATATAATTAAGGTTTGACCCTAAAATTTTAATCTATCTCACAAAAAAAAAGGGACAGACAAAAAAATCTAATGACATTATATCTCTAAAGCTTAAAAACTACAAATATTTAATATAATATAGGTGTCTTAAAAAAAAAAAAACCGAAATAGAACAAACAATTAGATGATACAGACTTAAAATTTTGATGAAAAAATCAGACAAGATCAGCATACCTAAACGAGTCACCCGTCTCATTATTTTACAGTTAAAAAATAATTAATACAAATTTGTAAATGAAGCATTGTTGTATAGCTATCAATTGGGGAATTAATAGATAGGATAATGGAATATGCTCACTCAAATTAAAATTTGACTTTGCACATAGGGGTGGAAATAGGCTAGGCCGAGGTAGGGTTTGTCTAGCCTGAGTCTGGCCTGTCAAAAAAACTGAAGCCTAAGTCTGGCCTGTAGCCTGTCGTAGGCTTATTTTTTAGGCCTGAGTCTGGCCTTTTCGAAGGCTTGGTTAGCGTGTTAGCCTACATAAAAGTATTTGTTTTAGACATATATAAATAAGCAATTAAAATAATGTTTAAATAGACTAACTAACTAAAAGAACTTATGAGAATAATGTTTATCAGGTGTTTTCATCTTATTTTCACAAGTTCTTCAAGATAATCAAGTTTTATTAGTGTATTTTAATTCAAAGTACAAAACATAACATAAAGATAATAAAAAAAATTATTCATATTTATTTAAATAGGTCGGCCTGATAGGCTTAAAAGGCTTTTTTTAGGGCCTAAAGCCTAACTTTTTTAACTAAATAGGCTTATAAAAAAGCCTAGACCTTTTCTATTTAAAAATAATGTGTGGCCTGGCCTGAGCCTATATAACCTAGCCTGTAGGCCCCTGTTATTGGCCTATTTCCATCCCTAGAACACTTAATCTGAAATATCTTTGTTAAAACACAAGAGTGATAAACAATATCTTAATATTCCAATACTCAACAGTAAGAGCCAAAGAGTTAATATGACCCTAATCTTATTTAATATATAAACTAAAAATCAGGATCCAACAAAAAACAAAAAACAGACAAAAATCAGAATCCAAATGATGAACCAAAAGAAAAATAAGAGTAGCTTTGTTTCCACTTTGCCCGCATTATTTATTCTTCTTTATCCCTTATTGATCATTGTGGCTTCTTTCATCATATAAAAACATCGAATCATCTTGCATTATATTACATAGTGCGTTTTCACTATGTAGTGTTTGGATAGGGACCCAATAACCACATTACTAGAGGTTAACTCTCCTAAAGAGGATAAGAACTTTCTTTTTATTTTTATTTTCTCTAAAGTATGTGACAATATTGCATCATCCAGCCCATAGATAAATGCCTTTTTATATGCATTGTTTGTGCTCTATTGTAGGTGTTAGTTTAAATACAAGTCACTTCCTTGTAAAATATATATATAATACAAAAATATCACTATTGTTACATTCAAAAAAGCAACTTAATCAATTATTGTAGCTAGTAATCTTTTTAAACCCTACATTTTTCTAAAGTGTAAGTTGTCTCCAAGTGACATCACGTTTAATCCATGGAGCACAAACTTATATGCCATTTGCATAATAATGCATGACCCTACTTTTCACCTCTTTTTCTTTTCTCAGGCTACTACTAATAATGCAATGATATCGATAGCCCAAAACTTGGTCTACACAATAATAAGATGTTCATAAACACTATATATGTGATATCTTGATAATGCACCCGGTTAGCTAGGTCTCTTTCTTTTTAGTTAAGATAATATTTTTATATAGACATGATATTAGAAACTATTACTTCATTTTTATTTTATTTAAGTTAGTTGGGTAGTTAGTTGGTTTTAGGTGTATGTACCGATGTTTTAAAAATTGAATCAGACCGGAAATCGAAGTTGAATCCGATTCGATCAATCTTGAAAAATTGTGGACTATTTTAAATGCAAACAAAATTGTAGGCCAGGGTCGGTCCAATCAACGCAGGGCCCCGTTATAATTTTAAAAATGGATCATAATTTAAAATATAAATATAATTATAATAATTAAAAGACACATAAAATTACATTTATGTATTAATCAATAATATATTTAATTATAATTATTTTGAGTTTTGATCTATCATAATTTTTGTATGTGTTGAGTTTTTATTATAGAATTTTTTTTATTAGATTTTTATTATAACATTTTATTTATTTCGATTAATATTTATGAAAAAATTTGGGACCTCCCAAAATTTGGGACCCTATGCTGTAGCACTTCCTGCACATGCACAGGGTCGGCTCTGTTACCAACACCTGGGCCATTGTTCCCACCCCATCATAAGACAACTACACCCTTGAATTACAAAGCAACACATGTATGTTGTCTTCTAAACCTTTTTCCACTCCTTGTAATTCATCTCTTAAACTTTATTGCACTAGTTTTGCCCCCTTCCATGATTGCACACAATATTGTCACCTAATTGGTTTTACTTCTTCATCTTTCGCTCATTTTATTTATGAGTATAAGTGTATTTGACACAATCATTCCAATCACATGTATTGTATAAGATTTCCACTACACCGAGCGATTTATAAAACTCAGCTTTTGAAAAGCAAATGTTTATTTAAATTAGTTATTTTAGAAATGGTCTATTCAACCCCCTCCCCTTCTAGACCATTCGAGTCCATATTCTCCCCTAATACTTTTTTATTGGATTTTACCACAAACCTTCTAAACAATGTATTTTTAACATGTTAATCTCCAGAACAAACAAAGATTTTGCACGAGCTAATCTCATAAACTAAATAGAACTTTTACAAGGGTGAGCCCAAAAATAAAACATAGATTTTCACCGGCTAAACTCAATAACTAAACATAAATTCATAGGTTAACCGTAATTCATTAAACCTTAATATATTAAAATGCTTCAAAAAAACAACAACCCTAATATAGAAAAGGAAAACCTACAACGATTATATTATTTATTAGACTATTAAATTTTCTAATTGACTAGAAGATCTTCTCATTGCTTTAATTGATTTGACCAAGTCTTTAATCGATTTAGGCAGTAGGTTGGCTTCCCAAATTTATAATAAACACCTTTTAATCAATTACATATATTCCTTGATAGGTTTTAAAATTTTTATGTAAAATCAAAGAGTTTTTGAAAAGATCTTTTGTGAGTGTGTGATTGTAGGAGTAGTTCAAGAGTTACTCCAATACATTTTACATTAAACTGATCACTGAGACACGCCTTAAGCGCAGGGTCAGACGAGCTTTTGCACTTCCTCTCTTTCAAAACTTCAAGTACCTTATATGATTCAACATTGACTTAACACTTCATCTTGACCTTGAGTCTTTTGACCGGTGAAGGTTGAGATGGTTCTTGAACGAATGCCTTTATCATAGATTGTTGGGTAGTTGACGTCAACTCCCACTTTGACACTTTTTACCAATGACTTCAATGAATTCCATTTGACATGAGGTATTGTCATCATCAAAACTAAATGTTATTTGATATAAGGTGTTGTCATTATCAAAACCAATAACATCAAGCTGTCATATGTACCTGCACAACACATCGATCCATGTTTAGTATTCTAATTTGCTCCACCGTCTTTGATTATATGATTGAGACAAGAATAATTCACTAGTGTTGATTTTTCTCATGATACCCATTTCTAGGACCCTCTTATCTTCATCAAGATCTCCCATCTCAAATTCTACTTTCAAAGCTTCCTTGAGATTACCAACCTCCTCCTTGCTAGAATTATCCAACAAGATATCATCAACATATAGAAAAAGGAAGAGAATGTATTCCTCGTTCCTTTTCAATATGTATACACAACTATCATAATCAATTTTTAAAAACCATGGTTAATAAAAAAATCATCAAAACGACGATAACATTGCCTAGAGACTTTCTTTAATCCATATAAATAATTATTCAATAAACATGCCTTAGACTTGTACTTTACAAAACCTTTAGGTTGATCCATGTACAATGTCTCTTCAAAGTATCCATGTAATAAAGCAGTCTTCACATCCATTTACTCCAACTCGAGATCATATTGATTCATAATTTCTATAACACCCTTCTAAACCCCCACAAAATATATTAATTAATTCAGAGTAACATGTAAAAAAGGATGCTACAATTCTACAAAACCATATTTTAAAAACACATGTCATGATATCACGAGGTACTCAATAAATAACATTCATTGAAACATATTAACACATCGGAAAAAGGTTCATAAGTTGAATAACATTAAACTATCATTCATCATCTCCAAAAACTTAACAAATTATTCAACCAAAATAAAATTAAGAGTTATCAAACAACTCTCAAACAAATGTTCCCCAGTGTTACATATCAAAGCATGACACCGACACTACAGCTAACGGACTAGCCTATAAGCTAGCCTCACCAAAGCAAAAGCAACTACTCTTCAATCTGAAAAACACCAACAATAAGGGTGAGTCTCATCATAATTAACAAATGTTACGAACTCATAAACAATAACATTTCATAAGCATATTAATCACTCAATTATAATATATTCATATTTTCAGAGATTCATTCATCAACAACATCATATACAATCAATCACAATCACTGTGAAATAACACTGGAAACCTTCCAATCATGTTATAACAGTATATATGCAATGTATTGACACTATGCATGTGGTACCAATTCATCATGGGATTAATCCATCTGACCGATCTAAACATCACCGAGATACGTCCCTGCCAGCACTAACTCCACACAATAGGAATTATGCCATCCACTGATCCAAAAGATCACCGGGATTCAGTCACCAAATATGATTATGAATGCATGTAACATATAACATACTTACCAACATCACTGATTCGATGAACAATATCATCTAACCATAACTCACCGTTATCATCACCAATTAGTCGTACATGTCTCAACATCATTCAATAATAAATCATATATCAATCATAACAATCACAATACAATCATATCATGACCACATCAATCACATTGTTACATAATACCACCTATGTCTACAATGTAGAACATCACCAAAATAATTAAATCGAGTTTTTAAAATAAAGTCGGCCACTGCTCCAACATGACATTTAATTATATAGGATTTTTAATTATTGACACAACGCTCAAAACGGCACTTAAATCGGATACACGGTTCAAAAGATATGAATTTTAGAAAATATTTTTCAAAACAGCATCAGGTGTAACCCGTTACGCCTTTACGTTTACCTATTCGCTATTATTGAAATTTGCCTGTAACCGATTACAACAGGGAGGATAATTGGTTACAGCAGTCAAAATTGCCCGGTTTCCTTATTTTTCCACGCGGTAACCGGTTACAGCATGGCTGCTACCCGGTTATAGCGTGCACAGAACCAAAAATCTCAGTTTTGACAGCATCTCAGCCCCTCTACTAATCACCATTTTGTACCAATACGAATTCTACATCAAAACGGAACCAATTCCAGCAATCTGACATAATTCAAACACAACACAAATTCATCTAACATCCATAATCATTCATACACATTCTATTGCATCAAAACACACAATTGAACCTAAAAACCTCAAAATCCCAAAACCTAGAACATATATAATTGAGAGAACTAATCTACCTGACCAATCCTATCACTTATGAAAACATAAAAGATGATAATTGGAGAGTCCCCCCTTACCTCAGAGATTGATCTTGTTTCTTTCTCTTCTTCCTTCAGAGCTCTCTTTCACGTACTGCTCTTCTCTTCTCTGACTCTTTGTTTTCTCCCAAAATTCCAATTTTTCCTTACTTTCTTATTTTATGAAAATAGGGTCAATAGTTAGTAAATGCCTACACAATTAGCACCTCCCCTCTACTAACTACACCACAAGCCCAATAATATTCTGTTCTAAAATTCTCCCATAATTCAACAAAAACCAAATAATTTCCAATAAATAATTTAAATCTCAATTAAATTAATAAATGGAAAATATGGGGTGTTACAATTTCCATAAATAACCTTATAAAACAATGGTTTTCCATAGGTGAAAAGATTTTATTATAATAAATTTTCCCAACTTGAGTAACCCTTTTCTTGAAGCCTTGCTTTATATACCTTGGTTTCTTAATACTAGAAATACATCTCTTCTTCTTGAAGATCAACTTGCATCCAATCACTATTTATTTCCTAGGAGTATCACAAGCTACCAAGTATGGTTTTATATCAATGTAAACATATCATTGTTTACCGCATTTAAACATTTTTCATTATTTTTTCTTTCAAATGTCACCTTGAAGGTCTTCAGTTATAAGTATTGTAACCCTTCAACCACATTCATATCATAACAAAGAAGATAAGCATAATCATATCTCTAAGGGGTAGTACACATTTTCTTGTCACCCAATCATGTGCCAACTGATTATTTGGAGCCACTATAGATTGTCCCATCTCTAGAACTAGATGCAGGAGCCTCAACATCATTCAAATCTCTAGCTTCACAAGTAAGAATTTTCACCTAACACCGAGTCTTCTCCCTCTCAGTTTCTAAGTATTTCACTTCCAGGTCTTTGCACTTTATCTTTATACGAGTCTCATCAAAAGTAATAATCATATTAATGATAAATTTTGATCTTCTAAATTCCATATTCTCTAATTTGTATCCTTTCAGAATAACCAACAAATACATAACTCACAACTCTATCACCAAGCTTGTCCTACTTGATATGTGCAAATATAAAAGCTTAAACAATCTTAAAACTAAGTAGTTTATCGGTTCCACTCTAAAACCTATATAGGTGTTTGGAAGTCTATTATTGGGGATGGGTGTCTATCGATCAAGTAAATTGTTGAAGCAACAAATTTCATCCTGAAAACTCTTTGGTAACTCTGCTCCAAAATGATATATTCATGCGTTCACATAGGCCATTTGTTGTGGTGTGCCATTTATGGTTCTATACCTTATTTCATACAAAACTCAGTAAATTACTCCAAAATAAATCTAACGTCAATGTCAATTCTTAAAACTTTCAATTTAGTCCCTAATTAGATTCCTATAAAAGTATGTCATTTCTTAAACTTTTAAAGGAGTCACCTTTATGTTTGAAATTGTGAATTCACACTCTTCTAGAGCAAGCATCATTCATGTTGAGAAAATATATATCATCCTCATATGTTTCAACTTCTGTAGATCCCCAAAGATTTGAGTAAACATACTCAAATAATCAATTAGAATTATGCATATTGCTCTCAAATTTTATACTATCTAGTTTGCCTATTATGTAGTAATCACAAAATTTTAATTTATTTAATTTTTATTTCCTAGTAAACGTTGTTTATCACATTTACGTTTGCCCGATACTATTAGCTATTCGATCTTAATCACATGATATAGAAAAAATATAAATTTATTTATATTTATAAATTTAAAATTTTTATTTTTAAATCAAAATCATTCTATAAATAGACTCTCATGGTAGATGCAAATCTCATTCTATAAATAGACTCTTGTTGCATGGTAAATTGCATCATAAAGAAAACAATACAAATTCTATTATTATTTTTCTTATTTATTTCTTTTCTTTTAATAAAATATTATAGTTTTAGTCAATTCCATCTTATAGAAATTAACTAATATGCTGACTATTAAAAAAATATATATACAATTATTGAAATTAATCTACATTCTTTTTATTTTCGCCGCGTCTCACTTTCATGTTGACCAGAGTCCAAAATGAAAAACTCAAAACCGTGTCACAGGTGATGTACAGCTAAAATCCACCTAATTTATAAGCTCATAAACTCATCCATTAAAAAGGACAAATATATAATGTATTATTAATTTGTGCCTTAAGATTACATATTAAAGATTTTTATAAAAATATTGTATTAAAAATAATACTAATTTTAAATATTGTAATTATTGAATGCAAGATTTAAAAAAATATTGCTCTTGTGATAAAAAAAATCTCTCAACTCGCTCCCGAATCGGACTAAATCGGTAGTATAAAGTCAAAAAAAAAACTCTCTTTTGAATTTGTAACACATATATGGGAAATGCTAACCAGTGCTTTTAGGGCACTATTTAAGTGATTAAAAAGGTAAATTTTTATTAAAATGCGTGTATTTAATGCATTGAAAATGTATTGGAAATTAAAATGTTAACTTTTATAAAGAATATTTTTCTGATTTAGTATGCTTAAAGAGTGCCCTGAAAGCACTGGTTAGCAAGACTTTTTATATATTTATTTATTTAAGAATATTCCAATTGTTGTTACAAAATTCTTTGAATACATTAAAATTTCAAATATGTCTCTTAATATATTTTTTCTTGTTTAGGTATATTCCTTTTTACTTATTGTTTTCAAAGATATATGAAAAGAAATAGTAATAAATAGTTAAAGGTCAAACAAAAGAGAAAATTGATTCTATAAAAAATTAATAAAAAATTATTTCTATGTTCAAATAATCTTTAAACAAAACAAAGAGTTTTAACTTTCTAGTCAAAATTAATTAAAAACTACTCCGTCCCCTCCGTCTCACAATAAGTGTCCTCTTTCTTATTTTTATTTCTCTTAAATTATTTGTCCATTTAGAATACCAATGTGATATTTATTATTTTTTTCCATTAACTTACCCTTATTTATTATATTTTAATTCATTTAAGTATTTCATTACCTATTATTAAAAATGTTATTTTAGTAAATGAGACTTATTTTATCATTGAAATCAACATAATTAATCATTTTCTTAAAAATCGTGAAAATCTCAAAGAAAATACCTATTATGAGACGGTGGAAATAACACGGTTGAACTATTAAACTTAATGAGTGTAAACTCATTCAAAGATCAAATGACTAACACAGTAAAAGTGTAAAACTATGTATGTATATTTTATAATTCTAATACATTGAAAATTGTGGTGACTACATTTCATTAATCAAAATAAATATCATGTTAATTAGTTATTAGTCATGCTTTTAATAAAGCACACATACTCTTTTAGTTTTCAATAAAAAAAAGTCAAACTAAGATGTATTTAGTCCAATTTTTTTTTTATGCATTTGGTTCAAATTTTTAATTCATGTTAATTAGTTATTAGTCATGCTTTTAATAAAAGCACACATACTCTTTTAGTTTTCAATTAAAGAAAAATAAGTCAAACTAAGATGTATTTAGTCCTCTTTTTTATGCATTTGGATCAGATTTTGAATTAATAATATGCTTTTTTTTAATCCATTATACATAAAATCAAGAAAATTTTAAATCAAATACATGAATTTTTTAATACATATAATTAAAAATATCATCTTATAAAAATTATACAGAGATAACAGACAAAGGAACAATAAATTGTGTCACTATCTCTTTTTAAATTAAAAATAAAAACATTTTTTGAAACTTCAAACTTTATAAAATGATGCAATTTCCCGCGATTATAGAGTTTAACCATTACTTTTAAATCAAATGGCCACAACTTGTTATTATTTTCACACAACTATAATTATGTCCACTAATTTAAATTAATCAGACAAAAATTATATTGTGTGACGCAATTATAGAGTTTAATCATTAATTTTAAATCATACAATCATATTTTATCATTATTTTCACAATTATAAAATTTAAATTAAACCGACAAAATTATATTTATCAAATGATTTAAAATATCAACGATTTTTTTGCATGCAAATGCAATAATTTACAAATATTCCAAAAATTCATTTCAAAATTTTATTTTGCAAATAATCAAACTTCACATTTTTTTCAATGTATTTGGCTCAAATTTTAAATTAAATACGTCATACCTTTTTTGTTCCATTTTACATATAATTAAGAAAATTCCAATCAAATTCATGTATTTTTGGATTCATATATTTAGAAATGAAAATAACTTTTGGAAGTTCAAATTGTATACACAATTTTTACTACGCCGAAAATTGATTTCTAATTTTCTAGAGGATATACCCTACAAGTATTGCCCTTACACCAACAAAACATGGCCTAGTCCGTGACCCAGTAAACAAAGCCAATAACAAAACCCACACTTTCTCTCTTCATTTCTTCATTTCATAATTTCTCACACCTATAAATACCACTCACTCTTTCTCCACCTTTTCCATTCACTTCAATCTCCATAATCATCCATCTCTCATTCTCAAACCACTTTCTTAATCTCTCTCAACTCTCAACCAAATCAAAAAAAAAAAAAAAATGAGAACCATAGCAGCAGCTTCAACTAGTTACTCTTTTTCACCATATTCATCGCCTTCAATCTCATCTCATTCATCGTGGCATTCGCCGATTCCTTATCTCTTTGGAGGCCTAGCAGCGATGCTAGGCCTTATAGCTTTCGCTCTCTTGATTCTAGCTTGCTCTTATTGGAGACTCACCGGTCAATTACAAGACGAAGAGAACAATAACAGAAACAGTGAAAAAGAAGGTGATAGTTTAAATGAAAAATCTGTTAAAGTTTATGAAGAGAAATTTCTTGTCATTATGGCTGGTGATCAGAACCCTACGTTTTTGGCTACGCCTGTTTTTCCTAAATCGTTTTCTGTTATGGATCTGAATTCCGATGAAATGCTTCGGAATCATGAAGCGGTTGAGAAAACGGAAAAGGAAACGGAAACGGAAACGGAAGTTTCAGAAGAACGGAATCAGAATCAGCAACAACAGTGACTTGATTTGATTTGCTTAATTGCTGCTTAATTTTTTTATCATCTCGTTTAATTTCTTAATTTTTGTTGGTTTGTGTTGCATGATTCGGGATGTGTAAATTTAAGATGAGAAGATGAATTAGAAATGAGTGAAATTTTGTTTTAATCTAAATTAGTTTTCATAATCTTTAGTTTGGTGAATGGTTTTGAGATTAGGAAGAGTAATTAACTAATTATGGTTCATGAGTAATGGTGGTGAGAACTAACACCATTCCGACACCGATAATAATTCTTTAAAAAAAAATTTAAATATAATTATAAATGTTTGTGCATCGACACGATACGGACACCATTTTAAGAGTTTTTAAGAGATAGAGGAGAACTTAAAGGACACTGTTGTGACTGCGTAACAGAATTTGTCTGCTGAAAAATAAAATAATATTGATGAGGCAATGATAAGACAAATTATACCGTCTTTGTTGTAAGCTTTCAATTATACCAAATCATTCTTTTATTTGAAGAAAATGACAAATCTGAACTGAAGATTGTGAGAATAAAATGCAGAAAATTACAAATAACAACCGATCTCTGTTGTAAGAAGAAGTACAGAGGTATTTTTGTTTTCTTTTTTTTCAACTTTTTTTTTAAATAAGAGAAAATAAAAGATACAGGATAAAATAACTTTAAACTTTTATCTAATAAATTACTCTACTTACATTCCATCAAATGATATTTGATATTTTACTTAAATAATTTGATTGATTGATGATTTATTATCTGTAAAATTTCTTTACATTTATCGCGCATGTCCATTATGTTGAGAATCAAGTGTGACGAAAAAATCTTCCATTAATTAAAAAAAAATTAACACTTTATAAGTAAGAGAACTCACACACCTAACACCTTAAGGTTTTAGGTGGACAAGTGGTGTGTCTCTCACAAGTTAACATTGACATTCCTATTCCTCCTAAAAGAAAGTCAACATATACAAATAAAACTTTAAAGAATTAGAGAAACTCACACACCTATCACCTTAAAGTTGTTTAAATAATTGTATAAATCTATTTGTTTCATATTTATCATATTTAAATTTAGATAAATGATAATTTTACACTAAGTGTTTCCACCGTATTTCTATACGGTTTTATTTTTTAAATATTTAATAATTATATTTTCTTTTTTCTGACACACACGAACACCTGTACATGCTATATTTTTATAGTCAAAGTGTAATAACATGCCTGATTTTTTGTGTAAAGATAGCAGCCCTCTTAAATTTAGGTTTTTACTTTACCCACCTTCCTATGGACGTCACCCCCAGCGAAAACCCCACTTTACCCCTGCTTCGGAAATGCATTTTCGAAGTTTTTTTTTTCTAAATTTTCCCAGACTCCGGAAGTGCACTTCCGAAAACACCAAATGGGAAGTGTTTTCGGAGATGCACTTCCGAAAACACCTTTTTTCAGATTTTAGTGTAATTCAGAAGTGCATTTCCGAATTATGCAGAAGTCTCTTTTTTTTATGGTTTTCTAAAAGTCCCGTACGAAAGATATATTGCACGTATAATATATACAAAACGAAAAAGCCGAACAAAACAAACGACATATCAACGTAAAATACGAATATAATAAATAAAATTCAAATAATATATACAGACCGAGTCATAGTGTGCGAAATATATAATCCGAATACAAAAAAAATAAACCTGAACCCCTACTGGGTATGCTTAACCCTCTCTCTATGGGACCTCCTCTGCCGCCTGTATGCCGCCGCATGGCCCGCATCAGTGACGATCCTCTCCATCACGGTGACTGCCTCTGGACCGCCCTGATCAATGATACCTCGATCCAACGCGTCCCGCCCAAGCATCTCTTTCCGCTGGTAGATCGGCAGGAGATCAATGGCGTGGTCATCCTCGGCCAACTGGTTCTCCAGGATCTCCTCGTGTGCTGGCCTAGGAGCGTCGGGAGCGTCGAGTCTCATTAGAGGATGTGACACCCGATAGAACCATGTGACATACCCCTCCACACTGTGTCAGTCCTAGGTGACCCGAATGCGACGATACTCCTCCGGGACCACATGACGCTCCCAATCTGCAAAAATGTCCGTGAGCTGCACTGGGGTCACTGTGTCGGGAGCAGCCTCAAAAGGTGACCTGGGTATCAGCTGCACAAATCCAAACTGTCGTATGCACCGCTCAGGGAGATACCGCACCATGGTGTTGGTCCCGCATGCCAACCAGCCAGACTATAACGAGATGCTATCAAAGGGCACAACATCAGTGTAGTCGCTGAATGGCCTCCAACAGATGTCATCGTGCATCGTGCGGTCGAGGTACCCACGATATGGTCCCACTGCATTGTTCCCCCTCTGGAGAACGTATCGGGCGGCCCTGGGCATCTCGTCCTCGTACTCAGTATCAACGCGGAAGCCGTGGATGCGGGGGAAGTAGGAGATGATCCAGCTCTGAAACACAAACACGATAATGTATAAAAATAAATATGAAACATAAATAAATGTGAAACAATTAAAATGCAACGTACCGTAAATAGTGTGCAGGATCCGGTCAACTGCTTGGTCCTCCAGTTGGAGGCCTCATTCAACTTCTGGTATAGGTATACCAGAATAGCTGACCCCCAGTTCCACTGGTGAACGATAGTCACGTCCATGAAGTAGCGGAGGTAGGTCACGTCGACGTATCTTGCACTATTGTCCACAAAGATTGCAGGGCCTACCACAAACATGAACCAGCACCGGAGAGCGCAGCCACGGTGATACTCCATAAATAGGCCGTCATCCGCCTCCTCGGATTCGGCCGCTGCCACCAAGTGGTGCTCGAAATAAGCTTTCAGTGTGGTGACCGGATATGAGGCCCATTTGTCGTCTCGCACTCATAGTCAGCCATATCTGGCTCCATACCCAAATAGAGCGCCATCCACTCACTGGCTTCGATACTTTGGATCCGGGAATGGTCCAGCAGCATCCCCCTAATCGGCAAGTGGAGAAGACACTGCACATCGTGCAAGGTGATCGTCATCTCCCCAACTGGTAAGTATGGAAAGAAGACGTCTCCCTGTGCCATCTCTCCACAAAGGCCCCCTGCATGCCGTGGCTGATGGTGGTATACCTCGTCATGCACAGCCCACTAAGCCCTGAAGCTCTCACCGCGTCGTTAAACCACTGCGCCTCTGGTTTAAAGAGACTGAAAACCTTCCGAGCGTGGTTCACCTGTTTCAAAGTTTGTCTCTCCTGTTACAACAAAAACAAATAAAAAACACTATTGGTTATACCGTTAAGAAAATGTTGAATAAACAGCTAAATTAAAACCGGTTAAATAATAAAGTCGGGCAAATTATAAAAAATACCTCTCCCCCCGAGATACGTCGAGCGGCGGGCTCGTGGTAGGTAATCAGCAAGGTCGTGTCACTGGGCCTCCCGGGTAGCCCTCCTCCTGCTCCTCCTCATCCCCGTGTGGAGGGTCAACATCAGGTACCTCCTCTGCCTCGTGGTATGTAATTTCCTCCTCCTCCTCCTCTCGCTGGCGGGAAGAAGATACCTGAGCCAGACGACTCCTCAATCCAGATGCAGAAGTACCCTCGTCCATCTGCACGGGAACTCACACACGTCCCCGTCCCTGCGTCGACGCCATCTGCGCCGCCCGCTCGCGTCTAGCCGACGTAGTCTGGGTCTCTCTACCCTGTCTGATGCGTGTTGGGTTGCCTGCCATGTTCCTGAAAATAATTGAAATCAATAAGAATGCGAAACAATTGAAAAAACAAAAAAAATTCAATTCTGGACCACTTCGAAAGTTCATTTCCGAAACTGAGAATGGAGGTGTTTTCGGAAATGATCTTCCGAAACACCCCTGCGAAGCAAAATCCTGCAACTTCCATGGCAGAACCCCAAATGCAACATCAAAACTAATTTTAATCAGTCTAAACAACCCAAATAGCAGTACCAACCTACCCCAATATAATTTTTGCAAGTTCTAAACACCCTAATAGAGATATGAATCATGGATCTAAAAATTGAAAAATTTGAAAAACTTACCACTAATAGAGATTGAGATAATTTAGGTTGAGATTGGGTCGCCTTTGGCAATCTCTGACTAGTTCACACACTTGTTTTTGCAGAAATTTTGAAGAGAAGAAGTTTGGAAGAAGATTTAGTGTAAAATGAATGGGGGAGGGGGGTTGTTTTGCTTAATCTGCAAAACGCGCAGTATTTCGGAAATGCACTTCCGAAATGTTGTTTTCGGAAATGCATTTCCGAAATAAGACAAATTTTGAAAAAAAAAGGCGCTTTCGGAGATGCATCTCCGAAAACACCATTTTATTGCATTTCGAAAATACATTTTCGGAGTAAAGGATATTTTGAGTTTTTCACCAGAGGTGGGTAAAGAAATTTTCTAAATTTAAAGCTTCACCGTGTATGTGTACACAAAGATAGCAGCCCTCATAAATTTAAAACTTCACCACCATGTGTGTGTAAAAGATTTAATACATAGTAGACTTTAAAATATATTAGTATATCAGCCCAAACTCTTAACAAGTTTGAAATTAAGTTTGAAAAGATATTTTTTTATCAAATTTAAATTTGATTTTTTTGTTTAATTTTTTAAACTATGCCAATCCTATTTTAAAAAAATTCGATCTGATTTATTCTCACTCTTAATTTATATCATTTGTCAATCAAAATAAATATATAAACTGAAAAAGAGAATAATGTGTTTAGACGTATTAGCATATTCTTCTATATTATGAATGTAAAAAATAAAAATATATTAAATTATATTATATTAAATTTAAAAATAAAAAAAAAATAAAAATATTGATTACATAGTTACAATAAAAAAAAATAGTTTATGCCAAGACGAGATGAATAGCTCGCGTAGAGGTGAGATTGTCCTGTGCTCATTTAAATTGAGGATCTCTACGTGGTCGCAAGACCAAACCACCCAGAAAGGTTCCCACGGAATCACCCATACTTAGGCCATATGCCAGCCTGCCAAGATTCGGATGAACTAGACAACGTCTTTAAAAGATCATTACAAACATATTTAGCGATACTTTAATGATTGCATGAGCATGAGGAAACAGGAGAATAAGCTGCAATCATGATCATAAATGTGCGGAGAATTCCTTAATTAATAAGTATTATAAATAAAACCAGCATTCTCTCCAAAGAGAGACAAACAATCATAATACAATAAACACTTATAAATTTCTCTGCAACCTCTCCCGACCAGCATGATTATCACTAGTTTTCAAAAACACACCGTATATTTTAAAAATAGTTAATATTGAATTGAAATTAAAAAGTTGTAGTTACTGGTTGTAGTATGCAAAATGTATTAAAGGTTGTAAACTTCCCATGGTTTTAATGTGAATGGGTTTTGGGAAGTAAAAAACCAAATTGAATACTCAAAACCCCTTTCACTTGGGCAATACTATGAGAGTGAGATTCACGGAAATGAATATGGAAAACATGCGCGTACGTGTGGTTCACTGGTTGGATGCAATGGGTTGTGCGTGGCATGCTGCTACGCATAGCCGCATCGTTGGCCTTTAAACACACACACAACACAACTCAAGGCCTAATTAACGCAACTTTTTCTATAAATGTTTTCGTGTAGTGCTGAAACATTGCATTTGAGCAATTAATCGAAATATAGTTGTTGCATCACTTCAATATGCTTCTATAGGCTACTTCATTCCAAAAATTTGAGTGGCCTAAGGTTTAAACTAGTAAACCATTTAATGCATATGTTAGATGATTTATTCATCTTTTGTAAAGATTTTTTTAAATAAATTAATTAAATGTAATTATATTTTATAGTTAATAATAAAAATATATAAATAATTATTTTTGACAACATAAGATTTTTAGAAACAAGGATACAGACAACGCAACTTACAAAACAACGTTTTTATCTCGCACCCTGTGTATGATAAGTTTTGATCTTTGGTTCTTTCTTCTTCCATCCTTCATTCTTATTTAAACAAAACAAATGTATGATAAGTAAAATTAATCAAAAAATATTAAAAATTAAAGAGTTAAATATACAAGCATCATGTAATTTATCGAATTTTGTTTTTAACTTCTAGTAAAGTTTTTTTTTAATCACCTCCTTGCAATATTTAGATTCCATAAAATACCCCCTGACTGGCACATTACAGCAAAGATTCTCTCTTGCTGCCTATCTGACAGTCCATGTGTTATTTTCTTTTAATTTTTATTATTTTATAATTTCATGTGGAATTTAAAAAAAAAAATTTATTATTTTTTAAATTATTTTTTTACTGCTTTTATTATGAGGGATTAAATAAAAATTCGCTAATATTATAGGAGTGAATCATAATAAAAATAGTAATAAAATTATAAAAAAAGAAAAATTTAATATAATTTTTTAAAAAAATTAAAAAAAGTAAATATTCCATGTGGATTTGAAAAATAATTAAAAATTAAAAGGAAATACCACGTGGACTGTCACGTTGGCAGCAAGAGATAATATTTTCTACAATGTGACTTTCAGAAGATATTTAAAGAAATCTAGAAATTACAAGCGGACGATTAAAAAAAAAACTTTATCAGAGGTTAAAATCAAAATTTGCTAATATTATCAGGAGTGTTGTATATATAATCCTAAATTAAATGAATAAGAGAGATAGAAATAAATTAGTGGAGGAGAGAGTTCAAGAGGATCCAAACCTTAACTTATGAAAGGTAAGAATTGACATAAAGAAACATGTAAATGTGTGAATACGTTAACATTCTAGGATAACCGATGTGGGACTTCTGTTATGCTTCCTTTCTTTCTTTTGCTCCAACTGAAAACTATTACTCATGTTATTATTACCATCTTCCTTCTTCTGAGCCTTTATAGGTAACTGATTAGCAACAATAATAATCATCTTTTCTATTTGGACAGGAAGAGAACAAATCATTCAAATTCAACATACTCATTTTCTGTGTCTACTACACATCTTTGCTTATCACTTTAATCATAAAAAGTTCATCAAATTAAAGCCAACCTGTTGTGGTATTACTAGCATTGCATTTTTTACTATTAGATTGTGGAATCATTGGATTTCTATTTTTGTTTCTTTGATTGTGACTGTTGCTGGTTTGATATCTGATAAGTTAATTGAAATGGTTAACTAAAATGGTTAACCAAAATGATGATGACCATTTGGAGAATGTGTCCTTCTAGATGACAGTGCATGAAGCATACTCCTGTAATTGAATGAACATTTCATGCAACAATGAATTTTAAACTAAGACAAATGGAAAATGGAAAAGTTAGTTATATATAAATAGTTTGTAGGAGTATGCTATTTACAGGGGTCTTGGTTTGTGTTTCATTTTTTCTTTTTCATTTTTCTAATCGCTTTATCTTAAAATTTTAGGTGCTTTAAATTTTGGTTTGTTGAAATTTCCAAACCCAAATCCAACGGGATGGAAACTAAATCTATGGAGATGCATGAGATGGTCTGACCCTGTAAATCAAATTTGTATTTGGAAAACAAGTTCTACTGCTGTGTTATGTTCAACAACTTTAACTTTAGTTACTCGCATTGGTATATTTAAGGTGTGAGGCACGCCCGGCCCCAAGGGCAAGGCAAGCAAGGCCATTCTCTTGGACCTCACTTTTGGGCTACATGAAAAGGCCTCTGAAAAAATAATTGACAAATATATTACACCGAAAGCGTAGGACATGATATGTAAGTAGTAACGCGATAGTAACTAACGTAGCAGCTATTTTACTTTACAGCCAGCAATTCAATTCTTTCTTATGTAACTTTTAGAGTTTTATTTAAGAATAATGCTAAAGGGTACGAGAGTTTATAGCACGAATTTAGACGAATAATAATTACTCCTTATTTTTTTACCATACGCTGACTTTTTTTTTCCTGATAGTTGTGCTTTCCCTCTTTCGTTCTATGATGTAATGATTTTCCAGTAGAAATATTATACAATATTAAATGGTGTGAAGTTTTCGGTGGAACTCACCTCATATATTTACTGTGAATCATATTATATTAGCTGATTCTTCATTATAAAATAATTTTAAAAGGTCTAAAAGTTTTCCATTTGAAAATGGATCAATGGAGGTAGAATTCTCTCTCCTCGTTGTAGCTATTACGATTGATTTTTGTATTCTCTTGCTTAAGGTGTCTTCTTGGATTGTTTGTGGGTAAATGAAATTGCTTATTTATAAAAAAAAAACTATAAACATTAAATTTGCAACGCAATAGCGCCTTCGTGTCTTTTATGCGAAGAAAATTTCGTTCCATATAGCACTGCTGTTTATTTAATCTGTGTAATGATTAATATTCAGTGCACTTAAAGATTAGTTAATGATTTAATAATACATTTATCATATATGGTTATAACAATCTTTTTAATAAATAAAATTAATGTTAAATATTTTGAAAAAAAATAGTATTAAATAGATATTGTTATGTTTTATTTTTTTTAGAGAACAAAATATATGTAATTTTGATTATAATATCTTATATATTTTTATTTGATTATAAAAAATGGACTAAGATCTACTATTATTTCCATATTAATAAAGTAATTAATGAATCAATTTAAAATTAAAATTTTAAAATAATATTCTCTTTATAATATAATTCTTAAATTATATAAATATAATAAGTCATTATTTTTATTATATATCTCAAGATATACATAAAATTAGTAAGTTTAATTCATATTACTAAGATGATAAATAGTAACATAATTTTTTTAATATTAATTAAATATTAAATTAATAAAATTAATACATTTAATTTTATATTATTTGGAGATTTAATTAAATAAAATAATAATTTAAAAATTTGTTGGTGGTTTTTTACTTTAAAATAAAAATTAAAATAAATTTTATTAATAAATATTTTATTTAAAAATAAATAAATTTTGCCTTAGGCCTCCAAATTCGTTGGGCCGGCCGTGGTCTGAGGCAAATTATCTTCAGTGAAACCAAATATAAAAGGTGGAAAATTGGAAAATCTCTTTTTGAATACCCTTTTGATACGATCGTAATAAGCTTCTAGTATGTTAGTGGCAGGAGTTTGAAAGCTTATGTTACTCATGCTAGCAGCAGCTAAATTGGTTCTAATAGGAATCCGACATCGGTTTTGTTAGACTGACATTTAGTGTTTATATAGCTTAGTTTATTCTCTATAGTGCAAGTTTTCACGGATGAGTTGAGGGGCCTTGCAAAATTAAAAGCCCAACAATCTACTATCTACTATCTGAAAAATTTACTTCTTACCCCTACAATTAGACCCGTACCCCTACACGAAAAAAATTTGGACCGAAATACCCTCTTATAAATAACACATATTTTAATTTTTTTTCATTTTTTCCTCATATTTTCAAAAAAAATTAAAACACCCAAAAATATATAAACCGGAACACTTTTTCAAAGTTTTCCGGTTCAAAAATAATCACACCGGAACACTTAAAAAAAGAGTTCCGGTAGCTTGTGGGATTTAAATATGCATACCGGAACACTTAATAAAACTGTACCGGAGGTTTAATTTTTTAAAAAATTTCTAAACTTTACGCAACGGTTTTAAACCGTTGCCAAAAGTTATTGGCCAACAGAATAAAACCGTTGTCTATGCTGATTGCATAATCTTGCTTCAAAACACACTTTAGGCAACGTGTTTATAATTTATCATTCACTTTAGGCAACGCTTTAAAACCGTTGCGTAAAGTCTAAAATTTAAGAAAAAAAATAAACCACCGGAACACTTTAAATAAGTGTTCCGGTATGCAACTTTAAACAACTGAAAATTACCGGAACTCTTTCTCTAAGTGTTCCGGTGTAGTTTTTTTAAACCGGAAGACTTTGAAAAAGTGTTCCGGTTTATATATTTTTGGGTGTTTCGAAAATTTTTCTGAAATGTGAGGAAAAAATGAATTTTTTAAAAATATATACTAGGGTATTTCGGTCCAAATTTTTTTTATGTAGGGGTATAGGTATAATTGTAGGGGTACAAAGTAAAATTTTCCTACTATCTAACATATATTAAAAGATGGACCAAACTCACTAAATTGCCCTTTCCTCCAAATAAATTTACACTATAAAATGGACATTTTAGTAATTAATAAAATAACTCTTCACCTTTTTAACTTTTGTACCAAGTGTTCTACTCTCATTGGTCCACTAACTTTCTACAACATAATACACTACCTCATTTTCTCTCTCCTTATAAAGTACAATTTCAATGGAAAATATAATATAGTTGCATATTTATGATTATTATTCATTTATAATTGAATCATTCATTTTAAATTTACATATTTTTAAATATATTTTATACAATATTAAATAAATTTACATGATATTAGGTTATAGTTTACGGGTCACTATCAACATAATACATATTTTATTTATTTTTTCAAATGTTAAAATTCTTTTTTTTCCTTCTCATGGATTAATTTTTTTCTTTGCTTAATTATTTAATAATTAAGTAATTTATTTTAAATTTATTTGTATAATGTATTTTTTTAATTTAAAAACATAATACACTACCTCATTCTCCTTCTCTTTATAAAGTACAATTTCAATTGAAAATATAATATAGTTGCATATTTATGATTATTATTAATTTATAATTGAATCATTCATTTTAAATTTACATGTTTGTAAATATATATGATACAATATTAAATAAATTTACATGATATTATGTTGTAGTTTACGGGTCACTATCAACATAATACATATTTTATTTATTTTTTCAAATGTTAAAATTCTTTTTATTCTCTTTCCGTCTCATGGATCAATTTTTTCTTTGTATAATTATTTAATAATTAAGTAATTCATTTTAGATTTATTTGTATAATGTATTTTTTTAATTTAATTAGCATGATGAAAAGTGTATTTATCTCACGGGTCACTAACAAGACAATATTTATTTTAGTTAATCAATCATTATTTTAATTCAAGAGACAAAATCTTTATTTTTAAATATTAATTTTTTCTCCATCTCACACTACAAGAAAAAAAGTTTTAGGACATAATTTTTTAAAAATCTGAAATATTTTACGACGGTTGTAGACCCAACTGCCCTTAAAAGAAATTTGCGACAGTTCAACAACGGTCGCCCCCAAATATATTCATGATTATTATTTGAAGATTCTAAATTACTACATTTTTTTTAGTTATTTACACAATATCATAATTAAATTACCCATCCTCGAAATATATGTTGTTGAAATTGCAAAGCATTGTGAAATTGACTATGAAAATCTTATTAATAAATTTTTTTAATGGCTAATTTTTATTTTATATATACAATTTGGTCAAACTTTTTATTTCATATTTTTTTCATATCATTCAAAAAATACTACACCATAAATAATGCACCCGTGCGACAGCACGAGTCTGTGACTAGTTCTTATTTTAAAAATTCTATTAATTAATTTCCAAAAAAAAAAACTTATTTAAAACAATTTACTATTAATTTATTATATATAAAATATTAATTAATTAATTATCCAAGTCATCAATGCCACGACTAAAATTATTAAAATATGGGGATCAAAAATTTAAAATAAATAGTTAGATAATTTTTTATTATAATTATCTAACTATTTATTTGAATGTCATACAAAATTGCAGGAAAAGTGTACCGGGAAACAAATGGTAGGGAGAGTGGTTAAAAAAATTATTATGGCAAAACATCAGTTCGAGTTTATGACATGTTATGGTGTGCTAAAAAGCATTGGAAGCATGAAAATATTCGTCCTAACTGGTTAGGAAAAGAAATATTTGATGAACCTTCTTATCTATTGGGATACACCTGAATTTAAGGCTAGATAGGAAAAAGCAAACAAAATTAGAGCATTTGAAAAATGAGGTAACCTTAATGCAAGTTGGAAGTATAAGTACTTCCCAACATGCTCGACGCATGGTAATTATTACAACTTTTTAAGTTATATTTTGAGTTATTATATATTTTTAATTAAAGTTAATTTTATTATTTAAGCTAAGGAGTTGGAGAGACAATCAGTAATGACAGAGCTGGTTAAAAAGACTCGGACAAAAAAATCGGGGGTTTTTGTTGACAAACATACCCAAAAAGCTTTGGTAAGTTATTTTATTTAAATTTTTTAATTTTTTTTATTTAATGACAATTTTGTGGCGTGATTTTCATATGGGAACTGAGATATTGTAGCGTGAAAATCATGTGGCTATATTTCGTTCATTATTTAATTTAAATCATGTATATAGTGAACTAAGTTTAAACCATATTTAAATTTATCTTTTATTGTATGTATAGGAGGATTATCAAACACTTCTCGCACAATATTTGGTTAAAAATCCTCAGTATACTCTAAGAGGTTCAGAGCCGCTAAATCTACGTGTGGATTTTTATATTTGGACTTTAGTAAATGGCGGAAAGGATTCAAATGGATTTTTTTTGTGTGCTAGAAATATGGCTGGGAGCTTGAGAAGTGGGGATAAAACTCTATTTGAAAGAGTTAGAGATGGGAAAGAACGTCACATCCACCACAATCGACACCTGAGATGCTTGAAATAGTAAGACAACTAGTGCTAACGGAGGCGAGACGCGAGTCAGCACTACGTGAGACGACGCTAAAAGCCCAAATGGAAGAGCAATACAGCGCCGACTAAAGGCAACGTTGAAGAGGTAATCAGATATGGAGGAGCAAATGCGGAAATTTATGCAATTCCAAAGGAGCGGTTTATAGTTTTTTGGCTTAAGTAGTCTGTTGGTACTCCTGAGATGCTTGAAACAGTAAGACAACTAGTGCTAACGGAGGTGAGACGCGAGTCAGCACTATGTGAGGCGGCGCTAAAAGCCCAAATGGAGGAGCAATACAGCGTCAAATGAAGGCCACGTTGAAGAGGCAATCAGATATGGAGGAGCAAATGCGACGATTTATGCAATTCCAAAGGAGCGGTTTATAGTTTTTTGGCTTAAGTAGTCTGTTGGTACTCCTGAGATGCTTGAAACAGTAAGACAACTAGTGCTAACGGAGGCGAGACGCGAGTCAGCACTACGTGAGGCAACACTAAAAGCCCAAATGGAGGAGCAATACATCGCCAAATGAAGGCAACATCGAAGAGGTAATTTGTTAGTGCGTGAGACACGTTTTGTGAGGAGAGAAAGAGAGAGTAATAAGGAAATAAGGATTATACTATTCACTTGAATTGTATAGTATAAATAATGTTACAGACTATGACTATTTATATATAACCCTAATTGGGCCTGGGCTTATACAACTTGGATTATATTTGATATTATTAGATTTGATTATATTTTTTATTATATCTAATATCCTAATAATATCTCAACATACCCCCTATAATCCAAGTTGTCGAACATACACTAAAAATAGTCAATCTGAACTATTCCTAATTTCTTTCTCAATTTCAAAAATTTGTCGATCTTCAATTCTTTGGTGAAAAAATCGGTCAACTGTGCTTCACTTGAGCAATGCCTAACTTCAAGTTCACCTCGATTTACCTTTTCCCTCAAGAAGTGAAATCTAGCTTCGATATGCTTACTCCTTCCATGCAAAACTGAATTCTTCGTCAGATTTATGGCTGACTGTTGTCGATTTGCAATGCAAGAGGTTTCTTTAATTCAACCTCCATTTCTTCAAGTACCGACCTGATCCAAATTGCTTGACGTGCAGCATAGGATCCTGCTATATATTCAGCTTCACACGATGATAATGCCACCACAAGTTATTTCTTTGAACACAATGAAATTGGGGCACCAAATACTTGAAAGAAATATCAAGTTATGCTTCTTCGATCTTTCTTATCTCCACACCAATCAGCATCTAAAAAACAAGTAACTGTTGCTTCTTTGCCTTTAGAGTTTCGCCGAAATAGAATTTCATACTCTATCGATCCCTTTAAGTATCTTACAATTCTTCTTGCAGCCTTCATGTGTGACACTCTTGGTTCACTCATGTATATGCTCACTAATCCGACTGCAAAACCTATATCAGGTCGACTGTTGCACATATAACTCAGAGATCCCACAATTTGCTTGAACAAAGTTACATCAACTTTGTCTTCCTCTCCAACTTCGCATTCACTAATAAAAAGTTGTGATGTATTTATACGGTGAACAGTGTTTTCATATTAAAATAATATAAGATTGTGTCATTAACCAACTTCACAATTGTAACAACTACAAAAATGAACGTCATTAACCACTTATTTTACTTATAATTCATTAACCATTTTTACTACTTCATCAACCAATAATATACATACAATTAACTATATTCTAACACTAAATTATAAATATATTAACCAACTTTTACACTTCATTAACCAACCTTATTTTACTATTTAATTTTTTTTATGTTTGAGAACTCATTAACCAACTTTATACATAATATTAACTAAAGTTGATTTCCTATGTAAGATTTAATATTTGATATCAGAACACTTGATAACCAAACTATGAACTATATTAACTAATTTATAACCCTCAATTAACCAACTTTATTTTATAACTTAAAATTACTTTTTATGTCATAATATATATTAATCAAACTCTGAACTATATTAATCAAGTCTTGATATTTCATCAATCGAAGTAATTTAAAAAATAAAATATGTCAAAAAGTTTATAAAAAAAACACTGTTCACGTACGTAGACAATGTATTAAATGTAGGTGTATAAATTAGTGTAAGGCTAACAATTTTTTTTCTATATAGATGAACCTTGTATGTGTATACAAATTAATTAAAGGGAAATGCTAACAAGTGCCCCAGGGGCACTCTTTAATAGCTTTAAAAAGTAAGTTTTTCTTGGAAATATGCGTAATTAATGCATCGAAAATTGAAATGGTGAACTTTTGAAAGAATATTTTCTTTATTTAGAATGCTTAAAGAGTGCCCCTGGGGCACTCGTTAGCATGACCCTTAATTAAAATATGTTAGACCACTCCCATCATAGACAATATTGTGTTTATTTTTAGCCAAAAGATGAAAATTTTGAAAGATAATTTGAGAATTTTGAACAAAAATGTTTTTGGAAATGCGCACACAACTCAAGTCTGTCAATGATGAGATTGATGTCATTCAAGCTGAAATCAATAGAACGGGACACAATGATACTTCAATTGATCCATAGAAACATATTCAATTGGATTTGGAATTAACCTTAAACATAGAAGAAATGTATTGGCAAGAAAAGGCCAGGGTTAAGTTGCAATATGATGGTATTGGTAACAAAAACGCAATTAGAGCTCTCTCTTTTTTTTAAAACCTTTTGGAATGTAGTTAATCAAGATGTGATTAATGCAATTACATTGACTACTATCAATTAGGATATTTTAATAAAAAAACTCATTTTTTATTGTACTAATTAGCACAACTAGTCGTTATCTTAAAAATTGTACAAAACTCAAAAGGAACATTTAATCATTACCGTAATGTAGGGAAGGGACTGAGTGTCTTTCAATTTCCATGAAGTTTATAATTGTTAAGACCTATCTATTATATTTTGAACCTTTTAAAATATTTAAGAACCTATTGTTTAATCAATTAATCAGTAATTATTGAAGTTGTATATGAATCAATATTCAATAATATTTAAGCCATTGTAGTCATTGGAAATCCCTCTAGTACCAATGTGTAATTCTTCAATTAAACAATCAGTTTTATTTATGGAGTTGTCTTTTTTATTTGTCTTGTAAATAAATGACAAGCATCACAAAAAACTTACACATACAATTTTATGGTTTTGGAATCGAATCTAAATGAAGGTATCCTCATCTTAATATTTGTCAAGTAATATTAATATTTGTTGGTTTGAGGGGTCATAATGCATACATATGGATTAAAGACTTATGGCCTGTTGGATTGGGGTTTATGGCTGCAAACGCACACTTTCTTACTCTTCCACCGTGATTTGGAAAAACTACAAAAAGTAGTTTTCGGTCTAACGTTAATTTTCACCACGATTTTGAGAAACCCATCGTCAAACCAAACATACTATTATTATCTAAAGATGACAGAGATTCTGGAAGTTCTTTCATCCACATATTTATAGTCTCGTTGACAAACACTCTTACAACGTCATGGACACTTCAACGGGACACGTCATTTAACCACTATCATGCCAAGAAGACTTTTGATACAATGAATCGGTCTCTTATTTGAATATCGGCTGTGATACCACTGAATGGTCATCATAAGGGAGAGTCATCTATATTGAGTCAAATAGTCACCCCAAATAGTGAGAGACCTCACATATTTACCTAAAACCTTAAGACAATTTCTCTCTCTAATATAGTGTTCAACTTTCATTTTTATAAATAATGTAAAACGTACATGACTCACATCTACTTCTCAACATAATTAAATCTCGAAGAACTTCCTCCATATTTTTTATCAATGTGATATATTTAATTCATTAGTGGACTTTCAAGTTACAATGTAATAAGTGGAATACTTCAACTTTAGGAGTTGGTCTAAAGGTGAATGCTTAGATTCAGCAAAAAGACGATGAAATTAATTTTCTTAAATTTTGATTTTAATCAATTACATTAGTGGAAAAAAATATTAAAAAAACTAGAATACTGCATAATAAGTGTACTCTTCAACGATTAATCCATCTGCATACCATTATCACTCAATGAATTTTCTACTATGCGTAATCAACTATCTACCCAATACTAAAGTATTGACCAAACTGTCCATATTGCCCTTCCAAAATAAATTCTTTACACTTGCAAAAGGTTAAACACGTAATTAACAAAATAAACTACAACACATGCCGAACGTAGTTTGCTCATTGGTCACTTTAAGCAATTTTTGTACTAGCAAAGATTGTACTGTCTGACACTTGGCAATTACACTATATTCTCCATCTCTTTTTCTCTCGTCTCTCTCTTTCTCTCCTTCCCTCTTCTCTCTTCCCTTTGCTCAAACCCTAAAAATGTGAACAAAAAAAGTCACAAATTCCCATCCCGCCGTCGTAAACCCAAAAATCACAAATTCCCATCTCCTTTACTTTTTCAGAAATCTTTCTTCGTAATATCAAAACTTTGCCTTGAAAACTCATAATCTTTCTTTCACTTCTCCCTCTTTCTCGTCTACCTGTGCGTTTTTCATGGAGGGTTGCAGCAGCGAGTTTGATGGTCGGATTCGTAGAGTGGAAGCCATAATCAGTTCAGTGGTACGAGCGACGGTCGGACAAATGTACGGTGGTTGGTTTGCGGTTTTTTCCACTTCTTTTCCTTTCTATTTCGTTTTATGGATTTGGTTTGATATATGTTGTTGTTAATGAGTTGTGTTCTTAAATGTGTCTCATAGTTGCCCAATATTTTGGATCTATGATTTTTGAGGTGTGAGTTTTAAAGAGAGAGAAGCGATTGATGATGCAATTTGACATGTATATTCACCAGATCTGAGATTTAGTTGGGTATTCATGTTGTTCAGAAGGTAAAGTTGTTAGTTGTCTTTGATTTTTCTTTCACACGTTTTAACTTCATGATATATGATAATATCACCATCCTCATTTCTTGATGGTTTTAGTTGTAAAGTTTTTAGCATTTTCATTTCCTCTAAAGTTTATATGCATGTAGGTTAATCTTATTCGTATCACTATGGATTGGGAGGTGTTATTTCATAGAAACACAAGTTCTATGGGTCATATTTTCGTTCAGCTTCAGCAAAAAGAAAAAGAAAGGAAGGCTTTAAAGGTAAAGCTTTGATGATTGCATCCTTTCTGAAGTGGTTATTCAAGAAATAGGCATATACAATTTCTTAGAAAGCTTTAGGGTGTTTTACTGTTCTATTTTTTATTATAGTTTTGTGGAAGAGAACTATTATGTAAAATTTACCTATTATTAATTTGTTTTTTGCCCTCTCACCCTTGATTATTTCTTGGGTTCTGATAAAATAAACTACCGAAAATAGTCATTACATTTTATCCTCCATGCTATTGTATTTTATTTTAACATTTTTTTCTTATATTGATAAAATGTTATAAATATGGAGAATATTAACTTTAATCAAAGTAATTGTAGCTAAGGTATATAAAATGCAAGCATCACAAAAGAAAACAAAAAAATGAGCAGTTTATGTATTATGCATCCATCATACTATTATGTAGAGGATGGAGTGAGACATGTTTTGATTTGCATTGTGATATTTGAAATTTATTGATTTTATTGGTTTTTTGGTGTATTGGCATGAGTGATATTTGATAAATTTTAATATTTTCTTAAATATAGCTACTTGCAGTGATATGAAACAAGGATCCAGAGTGTTTCTTCTTCTGTCCACAGGATCTGGCAGAAGTGAAATCCTTTTTCAACTTAACAGTCTCAAGAATTAGCGTCCATCAGTTGTAGTGAAGGTATATATTTATGTGTATGTTTGTATATGTTTTACTTTCTTGATAGTTGATACACTGTTGGTTTTGTCTGACTTTGTATTTTATATTAAGATGGAAAAACACCTCTTTTTCTTCTTTGCCGAGAGTTAAAATTGTCAAAGAGTTGTCATAGAAATAAAACTAAAATGAAAAAGTTGAGACTTACAAAGAAAAGCATCACACGGGATAATGGTGTTGTAAAAGCATCATAGGGGATAATGGTGTTGTAAAAGTAAGGTGCACTGGGGTTAGTGAAACCAGGAGGACTTTTAATTTTTGTAATTATTATGTAGTTTTTTGTGTACACTTTCAATGAACCCATTCAACTTTGGCTTTACAAAAACATGACATGTACTGACAAGTTTATTCGGTGCTTGTGATCTTTTTATTGTGTTTTTATGTTGTTTGTCTTCTCTTTTGGTTGTTTGATATGTTTTTTGTTCAATACTAACATAGGTTTTCAAAAGAAACTTTGGACAATAATTATGATGACCTATCCTCTCAAGATGCATTTGAATATGACAGTATAGATTATATTGGTTATAACAGTGACGAAGACACATATTCTTTTGCATCACTGTATAATGAAAGAGATGGTGAGTGAACTCAACTCTATGCAATATAGAAGACTTGATTATCCCTGTGTGCGATTCTTCTTCACTTTTTCTCCTACAGTTGTTTGTCTTTGTATTAGTTCTTTTTTGTCACTCTTATTTTGCATTCTTCATATGCATTGTTACCGGTTCATCAGATATTGAAGAGAACAAGATTGATGGCATTTTGAAAGGATTGTGTTTGCTGTATTGCATAATTCGGCTCAGGAAAATTTTACTCAATTTAAAAACTATTTGGTTTGCTTGCATTTGGAATATATAGATAGGTCAGAACGAGGAGCTGTTCTGTAGCGGTTAGAGTTGTGCCTATGTGTCTTTCAAAGTGGAAATCGTAGCGGTTTGATTGTTAGATGTTTCTTTGGTGTTGTGTAAGTAGCTTGGATTTAATTGATTTTGGTGCTGGTGAGGTTTTGGTAATTTGTTACAGGGCTGATTGGTGGGTTCAAAGTTGGGAGAACTTAGAATTCTGTTCTGGTTGGCTCACATGCATTATTGTAATTTCAGAAAATACTCTGCCTCTAGTATAATTAAGAAAGGGGAGTAACAAAAGAGTTTGATTTTGTGTTAAATATGTTGTCTTTGTATACACTTGGAATATTGATTGTCCCTTTATATTTATATGACAGGGCAATAATTATACACTAATTACACATTGATTGTATATTTTATGAATTAGAGACAATATTTAATAGAGATAAAAGTTGCTCTTTGATTGATTTTCAAATTTTGTTGGAACTGGTTTAAATCTGCAGTAAAATTATTAGAATTTTGTTGTGTTTACATTTTTTTTCTTCTAAAAAATACATAAACATTTTGTTTGACTATTTTTTTCGGGAATGTGTATACTCTGGTATTTTGAATCTTCAAGTAATCAAACCAAGGGAAAGTTGAAACATACCCATGGATTTAGTTTGATCATATTGAGATTTTATTTTTCGTGATTAGTATAATTCTACATTTAATGTTTTGATTTATATCATGTATATGGAAGTCTGACTAATATGAAGTTTAAATACAAGTGGCATTGCTATCCTTATCGATTAGGTTTGGCATTACTATCTCACTGTATGTAACTTCTTATTTTCTCTTAATATCTTCTTTTTTTTTTTTAATTTATATTTTGTCATTGTATAACTCTTAAAAAATACACAAATGAATTAACATTGTATCACTCTTTATCTTTTTTTCTATATTTTCTCTTAAAAAATATACAAATGTATCACTCTTAAAAAAATACTAAGTTAAATATGTCCTAAAAATTACTTTAAGATATATTTAATCTATTCTATTTGTTTATTATCACTAAAATATTAATTAATCTATTTTTTACTTCAATAAAATTAAAAATCTATTTTATCAAATTGAATAGTACTATATAGTCATTCACACAACTAACTTTTTATCTTACGGGTCACTATCAAATTATTAACTATATTTGAAGACAAAATTCTTATTTTTAAATGTTAAATTCTTTTTCTTTCTCCATGTCACAATTTTTTTTTTTACAATTCACATGGAGAAATACATCATTTGTTAAGTTTGCTGTCAATTATTTAATTCAATACTTGGCCTTATTTTGTCATTGTGTTCTTGACCTATCTTAAATTTTTTTTGTGGATCATTATTTTAACTTAGAACTTAATTTTTCTACTACTATCTTATTAGTAAAACTTTTTTTAATGGGATACTATCCATTTTATATATGCAATTTAGTCAAACTTCTTTACTTCACATTTTCGTATGTTCAAAAAGTACTACACAATAATTAATGCACCCGGGCGACAGCACGAGTCTCTGACTAGTATAGTAATGTAAAGAAAAATATAAAAGTGGTTTAAATAACCTTGTATGTTGAAATGCTTGGGCCTGGGACATGAGTCCACTATGTTCCAAATGAGAGTCATCTTCCTCCCACCCCTCTAATCTGTACCACACACCCTTACAATTCTCCTAAAATTTAAATTTATCTTTTTACCAACCAATGCCCAAGCAATAACATTTCGCTCGTTGGCTGAAAATTTTAAGGATTAATTATTCTGCATTTTAAAAAAATAAATTTTCCAAAAAATAATATGAAAGTTGCAAAATATTACCACAATTTAAATGTTTAGTATTTTTAAAAGGTATTTTAAAAAAAATTCTAAAAATTAAAAATTTTGAAAATTTTAAAAATTATAAAATTTAGTCATAGTTTATGTTGAGATTGTAAATGTGTCGAAGCATGTTGTTCGACAGAAACAAAGTCGTGTCGAAATAGCCTATTATGTTTGTGTCGAATTTGTGTGTCGAATTATCGAAGGAGTTGTCTCGACATGATTTCGACTTAGGCATAGTTTTATAGTTAAGAGAATTAGGTATTTTGCGCTTTGCTTAGAGAAAAACAAGCTCAACTATAAATAGGGAGTAACCCATATTATTGTAATAATTTAAACATTGCAGTTGAAAAGAATATTCACAGTTTATGAGCAGAGAGAATGATGGGTCTGTATAAAGAGTCTAAAATAAAACTGCAAGTGCACAGCCTATCGAAGTAATACAAAAGATTATCAAACCACAGAGACCAATCGTCAATCTATCAACTATATTGCTAAGGTGCTTATCTAAGGCGGATGAAAACAGTTGAGATGTGTGCAGTGCAAGAAAATAAAAGAATAAAGCAAATAGTAGATAAAAACAACGGGTTCGAATGTAATTCACGTAAATCAGACAGTGTTCCTGTTGTATGTTGGTAGAACTACTTATGGGGCAATATTTTTTACTTATAGGAAGGAACAATTTAACGGGAACTTGTCACTTTCGCGTACTAAGAACCGAGTTTACTCTTTAATTCTATCCTTTTATTGTCACTTATAAAAGGTGCCTCAAACCTTAAAGTAGTAAACCTATTTTTAAGAAATTAGTTACGTGTCTTAGAAGAAAAGTGATTTTAACTTGGAAAGATAAACTTAAAGAGATTCTTGGCTCTAGGCCAAGAATCAAATTTCAAACCCATAAACGCGTCCAAAAATAGTTTTAAAATCGTTTTCTAAAAATATGTTAAAGATTTCTAATTAACTGAACAAACTGCTTTCGCCCTTTTTGTTTGGTTAAAAACTAATCAAGTTCAATCTTAAGTATGGACGACTTTCGATCTTACCCATAAACATTTTAAAAACATTAAACTTGAATTAAAAGTTAAAATATCCCCAATAGTATTTCTATTAATACAACATTTGGAACATAATCATGACAACGATCCCCTCATTCATAACTATCTTGATTCCAACTATCTTCAAAGTCGTGCAATCTTAGCTTCAACAGTAGAAGTAGTGGATGATATCAACCAATATATCACAAACCTTCTTCTAGGTATTCAGCTTGGACTTATTCCTACTTATTTACGTTAATATTAAATAAAGGGTGATGGTTGTTACTTATTAAATATTTATATTTTTTAATTGTTGTAGGAGAAGAGAGAGAATACTTTAGTAGTGATTCTATAGATAAATCGGATGCTACTAACTTTGATGCATATGAGCATGTCACACCGAAGTTCCTAAATGTTCTTAAAACTTCTGGATTGCCTAATCATTCAATCAGGTTAAAAGTTGGGGCCACAATAATGTTGATGCGCAATCTAGATGAGTCTGAAGGCTTGTGCAATGGTACACGACTCACTGTAACCAGGCTTTCAGGTCATGTCATTGAAGCTAAGATCATTTCTGGAAAAAATGTTGGTAACATCATTTATATTCCAAGAATGTCTTTGTCCCCCTCACGATCACCATGACCATTCAAATTGGTGAGACGCCAATTCCCAATTATGGTTTCATTTGCCATGACAATTAACAAGTCTCAAGGGCAATCTCTGGACAATGTTGATTTGTATTAGCCAAAAGAAGTTTTTAGTCATGGTCAATTATATGTGGCTATCTCTAGAGTTAAATCCAAAAAGGGATTGAAGATTATTATTCATGACAAAGATAGAGAACTAATGACTACCACCACTAATGTTGTATTCAAAGAAGTGTTCCACATATGAAAGATATATCTTCTTACTAAACCTTTTTTATCATTCCATTCAAAATAATTATGAAATCATTGTTTTTCCTAACTTCTTACATGTCTCTTTTTAGTACAATAGCAAATGAAAATTACCCGTGCGGCACATAAATTTCTTACTAGTTTGAACTTCAAAATATTTACAAATACCTCAATTTTTATTAAAGTTGAAAACAAGATTTTTCTACTACAAAATTAACTATATTTTAACTAGATATCTTAGCATGTATGAAAGTATTAAAATGACTTGTAATATTTTTCAAAAAAAAAACAAAAAAGACTTGTAATAAAAGATGAAATTAATAAAATTTTATAAAAATAATTTTTATAATATTTCGGAATAAATTTTTTCAATAAAAAACAATTTTAGCTCTTTCTACGCAAGTTACTAGCAACACTTATCCAAATGAAATAGAGGAAAAGACGAAAAGCGTAAAAGAGAAAATTACATGCAGGACAATAAAGTGTCCGTGTCAGACTGTAAGAAGGCCTAGTTTAAGCTATGAGGCGCGGGGTCCAGCTAGAAAAAGACATTACGTTGGAATTGGAACATGCCACCGAACGGTTTGATTCGGTTCGGTCCGGTCCGGTCCAAAAAGCGTTCGTCCCCCTCACGGCTTTGCAACCTTCAACCCTTCTCCACTTCAATTCAATTCAAAATTCATTTCACTTTAGCTAATCCTCATCCACGTGTCAACTTCCAATTCGCCATCACCTAGATCTCCCGGTCCCACCACACCAGCTAGATTTGAATTGAACTCAAACAAGTAAACATCTTACCCTTTACACATTAACAACACTTCTTCTTTCCAACAACCAAAAAACTCTTCCAAAAATGTCTTCCAAACTCTGTGACTCATGCCAATCCGCCACCGCGACTCTCTACTGCCGCCCTGACTCCGCCTTCCTCTGCGCCGCCTGTGACTCCAAAGTTCACGCCGCTAACAAACTCGCCTCCCGCCACCCTCGCGTCACTCTCTGCGAAGTCTGCGAGCAAGCACCTGCACATGTCACGTGTAAAGCCGACGCCGCCGCTCTCTGCATCTCCTGCGACCGTGACATCCACTCTGCTAATCCCCTCGCCGCTCGCCACGAGCGTCTTCCTATTACTCCTCTCTTAGAATCCACCTTTTCTCAATCCGAGAAACCGCTTCACAATAACAAGCACTACGATGATTCTATTAACGATGAAGCCGAAGCTGCTTCGTGGTTGATAACCGATCCTAAGGCGGATCTAAACTCATCTCCTTATATATTCTCAGATTCCGAAGCTATTCCGTTTATGGATCTTGATTACGGTGTTATCGAACATAAAAACGTCGACGGTGTAGTTCCCGATCACGCTAACTTTGATCTTTTCGCTTTTGCTTTCAAAAACAACAACGTGCAGTCACATACGGAGGTAGAGACACCGACGCCGTCACAGTCGCAGATTAGTCACAGTGTAAGAGATCTCAGATCTGATATTCTGAACATTAGTTTTATTTAGAAATTTAGAAATATTCAATAGGTGATTTACTTGTTGTGTTTCTATTGTGAATAATCAGGTGGTGTCATCGTCGATGGAGGTCGGAGTTGTTCCCGACGGAGATGTTGTATCGGAGATATCAAACGGTGGATACGTCAAGGCGGTGGCGGCGGATCGGGAAGCGAAGGTAATGAGGTATAGGGAGAAGAGGAAGAATCGAAGGTTCGAGAAGACTATTCGTTACGCTTCTCGTAAAGCTTATGCGGAAACTAGGCCAAGGATCAAAGGGAGGTTTGCGAAGCGTACCGGTGCTGTTGATTCTACTGGTGGATACGGCGTCGTTCCCTCTTGTTAATTTTATTTTCTTTTCTTTTGTGATGTTGATTTCTTTGCTTCTTTTTCAATTTTCATTTTCTGCTCTCTGCTGTAAATAACTTTTTGTTCGTTTTAATCATGTGCGTAATGTAAATTTGCAAACTGATCTATCTGCCAACGATTTTGTATGGTTTTTGGGAAGAGTTATGATGGCGAATCCTTGTTCGGCTATGGCTGCTATTTAGATTTGCATGTCTGCATGTGATTAACGTATCTATTTCTGGAGAACTTTTTGCTTAGGACGTGTGATTACATGATTTTTTTAATCACAAATCATAATTTTAATCATGCCCTAGTACCACGCAGTACTGTACTAATAGCATTTGTTTATGTTTGTCTAATTGCTAATTTTTTTTCCTTAAGTTTTATTTATTTAATAAGGTCCCTTTGGTTGGATGGATATAGATCCTCCCATTCCTTTTACCCATTGGATTATAAAAGGAAGGATGAGGGATGGCTGAATCATAAAAATAGGAGAGAATCCAAATCCAAGGAAAAGAGTGGGAAAAGAGTTTGGTTTCCCTTTTTTATGATACAAGTTCAGCTAGCTGAGGGATATTTTATTTAGCCAAGTTACGTGTAGAAGTTGTGATATAGGTGCAGAAACCACTTTGCAAACTTTTTGACATTCTCCGACTACACCATGCATCTTTGGGCAAACAAAATTCCAACTAACATTTTGAATGAGTATTTGCAGGTTGACATTACTAATTGGATAGCTTTGAATCTTGATACCAAAGTGATAGCCCTTGGTGTGATTATTGGGCAGTAGCATGTCATTATTTATGGACATGGAAAAACAAAGAGGAACCCGATAATAATTTTTGGTTTTTTCTTTGGCCACCTCCCTATGGGGGTTACCCCAGCGAAAATCCTAAAATACCCTTACTTCGGAAATGAACTTCCGAAGCGCTTTTTTATTTTAAAAAATTTCCTTAATTCGGAAGTGCATCTCCGAAAACATCCCATGGGGGGTGTCTTCGGAGATGAACTTCCGAAAATACCTCATGGGGGGTGTCTTCGGAAATGAACTTCCGAATTATGCAGAAACTGTGTTTTTTTTTTTTATGTTTTTTCATAACAGTCTCGCATTTTAATTAAACGCAAACGCCAAATAAAATAAGCAATAGATAAACTGAAAATACTAATATGATAAATAAACAAAAAAAAATACTAATCCGATGAAAATAATATATACAAACCGAAAAAAATAAAAATAGTGTGCTAAAGATACAATCCGATAACAAAAAATATATAAACCCGACCACTACTGGGTGTGCCTAAACCTCTCGCCCTGAGACCTCCTCTGCCGCGTGTATGTCGCCGCACGGTCCGCATCAAGGATGATCATCTCCATCACCGCGACTGCCTCTGGACCGCCCCGCTCCACGATACCTCGATCCAACGCGTCCCGCCCAATCATCGATATCCGCTGGCAGATCGGCATGAGATCAATGGCGTGATCATCCTCGGCCTGCTGGTTCTCCAGGATCTCCTCGTGTGCTGGCCTAGGAGCGCCGGGAATGTCGGGTCTCAGAAGAGGATGTGACACCCGGTAGAACCATGTGACGTATCCCTCCTCACTGTGTCAGTCCTGAGTGACCCGAGTGAGACGGTACTCCAGCGGTACCACATGATCCTCCCAATGCTCCCATATGGCAGTGAGCTGCACTCGGGTCACAGTGTCGGGAGCAGCCTCAAAGGGTGACCTGGGTATCCGCTGCACGAATCCGAACTGACGCATGCACCGCTCAGGGAGATATCGAACCATGATGCCGGTTCCGCATGCCAACCAGCCTGAATATAGAGCAATGCCGTCAAAGGGGACAATCTGAGCGTAGTCGACGAACGGCCTCCAGGTGACGTCGTCGTGCATCGTGCGGTCCAAGTATAGACGGTATGGTCCCACAGCATCGTTCCCCCTTTGGAGAGCGTATCTGGCGGCCCTGGGCATGGCGTCCACGTACGCAGGATCGATGTGAAAGTCGTGGATGCGGGAGAAGTAGGAGATGATCCAGCTCTGAAACAGAAACAAAATAATGTATTAAAATTAAATACGAAACATAAATAAATAAATAAATACGATAATGTATTAAAATAAAACGTACCGTAAGCAGTGTGCAGGATCCGACCAACTGCCTCGTCCTCTAGTTGGAGGCCTCATTCAGCTTCTGGTAGAGATATGCCAGAGTAGCTGACTCCCAGTTCCACTGGTGAACGGTATCCAGGTCCATGAAATAGCGGAGGTAGGCCACGTCGACGTACCTGGCACTCTTGTCCACAAAGCATGCAGCGCCTACCACATGCATGTACCAGCACCGGAGAGCGCAGCCGCGGTGGTACTCCCTGAATAGGTCGTTATCCTCCTGCTCGGCCTCGGCCGTCGCGTCCAGGTGGAACTCAAAATAGATGCTCAGTGTAGTGAACCGGACATGAGGCCCACAAGTCGTGACGCACTCAAAGTGAGCAACCTCGTGCGGCAGGCCCAAATAGTGCATCATCCACTCAATGGCCTCGACCCTCTGGATCCTGGAGTGGTGCAACAGTGGCCCCCTAATAGGCAGGTGGAGAAGACACTGGACGTCATGCAAGGTGATCGTCAACTCCCCCACCGGCAAGTGGAAAGAAGACTTCTCCTTGTGCCAGCGCTCCACAAATGCCCCCTGCATGCCGGTGCTGATGGTGGTGTACCCGGTCATGCAGAGCCCGCTAAGCCCTGAACCTCGCACATGGTCGTTAAACCACTGAGCTGTTGGTTTAAACAGACCGAAAATCTTCCTGGAGTGGTTCACCATTTTCAATGGCTCTCTCTCCTGTTACAAAAAAAAACAAATAAGCGAGAAATAAACGGTAAAATTATAAAAAATGGTGACAAATAAACGGCTAAGTTAAAAAAAATACCTCTCCCTCCCAGATCCGCCGAGCGACGTGATCCTGGTAGTGAATCAGCAGGGAAGTGTCAAAAGGCCCTCCCGGATAGCTATCCACCTCCTGCTCCTCCTGCTCCTCCTCCTCCCCGACTGGAGGGTCAACATCCGGTATGACCTCCTCCTCCTCCTCCTCATCCTCATCCTCCTCCTCTCGCTGGCGGGAAGAAGATACCCGAGCCAGCCTACTCCTAGAGCCTGAAGCAGATGAACTCTCCACCAAGTCCTGTGGAACGTGCACACGGCGTCCCCGGCCCCGCCCGCGTGTCGACGCCAGCTGCGCCGCCGCCCGTTCGCGTCTAGCCGACGCAGTCTGGGACTCCCTGCCCTGTCTGATGCGTGCTGGCTGGTTGCCTGACATGTTCCTGTAAACAATCGAAATCGATTAATATGCGAGACAAATGAAAAAACAAAAAAAATGCACTTCTGATACAGTTCGGAAGTTCATTTTCGAAACTGGGATGGAGGTGTTTTCGGAAATGAACTTCCGAAACACCCCTGCGCAGAGCTTTTCTGCAACCTACAATGGCAGACCCCAAAATCAAACTTTAAACCTATGTCTACACATTCTAAACATCCTAAATACCAGTACCAACCTAACCTAATACATATTTTCCTATTTGTAAACACCCTAATATCAATTTTAAGCATAGATCTAAAACTCAAAATGCTTACCGATTGAAGAGGTTGGAGTGCTTTTTAATGTAGTATAGGAAGCTTGTTGGAGCCTTTGATGTTGCCTTGGAAGTCTTTTAACAAAATTTCGCCTTTGGTGTTGTTTGATGTTGGATTAGGGTAAATGAATGGGGGAGGGGGAGTGTTCTGCTTAATCTGCAGAACGTGTCTTATTTCGGATGTTCATTTCCGAAATTGTGGTTTCGGAAATGAACTTCCGAAACAAGACAATTTTTTTAAAAAAAAGGCGCTTTCGGAGATGAACTTCCGAAAACACCTTTTTCATGCAGTTCGGAAGTTCATTTCCGAAGTCACAATTTCGTATAGAAGTCGAATCATCATTAACTCTACACCCATAGACTACTAGCCTTAAGTGTGGCCACCTTCTTGTCTTTCATTCACGCCTTTAACGATCACCTCTTCATATTTCAAGTTAATTCATCCTTTTCTCTTTGACAGAAATTTCATGCATTCTCTGTTAAGCTTTCTTTCTCTTCTACCACTCATCATTTGCTAGCCATTGCAGGTAATGTCTAAACCCTTTTTCTCTTATATATTCATACTTTTGATTTTTATTCGTGAGTGTGGCGCATTCGAAAAAGGTATAGAACCCCAAACCATTTCAGAGACAAATAATTTGTGGAACTAATGTTTGAAAGTTTCGGAATGTAGAAAGAGGGAGGTGGATTTGAAGTTTATGGATAGGTAGTCTAGTGATAATGACACTAGTTTGGTATCTTCTATTGGGTGAGAATATGGATAAGAAACGATCTACATGAGAGGGTGAACAGACCTCCCAAAAAACATTTTTTTCGAAAAATGATTTGAAAAACTTTTATCAGTGTTACAAAACAAAATTGATTTTGCATAGGAAAACAACTTTTAGCGAATATAACGATTACGCTTATAGATCAGAATTGGTGCGTAATGACTTATGTAGTAGACAATACAAACAAGATTGACACACATATTCAACCAAAATGTACAAATTAGTAATTGTAATTGTACAAATTAGTAGTGGTTGGATCGATACAAAATTTGGGTTTAAATGATGGGTGGAATGAAAGATTCAGAGTGTAGTTATATCCGTTGGTTTGGTTCTTCGGTTCCTAAAAACTAAAACCGTGAACCGAACCAAACCACATTGGTTTTCTTTGGTTCAGTTCGATTTTAGAACAGAATCAGAAAAAATTAGTTTTATTTTGGTTTGGTTTAGATTGTCAGTTTAATTGATTTTTTCTGATCCGCTTACATTCCTAAAGATTACCATCAGGGTTGACCTTGGCAAGGCAACTTATATGACCGAACCATTCATCGTGACATTCTAAGCAAAACAAGTGTTTTATGTCACTGACCCTTTTGACAAAATATGGTCAATTGTTCTACAAGGAAAACACATTCCTCATAGTGTGATGAAAATCATGATTTAAATTTTGATATTCCTGCAACTCCTTCTTACGTAATACATATGCCTACTCATATGAAGAAAATTAACAAGTATTATTTATTTTTTATTCATAATTTATTGTGTGTTATAATTTATAAGTATTATACTAACAATTATAATTATTTGAAATTATAGGTGTTTAGAAACCAAACACCAAAAGACGTTTCCGACCATGTCGATCTTGATTCCTTTAAAATAATGAATGCATTGCATAATATTCTTGTATGTTCATTGGTTTATTATTTGATGTAATGATGTGTAAATTGTATGTTATGTTTGTGCCATTTTGATTTTGATGTACAAATGCACGGTGTTTCTATTTCGTGTCTATTTCTGAGAAGCAAAAATATAGGTTAGAAAATGAGAATTCTGTAAAATAACAAAAATATATTAAAAAAAAATATTTCACCATAATTGGTTCTTCCAACCATGGTGACATGCAACACTCTATCTAGTTTAATAAACGCCAAAAATAACATTATTGGATATCGAACCAATGACCTTTCATTTTTTCACTACGGCTGTTTATTTCATTCGTGGTGAAATGTAGCGCGTTTTCTAGTTTATTACCATGGTCAATAGCCCGTGGTGGTAAGCAGCTCACTAGCTACCATATCCTACGTTACACAGACCATCAAGCGTGGTTAAATGTTTATTCTAAACGTTGTGAAATGTAAATTTTGTAGTAGTGATTAAAAATTAATAAAAATATACTTATAGTTACATTATTTATGTTTTGAGACGAAAAATGAATTTGATAGAATTGTTTCACTACAACAAAAAACAAATTTAACCTTAGTTGGATATGAGGTGTTACCTCAGTTTCATATGCGAGACAACGAATGACGTTTTAAATAGTTCACCACTTAACATCTCAATTTTAGCTCCACCAACGGATAAGGTATAAAGGTCATGGGTTGATCTTTGTAACATCCTGATTTTATTAGTTATTTATTTAATTGATGTTGTTTGGTGTTTTATTAATTATTTACTTATTTATTTATTATGTAGTATAATAATTATTTAATTAATTGACTATGTGTATTGTTGTGTTAATTTGGCTAATTGAGTTATTAGTATAATTGGTGGAATAATGAAATAATAGATAATGGGCCTAATTAGTTGAGATAGAATGGGTGACTAAGCCCAATTAGAAAGAAATATTAAGAGTTGAGTTAGGTCATTTTTCATAACATTAGCTTTTGGAGAATAGAAGAGAATAGAATAGAGTAGAGGAAGAAGTGTAACACCCTTTACTAACCCCGCGGCAATTTAATTAAATTCATTTAGAGTACATGAAAATAAGGGTGCCACAATTCATAATAAAATAAACATCATTCAGTCATGTCATGCATTCACTGAGACAATCATCATCGTTTAAAAACATTTCATGTTAACACAGCGGAAATTAAATCAAACGGACTAAGTTCAACATCTTTAAAACTTATCCTTCAAACATCAAAACATAACTAGAGTTATAAAACATAAACTCTAAACATCACGTCCCCAGTGTTACAAATATCAGAGCATGACACCTGACGCTAACTAAATAACTGACTCATGAGCTAATCCTCACCGAGTCGAACAGCCGCTATCCTCAATCTGAAAATGACAACATGTAAGGGTGAGTCTCATCATAATTAACAAATGTTATAAGGTTATAAAGAAATAACACATCATAGCTGCATCGTTCACCCAATTGTTTCATAAACAGACATTCAGACAAGTTTCATCATCACAAACAATCAACCAACACATCATCAATATTTACAACACTGGAATACATCCAATCATGTTATAAAAGTATGCATATGTATGAACTGACACTATGCATGTGGTACCAACATCGTCAAATGAGAATAACCCATGACCGATCCAACATCATCAAGATACGGTCCTGCCAGCACAGATTCCACACAATGGGAATCATGCCCTTCACTGATCCAACACATCATCATGGATACAGCATCATCAATGAATATGAATGAATGCAACATACATGAACATACTTATACCATCGTCAAGTCTAATGAGTAACATCATCAAAATACTCATTTCATCATACTTACCATCATCATTAAGCATGTTTATATATATATATATATATATATATATATATATATATATATATATGCATCATTCAATTACAATCACATCATTAATCATCAAATAGATTATTTTACAAGGTTCGTTTAGCTCGAAACGACACATCAAACAGACCAACGGTTAAAAAGTTATGCACCTTTAAACTTTTTAAAATGTTCTATCACTAACAGCACGCGGCGCCAACTTGGTTCGCGGCGCCAACTGAGCGTCTAAAAAATCCTTGGCTCTCTACCAAGCAGTTCGCGGCGCAAACTATGCTCGCGGTGCGAAACGAGAAAAAGGTACGCCTTCGCGGCGCCAAAACTGGGACTCGACGCGAACTGAGCGTGTCAAAACTTCCTGGTTTTCTACCCAGCCGTTCGCGGCGCCAACACAGGGACGCGGCGCGAACCGGTAAATTCCAGAATCCCAAATCGTAGAAAACAACATTCTGCACATCCCAATTGCCCTCAAATCATACCAGCACGAATTTCAGGAAATGGATCACACATACAACACAAAATGCACATCAGAATACACTAATTAAGCATCAATTAAGACCATAATATCACACACATCATGGATTCAACAAAGGGATTAAACATCACACAATCTGACTCAATCCCTAAACCTATCATATGACTCAATTGATACGAATTCCACATCTATTCTATGCTATCAACCCCTAACCCGATAATAGATGCTAATCAGATAAGTCCCCCTTACCTTAGCCAAATTCTTGAATTCTTCCTCTTTCTCTGCTTCTGCACTTTCACGTTCTTGCTCTCTTCTCCTCTTTTGCTCTTTTCTCGTTCTATTTCCAATTTTCCTCTTTTCCTTCTTTTATGAAAAACAACATAATTTTAGTAAAAGGCCTCATGACTAACACCCCTCCTTTTACTAAACACTACCTCGGCCCAATTCTATTATTTTCCATAATTTTCAGAGAAATGCCAAATAATTCCAATAAAATAATTTAAATTCCAATTAAATTAATTTAAGGAAAATTACGGATGTTACAAGAAGAGGATTTGAGAATCTAGAAGAAGAAGGAATTTGATTAGAGGTAACGGGGAGAACTCCATTATCTTGATTATATATATATATATATATATATATATATATATATATATATATAGGTATTTCATCCCTCAATTTCATAGATTTTCACATGTTAGGGTTTATGTTGAATTCATGGGATTTGTGCTATTAATCATGTTTGATGATGTTTGTATGTGAAACCATGGTTAGGAACATGTTTAGGAACCTTTTATGTGTGTTAAATTGTGGTTTGGATGAGTTTTGGTTGGCAAAAATTGGATTTGGTTTGGTGTTGAAGGTGCTGAAAACGCACAGAATTTTGTTGTTCCGGCGTCTTCCGCCGGGCGCAGGATTTCTTCTGCCGGGGAGAGCGTTCTCCGAGCGAGTCAGCAGGCGAGCAAGGTTTTATTGTGACCAAGTTACTGACTTGGAGCGTCGGGCGAGCCATTCCTTTCGCCGGGTGAAAATGTCCTATTTTGCAAAAAAATTATAATGTTCATAACTTTTGATCCGTAACTCCTTTTCTTGTGTCGTTCGAAGCTTTAGGAAGCTAATGTGATAATCTATATGATAGGATAGACTTGGTTAGCGTTTGATGGTTTAATTATGATGTTTGTGTGTAAATAACATGTAATTATGTATATATGCGTTGTGGATTTGTGAATTGTGGATAACATTTGTTGACGTGTTATGTGAGGTGATATTCGTGAAAATTGTGTGGAGAAATATATGCTATTTTAGATGCATTTGTTGTGAATGGATACTTGATGTATTTTGTACAATTTATGGATAATTCAATGTGTGAATTAGTGTGGTATGCGGTATGTTAAGATTGTATGGATAATCTTAATTGCATATGTTTTGGTGATAATTGTACATGCATTCATGGTGGCTTTGAAATATAAGCGGTGAAACTTCGGATTCACAACGGTGACTTTGATCCTTGGGTGGAAACATAGGCGTGGCTTTGTTCCTTTGTGGTTCGGAAGCGGTGAACTAAAGGTTCATATTTTTGTAGGGCTTTGATCTTGTCTGGATCTAAAGCGTGGCTATGGTTTCGATCGGAATCGGTGAGCTTGTTACTCACATGGTACCACATGCATTAAGTCACATTAATTGCATCTGAGTTGCATTATGTGTTATGTGATTGTTTGAATTGATGTGGTTGCTTGTATGGTAATCTTATTTGTGTGTGTAATAATTGCGGAACTTATTCCATTTATGAAGTGTGGAGAATGATAATGCGATTGTATGCTATGTTCATTGTACATATATTATGTATTCATTATGATGTGAATTCTCACCCTTCTGTTTGAATGATGTTCCTTGTGACATCATGTAGGTTCCGACGAGTAGTGAGCTTGTCCGAGGATTTAGCCGAGGAGATTTTGGTTTATCGTTTTGAGTAGGTAGTGAGTCAAATGCTCTGGTCATGTAACACTTGGGGGTTTATTTGAAATCATGTTTTTTAATGTTTGGATATTGTTATCTTATTCATATTAGTATGATAATTTGGATATGTTTGTTGAAGGAAATGTTGCTTAGTTATTTGAATTTCATATAGCATAGTTTGATTATGTTATTTTGAATTGGTAGATGAATATAGTATGGGATATATTCATTGAAAATGATTGATTGTAATTATTATTCCGTTGCGTTTTCATATTATCGAAAACATGAAGATTTCAAATGTGTTATAAACATCATCATGTGCAATGCTTGAATGTTTTGTTCTGATTTTTAATTGTTTTGGAAACGACATGTGACACCCTTTTGTTATATGCTTATTACTCTGTTATTATATATGCAACTAGTGTGAAACCCGTGCGGAGGCACGGGTTCTGGTGTGGACCGGTTTTATGTTACCAGTTAGAATATGAAATTCATAAATAATAGAAAAAATTAAAATAAATTATAAAAAAAGATAAAAAAGAAGTCTAAGATTAATATATAAGTTCAAATTAAAAATACTAAATTTGTTCCAATATAATATAGGAGTTTGTTATAAACCACTACAGTAATATTTAGGTTTTTGTCGGCCACCTTGAATAATTCCTAAAAATTTTAAAAAGATTTTTTTTATTTGAACAATAAATATTATTTTTCTATATATGAAAATATGTTTTCCGGTATTTATTTCTTGTATGTAAATATATTTTTTTGACATTCTTTATAAAATTATTGGAATCTATAGTAAATTTATTCCCGTATATAAATTTTAATTTTTTGAATTAATAGTAAAAATTTTCTCGTATATAAAAAGGGTTTGCCAAACAAAATCTTATATATTACAATGAAAAAGTTAATATAAATAATTTAAAAATTTATTTAAAAATATAATAAAGTTACGTTAAATCATATAAAAAAAACCTAAATGTGATATGTATTAAAAAAAAAGGTCATATAAGAAAAAGTCAAATGTGATATTAATAAAAATATATTATGTACATACTAAAGTGTTATATTTGGATCAAGAATATATATTTTCCATACATAAATTTTATTTTTGTTTTGTCATTATTTTTATTTTTTATATTATTTATAAAAATATTTAAATCAATAGTAAATTTGTTCCGTTTATTATAAAGTGTTACAGTGTTTATAAATAAATAAATTTATTTATTTAAAATTCAATAATAAATTATTTTAAATTACCTTAAATAATGTTTAACAAAAAATAAAGGAGTTACTATATTTTTTCTCTTACCCTAAATAGTATATATAGAAGATAATACTATAAATTTATCATGCAAATAGAAGAAATTTTGGAGACATGTCCCACATTGATTTTAAATATAAAAAAAAAATGTTATTTGTGTGTAGTCTCCAAACAGGTATCATAGTTATTATCAATTAGAAACTTTGAAGTTGTGTTTCTAATGTAAAGAGAAATGACTATTTTGATTTGATTGTAATTGGATAAACTAATATAAAGAAAAATGACTACTTTGAAGTTGTGTTTCAGTACAAAAAACTTTATTGGTTGTGTTTTTTTCTTAATTGATTATGTGGAATAGGATGTGGGATAGGGGTGTTTTTTAATATTTAGTTTATTAGTAGTCTTACTAAAGGAAGAACGTGACTTGTAAATTATAGAAAAATGTGCTTTTTATGACAACACATATCATATATCAAATCAGTTTGTTTCATTCTTACAATCATTTAATTTTTTAAACTTTAAAAAAATAGATAACTATTATATTAATTAAACTTAAAAAAAATGGAATTATTTGTTTAGACCAAAATGATAACTGAAAATGTTGCTCTTCTTCTTCTTGAGACGCCACCACCATTCTCTGTCTCATAATTTTCTCTTTCATTCCTTTTTTTTCCACTCATCATCACCATCACCCAAACAACTTCTCCTATATGTTTTCTTTTCCATTATTATTAACATTTGATTTTAGTGTATGTATATATCTCTTCTAATAAATACATAATCAATATTTAAATATTTCCACTACTTCTTCACTTTCTTTCTCTGGTTTTTTGGGTGGCTTTGACTATATATTCATCATCAAAATTATATTAGTATTAAAAGAAAATGACAAATTAATGACACTTAAATGTATCCAATATCAATAAATATTTTTTTCCATTAATATCCTTTATGAATATTTTTTTCCCATAACATTTAAACACATATTTTATAAAAAAAAAATTGGGAAAAATAGAAAAAAAAATATTTTCTTTTTATTGGCAGAGTTGTAATAATAATTAAAATTAAAATTTAATAAATAAAAAAGAAAGATGGAAATAAATTCATAGTTTGAATTTTTCTGCGAAAAGTTCAAATTTGAATTTGAAAATAAAACAGACCACTAATGTACCAAAAATCAGTCAAATTATATGGAAATAGACTATAAAATACATTTGCAAATACAAAGTATTAGGCTAAGATTGGACAATGTATAAGCTGTTGTTTTGTGCAGGAAGAATTCATCATTGTGTATATTTTAGGTCCAAGTATCGATGGATGTGACACATGAAAGGGTTGTTTGTAAACACAATTGTCTTATGCAACATAAGACTATGTACAATGGTTTGCATATTCAACACCCTCTTTTTTCACTTTTTATTCTCCACATCACCTTCTCTTTCTTCCACATAATAATTCAACATTCATTTAATTTTTGCTCACTACAATGATTTTGTTTAATAAAATTCAACACCCAATCCCACCATTTTAAACAATCACAACAACCAATAAAATGTTGCAAAGAAATATATGTGGGCCCACACTTTCTCATTCAACATGTTGAATGTTTTCAACACATATTAATCCACATCACTTTCAACTCTTTATTCAACACCTCATTGCATCTATTCAACTATTGAATAATTTTTTCAACACCCCCATTGTAAATGGTCTAATAGGCAAAAGCAAATGTCTAATCATAGAAAAATATAAAATATAAACAATTGTAACTTGAATTTTAGTCTAATAGTGTTGCAGCTTTTAGTCTCATTTATGTTTTCAAAATCAAGTTGAAGATGGATTTATTAAATGATTAAGAAATGGCATGTCTAAGCAAAGAGAAATATAAAATAAAATCAATTCATGACAGAATTTTAGTCTAATAGTGATGCTTGTTACTTAGTCTCATGATATCCAAAATTTGTATATTATTATAAATTTTTCTATAAATAATTTATCAAATATCATATTTTTTGTCATGATATTTATCATATTATCAAATATTTATAATATTTATCAAATATTTTCATATTATCATAAATTTTGATATAAAAATTTTTCATATAATTTTTTTCCTTCATATTATCATAACTTTCATTTTAAATTATTTAGTTTTGATAATGACATCAAATATATATGACATATTTATTATTTTAAACCATTATTAAAAATAAATATTAATTAATTTTTATTGGTCTTTTCTATTCCACTAATGTAGGGTGATTCAAGTTATCATTACAATTATAACTCATAGTATTAAATTTTTAATAATATTAATATCACATTTTTCTATATGCAATGAATGAGTGATATGGTATTAAACTGCAATTAATTTTCTCATGAGTGATATGGTATTAAACTGCAATTAATTTTCTCTCTCTCATATTCTCTTTCTTCTGCCAAACCTCCTGCCACAAATTCTCAGTTGTCAACTATCAGTCTTTCTCTCAAATTTTCCTTTTCCTTTCATTCTTTCTCTCTCCCCATCTTTCTCTCTATCTCACCAAAATCTCATTCTTTCCCAGAACATTTATCAACAAATATTTTTTTTCATTAATTCTAAATTAACAAATAAACTCTAAAATGTTTATGGTAATAATTTTTTTATTGGAAAAGCTCATATTTAAAAAAAAAACAATAATAGGTTGATAGTCTTCAATTTCATCCATTGATAGTTAATGACACAATTTACAAATTAAAATAGATTAAAATAATTTATCTAAACTTTCAAAAATACTATTATGACAACACTATGAATCTATCCAACTGATATGATAACAGTACCATCTGTTTGAAATTTCTATTCCTTTCATTTCTCAATGAAACCACTTTGAATATATCCTCTCTCCATAAATTTTCTTTTCTTCTTCTTATATAAATTTTTTTATCTAACTTCAATCTCTTTGAGAAAAATAAAATTATTATTTTGATTTTTTCTAATGATGATGCCAATAATATCAACAATAATTATAATAATGATGATAAAAAATATTAAATTAAAATAAATAATAGTTTTTTTTTTTAATTTCAATGTTTAGAAACATTACAAAAATAGATACACTACTTCATAATTATAAAATTTTAAAAATATATGACAAATTCTAAAGAGAGAAAAATTAATAAAAATAAAAAGAAGTGAAAAAAAAATGTTAAGAAATTGTCCATATGTTTAACTTTTTGTTTTCCTATATGAAGATGTAGAACCTGAAAATAAAACAAAAACAAATGGAAAAGATGTTAAAAAGATTTTTAAAAATTGGGGTTTGTCACTGTTCTCAAAAATAGAAATTGAAGATCTATACTATCCAAAGAATACACAAATTGTTATATATATGATATAAAAATAACACATCTGAAAATAACATGTATAAAAATAATAGATCTGGTGTAAAAATAACATATCTGAAAAAAATATCTATAAATTACTAACCATAATTTATATTGTCACACATATTGTCGTTGTTGTTTTAGTACCCGGATTCGTCTTTGTTTTGATAGATCTACAACATGTAAAAATAAAAGAAGTGAAAATTATGGAACAGAGGAAACTTATATGTTGTTACTTACACTTTAAAATCATTTTTATCATCTTCATATAGATCTACAACCTGGAAAACAAAAAACTTCAAAATCAGTTTTCATCTTCGTATAGATCAGTAACCTGAAAAAACAAAAAATTAAAATGAAAAAGAAATCACAAAACATTGATGAAGATAAAAAGAGGAGTGAAAATGAAGTATTAAATCCAGTTTAGATAAAAAGGAAGAAGAAAGTAACAAAGAGTGTGAGAGATGTAGCAAGCAAAGAGAGAAAGAAAACTCACAGGAAATTTTTTTTAGAGGGACTGAGGAAAAAAGAGAGAGAAAAAGTTTGCAAATGTGTAAAAAAATCAGTTTAGGCCTTATATAAAATAATCACCCTAATATAATAATAATAAAATGTGACAAAAAATTGAGAAAAGACAACAAATAAGCAAAATTTAATAGGTGTTGACAAAAGCAGCAAGGGCACATGCGTCTTTTCCAGGTACATTTGTTTTCTTATTTTATAGATATTTGGGGTTTAGAAAAGGGGTGTTACAATCCTCATGTAGATCCTTTTTGAAATTTTTAAATGTCAAAAACATCTTTCCCCTCGATTTTGATATTTAACCGATGGATAAAACACAATTGAGTTTGTTATATCTAATTCTCTCCATTTCTATTTATAAACAAATTTTTGACCTTTTTAGTTCATTGAATAAATGATGTATTTAAACTACATATAGGTTAGATACACCAATTATTCAATGAATGTAAAAAGTTAAAATTTGCTTATAAATAGAAATGGAGGGAGTAGTTTGTTTATTTCGCGGAACCCTAATTGAACATATAATTTTAAATTGATTTACAAATTAATTATATGAACAATTATGTTATATTTGAAGAAACTTACACTAATCATTGATTTTCGAGCATCTTGTAACTCACCATTCATCTCATATTCATTAATGGTTATTTATGGCTCTTCATTAAGGTTTTATGTGTATTGTTTTAGGCAAGTGAAACTGAACACACACACATGCAAAACATAATCGAGATGAAAAATGATTTATTTTTAAATTTAAAATAAAATATGCAGGAAGACGCCACTTTTAATGAAATAAAAACGTAAATTAAGGTTGCAAAACATAACCGAGATGAAAAGTGACTTATTTTTAGATTAAAAATAAAATATGCAGGAAGACACCACTTTTAATGAAATACAAATGTAAATTGAAATTATTGGAATTCGAAGCATTTACTCTCAATTAGTTTATCCCTCGGTTTTCGACTAAAACGACGGAACAAATTGTTTTTAGAAAGAAAAGAAAACACGGGGCATACAAATATTTTACTTCAATTTCTCATACGTGAAGTGAAATCGTTGTTATAAAATATGTTATATGTAGTATTGTTTATTAAAAAGATTTACTTTGTCATTTTTAGTTTCATTTGAGTTGTCTATTAAACTTATTTTTAATCAATTAAACATAAGTTAAATTTCCAAAACAATTTGTATTTAGAAGTATAGTTTACGTGAGACCCAAGGATATTTTAAAAAATAAAATACTCGAAGTTTTATAATAAATAAAAAAAGAAGCTTAGATAATATCATAAACTTACACATTCCAAAACTGTATGCATAATTAGTATTATTAACAAAAAAAGTGCTTGAAATTGGAGACTGATATAGTTTATGCCCTGCCAGCTTATTCATTTGACTTATTAAAAAATCATCAAATATTATATGAAGTTGATAAATAGATATAATATAAACAGTTTCTTGCCTTGTACATAACTTGACAAGCAAGGCATGAATTATACATTTTATAACTAATCTACCTGATGGTTGACATCCCTTGCAAGTTTGTTCTTCTTACAAGCAAATGTTATCAACCAAAAACTATATATATAGAGAACTAATTAAATTTTACTTCATACAAATTAAGCTTTGCATGGATTGAACACTTTCCATTGGTGCAAGCTCTTTAAAAGAAGTTTTGTTTGCATTAATGTTCCTCAATTAATTTTTTGTTGTTGTGATTAATAAGATGGAGATGAGGACAATGATGATATAACACTTTGGTTCACTCTCGTGCGTAAGAGCAAAAATTGCCTTGACGATAAAATGTTTTCTGAGTCCTTCATGTCTCTATAATATGTATTTAATTCCTTCATTACATGCACATCTTTTATATATACATTTCCACTTTTCTTTTTATTTTTCTAAAATATTTAGAATTGAGAAAACCTCATTACAATATGCATCTGAAAAAAACTTGAAACAATTTTTTGTTTTTTGAATTGTTATTTGTCCTCAGAAACTTCAGCATAGCCTTTCCGATAAATAATTGTTCATGATAAGTTAAGAGTAAGTTTTTCTTTTTCGTGGTTTGTTTAAGATCTTCAATGTAAGATTTTAACATGAGTTTTTTAGTTAGTATATATCTTCATCGAAAAAATATCAATTAAGTTTTATGGTACAAAGTTTTTTCTATTTTATTTCTTCTGACTTTTAAGTATTATTTTTCATCGGTGTGGTCACAAGTGCGCAATTGTAGGGTTTAATTTTTTTTCAGACGGAGAAGTTTTAAGGCTCGACAGGAAGGTGTATATTAGGAGGAGTATCTCGCACATCAGGAGCAAGAACAATTATATGACATGCCTCCCGTAAAATAATAAGAGCATCACATTGCTTGTAGATTGTGACATGAAATAGTAAGTAATGTGTTTTAATTTGTTTTAATAATTTGAAGTTTTTTATTACTTGATTTTATAATAATTTATAATTTAAAATATCTTCAGAAGTTCGACTTAGAAGAAATTGGATGGGTTCTGACATATGCCTCACTCGTGATACATGGTTGATTGGGTGGTTATGGTCTAATCTCTCCTTTAAAGAACGAGTCTAAAGATATTGATGTCAATTGTATTTATGCATTTGTGACGATTACTCTTGATTATTGATAGACGGCCTGACAAGTGTATCAAGTCGTCACAAGTAATATCGTGGTGAATATTATAAAATATCGAACACAGAAACTAGAACTAGTGTTTAATCCATTTTGATACTCATTGACCAAAAAGATTTGGTTGGATATTTGGATGTTTGAATGACGAAATTAAAAGGTTATAAAATTAATTATTAAAAGATTGTAAGAGATGAGTCTCATGACATAGATTTTTCTTTGCACATCTAATATGACATTTTTTTAAACACGCAATTGTATTTAAAAAGAGCATGAGGTGTACTAAAATCATGATAGAATAGAAGTAAAAAAACGCTAAAGGCGACGAACAAGAGCACCCAATTACACCAAGAATTTGAAGGCTAAACACCTACCCGTGGGTCAATAAAACAGACTTCCCAATTGAGAGATAAGAAATTTGAATAGTTACCTTGATGCCACTTCAAAAATATAAGATTGAATTTACCAATTAGGTCCCAATTGGCCAAGGAATCTCCACTGAAGAGGATGTTGTTCCTGCAAGACTGTTGAAAGCGTAATTCTTTGTGTCAAAGTAAGTAATTCGACAGAGTCTTTTATTGTCGAAATCCTTATGTGTCGAAGTAAACTGTCGAAATGTCGAAGGAGTTAGTCTCAACAAAATTAGACTTGGCATTTTGTGTGTGTATGTTTTAGTTAGTTTGTTAGAGATTGCTTGATGGACGCAATCTCAACTATAAATAGGGAAGTACCCTATCATTTGTAAAGTGTGGAGAAAAAGTTGAATAAAAATTCAATTTTAAAGGCAGAGAGAAAAAATCTGCATAATTCTTCTTCTTCTTTCCCTTTTCTCTCAAACCCTAATTTCTCCTTTCTTCCCCAATTCATCATTCTTCTTTATCAAATTTAAGTGCGGTGTGAATCATCTTGAAACCAAGGTATGGTTGATACACTCGAGTGAAGAGTGACGAAATACACATGAAATCAATTAGAAAGATTGATTCTTGTTCATCAATATTGATTCGAATTATCCTCAAGACTGGGGTTTAATTCCAACATTTGGTATCAGAGTCTGGTTGTGTCATTCTTGGGAAGCAAAGTGCGGTGAATCATCCAAACGGGGATTTTCCAACGAGTCTTCCAATTCTGAAAGATAACGACTATGAGAATTGATGTAAGCAGATTAAGGTCGTTTTCTGATATTGAGATCTTTGTGATCTTATGAAAGAAAGAGTAACTCCAATTGGAGAAGATGCTATAGATGAACAAAAGACTGCACATAAAGAATTGAAGAAGAAAGATTATAAAGCTCTCTTTATAATTCATCAATGTGTTAATCCAGATAACTTTCAAAAGCTTAGTGATATAGAAACAACGAAAGAAGCATGACATATTCTGAAAAAATCATTTGGAGGCACAAAGACGGTGAAAGAGGTATGGTTACAAACACACAAAAGAGCGTATGAATTGCTTCAGATGGAAGAAAGTGAAAGAATAATCGATTTCTTCACTAGGGTTACAAAACTGGTGAATCAAATCAAGATTTATAGAGAAACGTTGACATCAAGATCAGTTGTTGCAAAGAACTTGAGGTCATTGGCTCTGAAGTTAGATCACATGGTAGTAGTCATAGAATAATTGATTGTCAACATTGACAAAGGAAGAGCTTCAAGGAACACTTGAATCTCACGAACAAAGAATGGCTTAAAGATCTGCAAGTAAGTCGAAAAGCGACGTAGCTCTACAGGCACAATCAGCAAAAGAAAAGAAAGGCAAAGGAAAGTGGTTCGACAACAAAAGTATTGGAGGCTACAATAATTTGAATGGTAAAGGAAACCAGGAAGAGGGAAACTCATAGAACTAAAGGAAACCTCAAACCAGAACATCTATAGAGGTGGTGCTGCAAGTAGGGGTGGAAATAGGCCAGGCCGATAACAGGGGCCTACAGGCTAGCCTATATAGGCTCAGGCCAGGCCACACATTATTTTTAAATAGAAAAGGCCTAGGCTTCTTTATAAGCCAATTTAGTTAAAAAGGCTAGGCCTCAGGCCCTAAAAAAAGCCTTTTAAGCCTATCAGGCCAGCCTATTTAAATAAATATGAATACTTTTTTTATGATCATTATGTTATGTTTTGTACTTTAAATCAAAATACATAGAAGAAAAACTTAGTTATCTTGAAGAATTTGTAAAAATAAGATGAAAACACCATATGAACATTGTTTTCATAAGTTCTCTTAAACAAATTGTCTCCTAGAACTTATGCTAATAGGTAAGTTAAAATAAGTTAGTCTATTTAAACATTATTTTAATTGCTTATTTATATATATCTAAAACAAATAGGCTTTTACGTAGGCTAATAGGCTAAACAGGCCTTCGAAAAGGCCAGGCTCAGGCCTAAAAAACAAGCCTACGACAGGCTACAGGCCAGACTTAGGCTTCGGTTTTTTTGACAGGCCAGGCTTAGGCTTGGCAAAGCCTAGCTCGACCCAACCTATTTCCACCCCTAGCTGCAGGTAGAGGAATAGGTGGTGGAAGGAAACCTGATAAGAGTCACATTCAGTGTTAAAATTGTAATAACTATGGTCACTATTCAAGTGATTATCCTATTAAACAAAAGAATCAATTAAATGATGCAAGGCTTACAAAACATAAAAAAGAAAAAATGTTGTTGATGGTCACAATAAGAGATGAAAAAAAGTTCAAAGACCAATGGTACTTAGACTCGGGATGCTCATCACACATGACTGGTAGGAAAGATTGGTTTGTCAGCATTAGTCCCTCAATGAAGAACAATGTGAATTTTGAAAATGACAACACCCTAGCTGTTGTTGGTGGTGTTCAGGAAAGATAGCAAAAGGTCAATAATTTCCAATGTATTATATATACCATACATGAAAAGAAATTTGCTCAGCATAGGACAATTGATCGAGAAAAATATCAAAGATAAGATGATGAAAGTTCTAGACTCACGTGGTAGATTAATCTTGAAGGAACCTATGTCTCATAAAAGAACCTTCAAGATTGAACTTAATGTGATGGAGAACATGTGTCTAGAAACTGCATATAGCAGAAATGAATGGCTATGGCACTACAGACTTGGTCATCTCAACTTCAATGACATCAAAAATCTGAAAAGAGGAAATATGGTTTTAGGATTACCAAAAATTGACATTCCAAGTGAAATGTGTGAAGAATGTGTGCATGCAAAGCAACACAAGAATAGCTTCAACAAGGATGCAGGAATTAAGTCAAAGGCAATTCTCGAGGTCATATATTATGATGTGTGTGGTCCTATCTAGGTGGACTTGGCTGGAGGTAATAGATACTTTGTCAAATCATAGATGATTTCATTCGAAAACTATGGACATACCTGATAAAAAAGAAAAGTAAGGTGATTGGGGTATTTTCCCAGTTTAAATCTATGGTTGAGAGACAAAGTGGTCGAAAGCTCAAGACTCCGAGGACTCATGGTGGTGAAGAATATGTGTCAAAATATTTTAATGCATTGTGTGAAAAAGAAGGGATTATGCATGAGGTGGTGCCATCTTACACTCAACAACCAAATGGAACTGTAGAAAGAAAGAGTAGAACCATCATGAACATGGTGATAAGTATGTTGAAAGGCACTCAACGTACACTATGCTTCCTATGCAAATTTCGAGCCAGTCAATGTAACTGAGGTATTAAAGGACTCAAAGTGGATGCAAGCGATGAATGAGGAATTGAAGTCCATTGAAGTCCATTGAAGTCAACAACACTTGTTAACTAGTCGAATTGCCACAAGGCAAGAAGGCAATTGATATTAGGTAGGTATACAAGGTGCAGTTGAATCCTAAAGGAGAAGTAACTGGACACAAGGCAAGACTTATGGCGAAAGAATTTCTTCAGAAGAAAGGAATCGACTTCAACAAAATTTTTGCACAAGTTTCCACAATTAAAACAATCAGGTTAGTTGTTGGTCTAGCAAACATGAACAACTGGTATATGTATCAGATGGATGTGAAATGTGAATTTCTAAATGACCCATTAGATGAAGAAATTTATATTGCACAACCAATTGCGTTTGTGAAATAAGACCAAGAAAGCAAGGTATATAGGCTACATAAAGCCCTGTATGAACTCAAACAAGCTTCAAGAGCTTGGAAAAGGAAGGTAGATAGTTTTCTAAGAGAGAAGGATTTTATGAAGTGCGCGGCTGAGCAAGAAGTATACATTAGAAGAAGCAGAAGTGAGCTGCTTATATTGTGTCTCTATGTTGATGACTTGTTAATAACAGGTAGGTACAAGAAAGAGTTCGAAGACTTCAAAGGTGATCTTAACAAGGAGTTCGAAATTTCGGATCTTGGAAACATTTCATACTCAAAAGAGTAGTAGAGGCCTGAAGATGCATCAAAGAAGATATGCAAGTGAAATACTCAAAAGATTTGAGATGGAAGACTGCAATGTAACTTTAACACCTATTGAACGAAGACCACAACTGTCGAAAGACTCAGACGAACATGATGTCAACCCAACTTAGTATAGAAGACTATTGGATCATTAAGATATCTTTGTCAGACTAGGCCTGATTTAGTATACAGTGTAGGTATAGTGAGTAGATTTATGCAGAAGCTAAAGGTATCTCATCTCGCAACAATGAAAAGGATACTAAGGAATCTCAAAGGAACTCTCGACTACGTCATTTTGTTTCCCGTAACTGATGAAGGAAAAGAATGCAAGCTAGTGGGTTACACCGGCTCGAGTTGGTGTAGTGATGCTGAGGATAGAATATCCACAATTGATTATGTGTCTATACTAAGAGGTGTTCCAGATGCTTGGAGCTCAAGAAAATACCAATAGTAGCACTGTCGTCATGTGAAGTGGAGTACATATCTGCTTATTTTTGTGCACGTCAAGCAACATTGATGGTGACTTTGGTCGAAGAGATTACAACGAAGAATCATGGAGCTATTACCATGAAGATTGACAGCATCTATGCTATCAATCTGGCAAAGAATCCGATAGCACATGGAAGAAGCAAACACATTGAAATGATATTTCATTATCTTCGAGAGCAAGTAGTAAATGAAAAGCTGAACTTGGAACACTGCATAACTGAGAATCAAATTGCACACATTATGACAAAGGGTTTGCAGGTTGAACTGTTCAAGAAATTGAGAATTATGATAAATGTAGATAGCTTATACACAATGAATTAGGCGGTATGTTAAAAGTGTAATTCTTTGTGTCAAAGCAAGTAATTCGACAGAGTCTGTTGTTGTCGAAATCCTTGTGTGTCAAAATAAGTTGTCGAAATGTCGAATGAGCTAGCCTTGACTTGTTTTGTATATTTTAGTTAGTTTGTTAGAAATTGCTTAGTGTACGCAATCTCAACTTTAGAAATTGTCATTTGTAAAGTCTGTAGAAAAAGTTGAATAAAATTTCAATTTTGAAGGCAAAGAGAAAAACTCTGCAAAATTCTTCTTCCCCTTTTCTCCCAAACCCTAATTTCTCGTTTCTTTCTCAATTCATCTTTCTTTCCTCAAATTCTGTGCAGCGTGAATCATCTTGCAACCAAGATGTGGTTGATTGACTCGAGTGAAAGAACTAGAGGTAAAATCAATCAAAAAGATTGATTCTTGTTCATCAAGATTGATTCAAATTATCCTCAAAATTGGGGTTTAATTCCAACAAAGACCACAAAGTCCAACAGATTGCAGCCCAAGGGTTGCCATGTAATACTACCTCCGTTTTTTTATTATAAGTCGTTTTGGACTTTTCACACATGTTAAGAAAAATAATAATTGTTGTATGAAAATGAGAAATTATGAACATTTTTACAAAATTATCCTTCATTAATGATATGTGGAAGATAAATTTACATAATTGAAAGGAGAGAGAATAATAAATCTTTAAGGATATAATAGAAAAAATAGTATCAATTATGCATTATAATTATAAAGCGACTTATATTTAAATACAATTTTTTTTTCAAAACGACTTATAAAAATCGGAGGGAGTATAAAGTTGATCAAGGAAGCAGACTGATCAAAATATTGGGAAATAGAATCAATTTCTTCCACTTGGGAAATTATATTCCAATTGCAAGAATCCAGCCAGATCGATCTATTAAATGCACGACTTAAAAATAGATGGCTAGCACGAGGTTATGAGAATCTGCAAGAATTCCACGCTTAGCTAGCTGCAATTTTGTTGACAACCTGTCCTGAAACAATCTCCAGCATAAGGCCTGGATTTTACTGAGAATTTTTGCTTTCCAGGCTTGAGCTAGGCATTGCAAACTTCCATCATCTAAGGCTATGTTTGGGAGTTTGGAGGGGAGGGGAAGGCTTCTGAAAACGAATTTTTAAAAAAATATAGAAAAATATTTAACATTTTTTGAAAAAATGATTTTGTTTATAATGATAAAAAAGTCATTATCATTACAAAAATTTTAATTTTCAAAATAGTATAACAACCTAAAAGATATTTGGATAATTTTTGTAAGCCTCCAAAACCCTCCTTCAATACAATTTTTGAGTTCCCCCATTTTAGGGGGTTTTTGGTGTTATGAATAAAACCAAATCCTCCAAAACCCTCCTATCCAAAATCCTTTTATTCTTTTCACTCAATTCTTCCTATTTTTCAAAGTATTCCCCTCCCTTCCCCTCCAAACTCCCAAACATAGCCTAAGTGTCTCTCTTAAATGCATAACCATGGGAGAGAGTGTCTCTCTTAAATGCATAACCATGGGAGAGAATAGCATAAGTATTTCTAGTTAATGCATTCATTCATTGTAACTACTCATTTGAAAATAGTATATGAATAAATAAAAAAGAATGGATAACATTGTGAATCAAAAGAAATCCAATGTGAAAATGATATGAAGCACTCTGAAACCTTTATAATGCAGCTGCAATTACGATTCTGAACCGTAATTTCAATTGTGGTAGAGTTAAATAAATCCTTTAAATCCCTAGATTCTTTTTAAAAGCAAATCCTCATTAGCAAGATCTTTAGTTCAAATTCAAGAAATATATAATGATGAGCAAGCTCATCATTCTATCCTCATGGCCGCATTTCTACTGATAATTGAGCAAACAATACATGTTTGGAACAAATAGAAGCAGTTGTCTTTTGTCTTTTGAAAGTAGACATGACATAGTGGCAACGATCACACTTTAACCAAAATAATTTTACTGTAGGAGTAACATCACCTAATTCCTTGCATGATCATAACATGTATCACAAATGAACTCAGATTTTTAATGCGTATTTTGTCATGACTCACACATATCTAAAATGTACTATGATACTTTACTAGGAAAAATTCTTTTTGCGGTCTAGTATCAAAATTTTCAGAACAAGTAAAATTTTCCAGTACAGATTCTTAAACTGTGTTTATTGTTTAATATTGCAATTTACAAGTAAACAAATACATCAATACATGTTTCTCATAATTAGTATGATACAAGCCATAATTCACATATACATTACATCGGACTAAGATAACTAACCCTAGAAACATCAAATAGGCAACAAAGAATCATGCTTACATGCAGTAGTAGTAATTTTATGTCTGGCTAATCTTGTTACACGCATAATTTTTTTTCCTAGCTACAACTTATGTAAGTGATACAGTGACAACAACTCTATTTAACAGAATAAAAACGAGTTTGAATTTGTTAATTCCCGATATAACCTGATTTTTTTCCTAAGTTTCATATGTTTGGATATCCACCACTTGACCAATGCACAAACCCTCTAACTAAGGACGGTTAATTACGGAGTTAGTATGAGAAGAGGAGCCTTGGTTCATCAAGAAACGAACAACAACACAAGTGATATTGTCGGCGCTGCCTCTCTGATATGCTTCTTGCATCAGTCTCTTTGCCGCCTCCTCTGCATCCTCAAGTGGTTTAATCATAGCAACGGCTTCCTGAAGAATACTTGAAAATTTAGATAAGTTTGAAAAGTAAAACTTTTTAGTACGACATTATTAAAACTTAACACAGTCCAACTCTATTCAGCAGGGCTTAATTCATCGGAATTTAAGTAGTTCGGATGTGAATTCATAACAGTCATTAGAGAGAAGTGGAAAAGAAGGAAATGATTATTGTTGCAAACCTCGTTTGTGACAACGTCCCATAGCCCATCACTGGCCAGAATAAGAAACTCGAGAGAACTGTCAACTTTTTCTTCCTGCAAAACCACAATCATGCAACATAAATACACATAGAAGCAAAACTAATCAGATTTAAGGTCACCAACCACAGTAGACTAGACACATACCTGGATTTCAGGATCAGCAACAACATACTGCTTCAAGAGTCTATCGCCAAATGCACGAGAAACAGCAAGAACACCTCCAACTCTCCAAGTTCCTGTAAAAATTATGCTTATCAATTGCGATAAACAAGAAAAAATATTTGAAATAAATAAAAAATATCTAGTTTGTGTCATCTTACCAGCCCACATAACAAAGCCTCCTGCATCTTCAATCCTTTGCCTCTCATCAGTTTGGTCTGGCTTATGATCTCGAGAAACAGCAAATGCTACAGGAAACCACAATTGGAAGGAAAATATTGAGTACTCATTCTACATAGGAAGGTTAGAAGCCATTCTATTGCTGCAAACACAATAGAACTTGCTATACAAAGACATGCATAAATGATACATGATGCATATGTCGAGTAATCATTCTACATAGGAAGGTCTGCGTCTAACTGATTTTTACATACGTAATGATAGTTAGGATTTTTTTATATAGGAGAAACCGCATGAAAATGATTAGGAAAGACATTGGTTGGCTCAGAATATTAGGATAATGTAAGGGTCTCCCCAAAAAACTCTAATGAGGGGTTTGTCTTGTGTGTCATCTTCAACCATTGGATTACTTCTAGGGGAAGGAAATCAAGTAAATAATATATGAAGCTAGTAGTCTTACCAGTACCACCCCTGCATATAACGGCCCTGGAGTCTCCAACATTTGCAACAAGCAAACGATCACCAACGAGAATGGCGGTAGACGCAGTAGATCCTGCATCTTTGTGATGATTGTTTTCTGATTTCAGATATTCCGAATCAGTATGATTATATGCATCAGCTGTAAAAAAAATAAGAATTATTATATAGATCTAGCAAATCAGAAAACATATGGATCATGCTGCAATAAGCAGTAGGAAATAGATAACATACATATTGCAGATTTGGTGTCAGAAATAAATTTCGGGTGACTGATCAAATTACTAAACAGGTTTTTCTTAACATACTCAGCCGCACGAATACCACCATGACCTGAAAGAGTTATAAACAAGAAACAAGAGTTATATTGAACCATGGTTTAACTGTAATAAATATTTTATGAGGCCTATTTATATACGATTTAACCGAGACAAAGTTTGGGCCATGTGTGCTCGCCCGCTCTCAAAGACGGCCCTGCATAAGCACACAAGTATCAAAGAGATATGGAACCATACCATCAAAGACTCCGAAAAGGCCAACGATTTCACCATCTACACCATCAATTCTTGTCTCATAAAAATCTTCCATTGAAGATCTCTTGCCGGGCGAGCTAGCATACCCATAGCTGAATTTTCCATTGTGACTACACATACAAATCATAACAAATTATGTCACAATACAATCCATTTTTCACAACAACAAAAAAACAACAACATCAACAACAACACAATGAACATGCAAATCAACAACAACAAAACAAGTAATGAACATGCAAATCAACACAACTAGATAATTGTAAAAGGCAATAAAAATACCTGAGACCACCACCGCTAACAGGTGCATCATCCATAGAATGAACCTGACTTGAAGAGGACAAAACTGAATTGAGATATCCCATATTCTACAGCAATATTTTTCTTTCTTTGATCTAAATTATGAAACAAAAGCAATATTTTTTTCCTGCAAATGATTCCAATTTATCATAACATTAGTGTTGTGTCAATTTTTTAATTATAAACTTAATTTCACATTTTAAACTGCAAAATGAAGAGCCTGTAATTAATTTTGAATGCAATTGATTTAGTGATTCATGCATAAATGTTGCAATAATTGTAGAAGAAGAAAAGAAGAGAGAAAATGTACCTGAGAAAAAGAAGATAGAAAAAATGAGAGAAAGAGAGAGAATTGGGAAAGAAATGGAAAAGGGTATTCTGTTTAATTTTAGTTCAAGACAACCCATTGTTTGTTTGTTCAACAATTCAGACATTCATTCAAACATAATCTTCTAGAGATATTAAATTAAAATAATATAATTTTGTATACTATTTTTATTCTAAAATAATCTTGGGTTAGTGAGGAATAAATTAATTAATTAATGAAAAGTTTATAAATTGATTATTTATTGATTTAATAATATAGTTTTGGTGATATGATATGCATGAAAAATCAATGTTTATGATGATGATGATGTTTTGGGGAAGTTGGAATTGGAATGTTAAAAATAGTTTGATGGTTGTGTAGCGTTGCATACGCGTCAACGAAGATGAGGGCGAAGCATTCGGTGGGACCAAGTCAATACTATTAATTATTCTTCTCCTTCAATGGTCATCACATTATTAAATTATTAAGTTGGGTTATTTTGATACATACAAAATCATAGCAATTTGGATGATTAGTTATGTTTAGGAGATGGTTAACACTTATAATAAAGAGATACAATATATTAAACATCTAAAATCATTGTCATCCGGAGCTTCTCTAACTTGAGTAGTACATACATTAAAAATAGCTAGCTAGCTCATCCTTTAACTCAAAGGTCATACAGATAGTTCATTTGTAAGGGGATTAATTTTTTTATATTTTTATAAATACAACTAATTTTAACTTCTCAATCCATCTTCAGCATCTCCCGATTTTTTTCAGAATTCAATTATTCTTACTATTACCTCTTTGTCTTGAACACTTAAAGTAAATATTGGTGTAATTAGAAGAGACCTTAGGGCGGGGCGAAGACATACGTTTAGTCCATCCGCCCTTTCCAAGTTGCTCTTCAGCATCTCACGATTTTTTTCAGAATTCAATTACTCTTACTATTACCTCTTTGTCTTGAACACTTAAAATAAATATTGGTGTAATTAGAAGAGACCTTAGGACGGGGCGAAGACATACGTTTAGTCCATCCGCCCTTTCCAAGTTGCTCTTTTATTGGTTCGAGTGTCCTTTTTTCGAATAGTCGCTCTTTCTTCAGATACATCGTCAGGGACCATCATTTTTCTGTCAATAACATGTGATCATGCGTAAAACGTGTATTGGATCAACAAACGTTATATAAGAGATTGTGGGATCCAATTGTGTTTCTTGGAGTTCGGAAAACAACTACCAATTCGGGAGTGGTTGTGGTCTCCTGGAAAGATTGAGATCCGGACTCATGGGAGTATAAATATCTCAGTACCGTGATAGACTATGGGACGACAATAGAGAAAATACACACATACAACAGTTTCTCATGTTGGAAATATCACATAATCTTATGTGGAATTCACTGATAGATTCATCTTTATTCATCCTCATATTCTCAAACTAAGTGGTAAGGAGTTGTAGGCTTGGCGTGCAAACTCTGGATGTGCCTTCATGTACAGTTTTGAGAATCTTCCATGCTTCTTAAGTCTTTGAACATGTGTTGATTAATTTGAACATGTTCTTGTCTACACCATTGAAAATAGCATTCAAACTCTTGGAGTTTCCAAGAGCTTCAGCATCAGTCCAATCAGCTTCTAATTTCAAACTAGTTGTACCATCTTCAAAAGTAACCACAGGATATTTCCCTCGTGGGACAGATATCACACGCAATGTCCTGTCAGTTAGAAACTTGTATTTTATATATTTTTATTATATTCTACAGTACAGAAACATATGCATATATATACAAGTGAGTCTTGGAGACCAAGATCCAAGAATCATGCTAGCTATAATGTTTTGCCACTAATAAGGAAACTAATAATGCTAGGCTATTATTGTCTATTAATTATAATTTGATACTGTCATGACAGATCCAAGACATAATGGTTTATGTCTCTAACTCCCCCCTTCAAACTAGTGGTGACAGGATCACCCCAAGTTTGTCTCTAAGTTGATTGAATCGTGTATGGCTTAGGGGCTTAGTGAGACAGTCAGCAATCTGATCAGCTGTAGGAACATAGGCAATAACAATCTCATTTTGTAACACTTTATCTCTGACATAATGGACATCGATTTCAATATGTTTTGAACGAGCATGCATGACTGGATTGGATGCTAATGCCTTAGCACTTAAGTTGTCACACCATAGTATTGGTTTCCTTGGCAATGGAAGCTCGAGTTCAGCAAGTAGCGATTGAGTCCATGCTACTTCAGAAGCCCAATCAGCCAGTGCTCTATATTCAGATTCTGTACTTGATCTTGAGACTACCTTTTGTTTTCTTGAGGACCAAGAAACAAGAGTTTCACCAAGGAAAACACATTGGCCTGCCATTGATTTTCTGTCGTCAATATTAGTGGCCCAATCAGCATCTGAAAACCCTGTTATGTCCAGATCAGTTGATTGCTTGATATGTAAGCAATAATTGATGGTGCCTCTGAGATACCTCAAAATCCTTTTTATGCCTTGCTAGTGATCAACCGTAGGTGAACTCATATATTGGCTGAGTTTGTTGACAGAGAATGCTATGTCTGGTCTTGTGTGTGTCAAGTATTGCAATCCTCCTATGGCTTGCCTAAACACAGTTGGATCTTGTAACTTGTCCCCCTCAACTGTGAATTGCTTCCCCGTTACCATAGGGGTTGGACAAGATGAAGCATGTTCCATGTTGAATTTCTTCAACAAGTCACCTATGTATTTGGATTGCTTGAGGTACATGCCACTTGCATCTCTATGGGCCTCTATTCCCAAAAAATAGTGTAGCTCACCCAGGTTCTTTAATGAGAAAACAACATTGAGTTGTTTGATAAAAGCATCAAGAACCATGGTGTTGTTGCCTGTAACTATGATGTCATCAACATAGATGAGGAGAAAAATAATATGGTTTTTACCTTTGAGTGTAAAAAGAGAGGAATCACTTTTTGTATTTCGAAATCCCCAGCTAAGCAGTGCATTTTTGAGACTATCAAACCAAGCTCGTGGTGCCTGCTTCAATCCATAGATTGCCTTCGATAGTTTGCATATGTGATTTGGTTTAGTTAAATCTACAAATCCCATTGGTTGGTGCATGAATACTGTTTCTTTGAGAGATCCATTGAGGAAGGCATTGTTGATGTCTAATTGCTTGATTTTCCAATTGGAATGAACTGCAATTGAAAGGATGATCCTGACAGTGCTTGCTTTAACCACAGGACTAAATGTCTCTTCATAGTCTAGTCCTGGTGTTTGTTGGAAACCTTTGGCAACTAAACGTGCTTTCCTTCTTTCTATAGATCCATTTGCTTTGTACTTGGTCTTGAAAACCCATTTGCAATCAATGATATTTTCTTGGTTTTGTTTAGGCACTAGTGTCCAAATGTTGTTCGACATTAGAGCTTGAAATTCATTTTGCATTGCTTCTTTCCATTGGGGTCTTGTGAGGGCTTCTTTGGCATTGGTAGGATCCACGTCATCAATACACGTCTCAGTTATTCCAATGTATGGTAATTTTGGTTTGTGAATGCCGGATTTGCTTCTGGTACGCATACGTGTGTCTGAGTCAGTGCTAGGGCCTGCTTCTGCGATGTTTTGATGAGTGATGTTTGGTGCTTCAAAGTGATCCATGGCCTCATGTACTGAGTTGTTTACTGGTGAACTATTGTTTCCATGATCTGTCTCAATGTGATTGTCTTGAACATCTTCAATTTGAGTTGTTTCTTCTGCATTTTCCAGGTTATTGCCAGTTTGAGTTGCTTCTACAATTACTGGTGTAGGATCACTATTTTGAGAATTACCTGCATGATGTAAGGGAAATGAAACAAAATTTTCAGTTAGTGTTTTTAAAGGACTTCTTGTATTGAGAAATCCATCATGGAATGGAAAATGATCTTCATTAAATATGACATGTCTTGAGGTGAAGATTCTTCCATGGGAATTGATGCATTTGTAGCCTTTGTGTGAGTTGCTATAGCCAAGAAATACACATCTGGTTGTGTGAAACTGTAACTTATGTTGATTGTATGGTTTAAGGCAAGGATAACAAGCACAACCAAAAGGTTTTAATAATGTGTAATCTGGTTTCTTATGGTATATGAGGTAGTAGGGACTCTCATTTTGAGTGACTACTGAGGGTAACCTGTTTATAAGATATACTGCAGTAGAGAAGGCTTCCCACCAATAATGTAAAGGCATTTGAGCTTGAGCAAGTAAGGTTAGTCCAAATTCAGCAATGTGCCTATGCTTTCGCTCGGCTCTGCCATTTTGTTGTGAGGTATAGGGACATGACATTCTAAATTGTATACCTGTTTCTATGGCAAGTTTTTGTACTGGTTTATATTCACCCCCACCATCACATTGAATTGTTTTGATCCTTTTATTGAATTGATTTTCTACCAAGTTTTTAAATTGAATGAAAACTTGTGCAGTATCAGATTTTTGTTTCAAAGGATAAATCCATGTAAATCTACTAAAATCATCAACAAAGTGAACATAATATTTGAACCCTGATGGTGATGTTGTTGGTGCAGGGCCCCATACATCAGTGTGAACCAACTCAAGGGTTTCCTGAGCATGGGAGGAGGAAGATTTAAAAGGTAACAAATGCATTTTTCCATATTGACAGGCCTCACAAAAACTAAAGTGATCACTGTGTGACAGTTTCACATTACAACTTTTTAAGACTTTATCTAGGACTTTATTGTTAGGGTGACCAAGTCTTCTATGCCAGCTTTCTTTGACAGATATATAAGCATGTGGATCTTTTTCAATCCCCGAGAGCTGGTATAATCCCTCCTTAAGTGTCCCTCTTAGTATTTCCTTCCCTGTCAGCTTGTCCTTCACAAAGCAAGAATTGGCATCAAACTCAATAAGAATGTTATTGTCAGCAGCTAGTTTAGACACACTCACGAGATTTTTGGTAATGTTAGGCACATATAACACATTATGCAAATTGAGTGATTTAAGTTTGGAGGAACCTGTGGCCACAATTTTTAATTTCTCACCATTTCCAACAACTAAGGAATTCTTACCATGATGCTCAGTCAGATCTTGAAATTTGTCAGTATGATGTGTCACATGGTTACTTGCACCACTGTCAAAGTACCAGTCACAATCTTGCACATAATTTTGTGATGCGTGGAATGCATTGTGTGGTCCATGGTTTCCACCATCTGCTGGTTGGTTTGATCCTTGATAGGCTTTGTCAAACCTGTAGAAGCACTGTACTGCTGTATGGCCAATTTTAGAGCAGACCTGACATGTTGGTTTTGAGTTTCTGCCACGTCCTCTTCCACCTCGCCAACCTCTAGAGTTGGAGCCTCTCCAATTTCCATTGGAGCCAAACTTGTTACCTCTCCAATTGCCTTGGTGATCAGTTTTGTGAGCCAAGTTTGCTGAGGAATTGATGCTTAAGTTGTTGAGACTATTTAGCTGCTCAATTCTGCTTTCAAAACTTAGCAATTGGGATTGCAAATCAATCCAGCTCAAAGTAGTTTGGTCAGAAAGTTTAACAACTACAGGATTATACTCTGAGTCGAGACCATTTAAGGTTTGAATAATAAGATCTGAGTTAGAGACTGGATTACCTGCAAGTTTCAGTTTGTCAGAAAGGTTTTTCATCTTGATGAGATAGTCTTGCATTTTCATCTCTCCTTTCCTTAAACTGTGAAATTCTGACTTTAAATAGATGACTCGAGACCTTGTGTGTGCACCGGCTAGGCTTTGGGCTTCTTCCCAAAGTTCCTTTGAGTTTTCACAGTGTAGAAGTTGTGTTGCAAGATCTTGAGTCATAGAGTTCTTCAACCAACCAAGGAGTTGTTGATCGCATGCCTGCCAGTCTTCATAGGCCGGATTCAATTGCTTGATTGTTACTGCATCAGCATCGGTATTTGTGGTGAACTCAGCAGGACACAACTTTGTCCCTAACATGTATCCATCTAGTTTGCAACCTCTAATTATAGGCAATACTAACGATCGCCATAGGGGATAATTATCCCTGTCCAACTTGACAGAAACAGTTGATGGAAGATCATTCTTGGTGTTTGAATTTGCAGCGGATGCCATGAAAAGAGAAAAAAAAAAGAAAAAGAAAAAAAAAAAAGGAATGGGTCGAGGGCCTTTAGGGCAATGAAGCTCTGTTACCAAGTTAGAAACTTGTATTTTATATATTTTTATTATATTCTACAGTACAGAAACATATGCATATATATACAAGTGAGTCTTGGAGACCAAGATCCAAGAATCATGCTAGCTATAATGTTTTGCCACTAATAAGGAAACTAATAATGCTAGGCTATTATTGTCTATTAATTATAATTTGATACTGTCATGACAGATCCAAGACATAATGGTTTATGTCTCTAACTCTGTCAACTCGTTCGACACTTAAATAAAAATCACCATAATTAACTTGTACAAGATGATGGACCATAAAAATATTAAATAACACAATCAATTGGTAATCCAGTTCGATGCAACATGCACCTATGTCTGGAGGATTGGCTTCCAACCTAATAAAGGAAATTCACTATTAGTAGCTTAGAGTTAGTACAATCAGTCTTACTAGCAACAATAAATCCTATGTTGTTCAATATTTTTCCCTAACACTATCCAATAACTTTATATTTAGGACCTTCCCTAAATATGAGACACTCTCTTACTTTCTTTTTCTCTCAAACATTAACCCCTAGTATTTGGTTTACAATCACTAAACCATAGTGATCAACTTCAATCAAAACTATGAGTGATGTTAAATCTTTCAACTCAACAAGACAAACCTATAACTATGCCAAATTACTGAAATATAGTGTGATGTACATAAAATAATAAGGACTCTTGTAAACCTAGCACTCTAAAATTTTCAATGTGAACGATTGAATTCCAATGCACATTTGAACACCTTATATAGCATAATAATTTTGGGATTTTTTTCATGGATATTTGATTTGATTTCGTCCAAAAGTAATGCACAATCTGTTGGTTATTTGTTACATAAATCTCTCCAACAAGAGATTATTTGTTTCAATTTTAAATATCCATTTAAATTGGAATTAATCTTCTTCCAACTGTCAAACAAATCACCTAATCATATTGCTAAACAATAGCAATAAAATTTGATCCAAAATTTGACCAGAGAATCTCTCAAAATGATATAGCACTGACCTATTGCGCAAGGCTCGGATGTCGTACCATGTTGGGACATCGTGTTAAGCATATGTCCCTTCTGTAGCTTAAGCAAGCTAGAACAATCTTGAGCACTTTGAACACTTCTCCATTTTATTGTTTTACAAAATACAGTCAATCCAAAGAGTCAATCCACAAGGAACTTCAACACGAATATTGTATACCTGCTTGATATTTGAGATGTTTTACAAAAGATAATCTCAGAATTTATAGGACACTCACATTTACTTGAACTGGTGTCATCTCATTTGAACTTCTAGAGATGAGTTTTGTGTTTCGCATCTTATTGTCACAAATGCAAGTCTTTTATATGAACCATGATCGGACCTTCCTATTACAACACCAAACCCCAACTTGGATGCCTCTGTGTGAACCCATTGGATGATCACGAAATTCAAACTCTTGTCCATTTGTAAATTGGTTGCAAACATCTACCTCTTTCACATCATCATGTTTGGCATTCGTGGACACAGTAGATTTTGGAAAATTATCAGGATGCATTATATCTAATACAAACAATAATAGAGAATATTCAGAAAACATATTGAAATGAACACTGAACTATTTCAGAAATGCATAACCGTAGGAATTCATTTAGAATTCATAAATGCATATTCTGACGCAGCGTAACTTTTTCAGTTCAGAAACTAGATTAATGTGAACAATAAAGAATGAAATAAATTATCTTTACCTTAAATCAAGCTTTTTTTTCTCCTTATGATGTGATGCAATATAAGAATAAAGTTTTGAAATGGCAACCTTAATTGAGAATAGAAAGATTTTTTTCAAAGGTTTTAAGACAAAATGAAAGTTGATCATAGAGAAAAACAGCATACATAATTTAATTTTGTTTAATTAAAAATCATGTTTGATTATTTCGGAAATGCACTTGTAACTGACATATAAAGGTGACAGATTTCAAATTCCCACTTCACAAGTTCGAAAATACACTTATAAATTTATCAGTGAATTAAATTAAAAAACATATTAATAGGATGAGTCTAAAGATGCATCTCCGAATTAAATTTTAAGATGAAACTCAGTTGTAGAGTGTTTTGGTAAGACACGGGATATGTCTGAAAATGCATTTTTAAAATCTAAGACATTTTCAAATTTTCTTTGTAAAATATGAATATGTATTATGTACTAATTTGTGCTGCATGTCATTTATATAACTACGTGTACATTTTTGTTATATATATATATATATATATATATATATATATATATATATATATATATATATATATAACACAAGAAAATTTCTTTAGCCACCTCCCTATGGGGGTCACCCCCAGCGAAAATCCCAAAATACCCCTGCTTCGGAAATAAACTTCCGAAGCGCTTTTTTTTTTAAAATTTCCATAATTCGGAAGTGCATCTCCGAAAACACCTCATGGGGGGGTGTCTTCGGAGATGAACTTCCGAAAACACCTCATGGGGGTGAATTCGGAAATGAACTTCCGAATTATGCAGAAACTGTGTTTTTTTTTTATGTTTTTTCTTAAACTGTCTCGCATTTTAATTAAACGCAAACGCCAAATAAAAATAAGCAACAGATAAACTGAAAATACTAATATGATAAATCCAATCCAAAAACACTGTGCGAAAGATACAATCCGAAATCAAAACAAAACAAAACACGTCAAACAAAACAAAAACACGTTATTCTGCCCGACGAGCGTTACAAAATACACATCAAACAAAACAAAAACACGTTATTCTGCCCGATGAACGAACTCCTCCGAATGAAGATAATTATACCAATCCTCATCCCACTCAGTCTCAGAACCATCAGCGTTGATCATGACTCTCACGCCTGAAGACTGAGCCTGCACGTCCGAGCCATGGACCCCCAGAGGACGAGAAGCAGAACCAGTCAAAACCTTCTTCTTCTCCTTCACCTCCTTCACTCCGCGAGAGCACGAGGTTGAAGAACCCTTTCTTCCCTTAGCGTCACCCATTCCTGCGTAAAAATGAAGAAAGAAAGGTCCATGAGACCTCCTTTTATAAAAGAAGAAAGGGGACAAAAACGCTTGGGAAATAGACAAGTCATTAAAGAACAAAGACGTTGGAAACCAGCGACACGCCGTCAAAGAAGTCAGAACGCATGCACACAAACTTCAAAGAAACAGGCACAATAAACAAAGGCGTTAAAAATAAAGTACTTGCAAATTAAAACGGACACTCCCTACCCTCTCTAGCCGACGCAGTCTGGGTCTCCCTACCCTGTCTAATGCGTGCTGATTGGTTGTCTGACATGTTCCTGTAAAAAATTGAAATCGATTAATATGCGAGACAAAATAAAAAACTAAAAAATTTGAACTTCTGATACAATTCGGAAGTTCATTTCCGAAAACTGGGATGGAGGTGTTTTCGGAAATGAACTTCCGAAACATCCATGCGATGGAGTTTTCTGCAACTTCCATGGCAGACCCCAAAATCAAACATAAAACCAATTCAAAAAGCTTCTAAACAACCTAAATACTACTAACAACCAGTCCATATATCATTTATGCAATTGAAACCCTAAATAACATGCATTTGAATAATGAATCTAACAAATTCAAAACTTACAAATTGAGTGATTTGTGGGCTTTTGAATGTTGTATAGCAATGTGATTGGAGCCTTGATGCAGCCTTGGAAGTGTGTTTGCACAAATTTTCGCCTTTGCTTGTTTTTTATTTGAGTTAGGGTAAATGAATGGGGGAGGGGGAGTGTTTTGATAAATCTGCATAACGCGCAGCATTTCGGAAGTTCACTTCCGAAATGTTGTTTTCGGAAATGAACTTCCGAAATAAGACAATTTTTTCAAGAAAAAAGGCGTTTTCGGAGATGCATCTCCGAAAACACCTTTTTCTTGCATTTTCGGAAATGAATTTCCAAAGTCAGGGGTAGTATGGGGTTTTCACCAGAGGTGGACTAGAAGATAGGGAGGTTGGCAAAGAAATTTTCTAACACAAACACTTCTATTAATTGTGTTTGTATTTTATATATATATATATATATATATATATATATATATATATATATATATATATATATATATATATATAAAACAAATTAGTAGTACATAATACATATTCATATTTTACAAAGAAAAATTGAAAATGTCTTAGATTTTAAAAATGCATTTTCAGACATATCCCGTGTCTTACCAAAACACTCTACAACTGAGTTTCATCTTAAAATTTAATTCGGAGATGCATCTTTAGACTCATCCTATATATATATATATATATATATATATATATATATATATATATATATATATATATATATATATATATATATATATATATATATATATATATATATATATATATATATATATATATATATATATATATATATATATATATATATATATATAGTTTTACACGGTTCAATCATTCACTTCTATTAATTGTGTTTGTGTTTGGAAAATACATTTCAAATCTAGAAGAAAACTTATTTATTTTTGGCACCTTAAAACACAAATCCATACAATTTTAAATATTAAAACCTGAATTCCATAATCTTGCTCGTTTCCATAAAACTTCCAGAAAACTGACTTATAATAATTTCCTAATGCTTTTTGTATAACAATTTACCATGAAAATTAAATAGTTGTTTGACGTTAAAGTAAATTTCCTTTTTTTTTTCCCTCCACTCTCTAGAAGAAATAAGACTGTCCATCCATAGAATTTAGAAGTTGCCGATGGTCAATAATTATCAAATAATTTTATTTACGAATTTGACAAAAGAAAAAAATAATGCCGTAGAATGTTTGGCAACAAACTTATAATCTTCATGCAAAGAATATTGAGAATGTGGAAACATTTACTAATTTCTAGTTCACAAATGTCAACAGCTGTACTTCTAACTTTTTTTTTATGGAAGCTGTACTTCTAACTTTTTTTTATGTTTGGAGTTACGTAAAAATCACAGTGGAGACGCACGTTTTGTAAAAGATACCAATAGTAACTTCTAAAAATCACAGTGGAAGGGTGTGAAACGTGAGGTGGCGGTGGCCCATTAGGTTTCCAAACATAGGCTAACTTAGTCAGATAATTTGTGTAGAATTATCGATAAATAGAGCCAATAAGCTACCTTCAATCTATGACTAGAACGCAAAGCTAAAGCTGAAATAATGTCTAAAGCAAATTTGTGAACCTCAGGCTTCACTGCCATTCGAATTAGCATTACTGTCCATTCCCCTGGCGCCAACTGCACCACGTCACGAATGTATTGAAAGCCTTTTCCAATCCTAGCGAGGATAGTACTCTCCTGAAATGTTCAGAAAAGAAAAACTTAAATATATACATTTGTCACCTTCCCCTCCCTCCTTTCTCTCATCCTACCAGACATAACAGACTCAACCCAACCAAAAAACCTTATCCTTCAGCATTGTCAGTGAGGGATATGGGTTCCGGGTTTAAACAACACTAAAAGTACGGTGCCTTATACTACCACCCCATCATCGGGTTCATGTACTTCACCCCACATTGCCATCAAGAACCTATCTACATGACACGGGAGCCATAAGAAACTTTGCATTGCCCTGGGTACACACACAGTTTTTTTTTAACAAAAGACAATACTAGTACCTCAAAGAGAAATATCCTCTGGTCTTGAGGCTTCCCATTTAATGCACAGTCAATCACTTCATCTTGTAGAAACACATCAGCTGCATCAACTATATCCCGGAGAAGGAAAAGACGCACTCTGTGACCCTTCTCTGATAATATGAATAACAAAAGATCTTCAGTCGAATCAACAACAGCATGCATGTCAAATAATTTCCAAACTGAAGGATTTGAGAACTTTTCAGGATTAGGGTCTCCAGTTAGCTCTGAGGCTTGTTCGGATATTGCTGCTACCTGAAACAAGAATGGCAGTCATACTATATTTAGTCCAAAGTTGCATAATAATTCTATCCAGAAGAATATTCAAATTTTACTGCAGAAACAAATGGGATTCGCATTTACAATGCACCATACTTGAGGGTTACTGATTATACATTTCTAAGAGCAAGCCCAGCTAAAAGAAGCTATGATACATCTTAGTGATCATAATTTATGTGCTTACTGTGTGGGTGTGTGGGTGGTTATATATGAAACACAAATGTTATGATATATACAACGCAAGTAGTTATATTTCAACTATGTGAATTTCAGTTTTAAATTGGTGAGCTTTCAAAAACTATTGGAGTCAACATTCCAGATAACAATTACACTGTGTCGCTGAGTAGAAAAAGCCTAGATATATCATACCAGGCGCTCTAGCCGATTCCACCTTATCGAACCATTATTACGAATGACAAGTTCCCTCAAAATTCTTCTCATATCAGGACTTGGGTCTGCTATAAGTCTTCCAATTACAAAAGGATATGCACTCTCGATGACCTTAAAATCAGGATCCAGAGCTTTAGCTGTCCCTTCTAGTGATCCCAGTGCTCTTATAACCAGAGCATAGTCCGGTGGGAGGGAGAAGTTAAATTCATACATGATAGCATATAGTTGGTTCATGACTCCCTGAAATCCAAAGAAAGATTGAACTTTAAATGTGAAGTGGCATGATACCCTGAAATTGTACTTTAGATAGATATGAAAACAAGTGATGGTTGTTGGCGTTATGAGGAAAGCATCAATGAAATTTTATTAATTTAAAAAACAATTTCGAGGCTTTCAAGCCCAGCATGGAGAGATAATAAAGCAAGGCAGATTTTAGAGCACTGTTATATAGATGTCACCAGGCAGTAGGTAAATCATGAGTATCAAGTAGTCCCAAGTTGATTAGAAAAAGTTAAGGTTGGGTGAAGCAGAGATGTCTCTCTCAATTGTGTGGTTCTCTTAGTCCAATGTGATGATCCAACCAAGTGTTAAGGGCTCCACTGAAAGTCCCAATAGTGGCATCAGAGCCCTGTTTGACTTGATGGGGGAGCCGGAGTAGTTTTTAGTGTTGGATCAAGGACATGGAGAGTCTCACACTTGAGAGAAAGAATGTTGTGATGTATCAAGTGTGAGTTAAAAGTCCCACATTAAATGGAAGAGTAGATGTTAAACATCATATAAATGAGAAGACTCATTCACATGATGAATTAAGGTTTTGGGCGAGGATGTGGGGTCTCTCTCTCTCACTTGTGTGATCGCTCTTAGTTCAAAGTGATGATTCAACCAAGTGTTAAAGGCTCCCCTTAAAGTCCCAACAAGTTGGGGGACTATTAAAAACCTAAAATAAATGACAAATGGTAGTTGTCTTGTCACATTTTTGTGTGCGCTTGGTGGATTCACATGAATGAAATTATAATTTATTCAACTTAAATGAAAAAAATGTACAGCAGCATAGAAGAATAAGCCCTTCTCGTGTACAACCACTCCCCTCCTAAAAAATTGAAATTTAGTAAAATGCCTGAAAAGCCAATTAACTGAGTATCGCCCACTAGTCTCTCTACATATTTGAGGCCAACTGGCAACAGAGAGCGAGTATCGTCACACCTGTCTCTCTACATATTTGAGGCCAACTGGCAACAGAGAGCGAGTATCGTCACACCTGTCTCTCTACATATTTGAGGCAAACTGGATACAAAGACCCATCTGTTGACCTCCAACAAGAGGCCAATAAGAGACTACTTATTACTTATCCCAGTGCAGGGTTTGCATCAAAGAGTTAACCTTTAAATTTCAGCCCTTCCTATCTCTATTGATAATCACAATAGAGAAGCATAATTTGTGCACAGCCAGTCCTTCCCAATGTAGTTCCTACCAAGCCTCTCAATTTACAATTGAGAAAATGCTCTGAACTATCTGCTTTGTGATATTAAAGCTGATGACCAAAATATAATACCAGCTACAGCTATTACCCAGCAAACAATTGATCCTTAGATGCAGATAAAATACAAACAAATCAGGAAATCTTGAGAAGCAAACAATTGATCCTTAGATGCAGATAAAATACAGACAAACCTGGAAATCTTGAGATTCACTAGTCCGATGACTCCTGTCAGAAAAGGATGCTTGCAGTGCATCAGAAACTAAATGTATATCAACCCCTTCAGGAATAAATCCCAAAGAAAGGAAGTCATTTGCCAAGCCCAGAGAGTCGCGATTAACAAAGTGCACAATCTGCAAGAGAGAGAGGAACTTAGTACTAGACACGGACAATTAGGGAAATTTGGGTATCTCAGCAAGGTGTTATATCACAGTACAGAGAGATTTCAAAATGAAATAATTAATATACAGACAATGAGAATTCAGGTACATTTCATCCTTGAGAATAAACTTATCAGATATCTGTATCCAATGAATAAAAGGATTTTTGTTAGGACCCAATACGAGAAGGTGCTTAAGTAATTAGTAGAGTGGCTAAGTAGAGTTAATTAGATTATTTATATGTGGCCCATTAGAGTGAAATAATAAAAGGCCCATTAGAGTGAAATAATACAATGTTCTCTTTATTTATATATAAAGGGGAATTGTTAGAAGTCGGAAGGTATGAAGGGAATAACTTTCTTTTAGGGCCATAGTAGGATACCTCTTTGTGTTGTGTCCGCGATTTGCTCATGGAGTAGTTAGAGAAATCTTCTACTACTATTATTGTTCTATTAACAATAAAATACTACTATTTATCCATTGTTATATTTTCAGTAATGTTTACTTAATGTGGGGTTCCCACCAATTTTTTATATTTTCGAATATCATTGGCAACATAAACGAAATTCCCTCTAAATATGCATGAAATTTTCTTGGAAGTTAGACACATAGACCCTCTAAGAGAGATCATAAAAAAGTTATTCCAAAATGAAAAAGAAGACGTAAAGTAGTCAAAATACAACACATGCATGGATCACAAATAGGAAGACCGTTCCTAAGTTGACATACATCACCCACATTAAATGTTAAACTCGTAGAAATAAGTATGAAGCCTCTTACGAGGAGAAAGAAACAACTCCGGTGCCAAATGTTGGTATGTCTATCATCCTTAATGCACATCGACCTTTTCAAACTTTTTTTTCCATTGAGAAATTGCTATCAAATGTGGTGGAAAATATGTTGCACTAACTAATTTAAGTTACACCCATTAAAATTAGTAATGTTCAAACATTTCTCACCATTTGAATAAGTCCAATACGATAATGCCTAGGAATATCCCCCATCATTCCAAAGTCAAAATATGCAAGTGATCCATCATTTGTCGCAACAAGGTTTCCCGGATGAGGATCGGCATGAAAGTACCCATCCTCAAGCATTTGTCTCAGAGAGCAGTATAATCCCTACAAAATCATGAGAAAGATACTAGGACATCAATTGGTAGTACGTGAAGTTTTAAGTAAACATGCAGTTAATTATAGCCAAAAGAAAATGCATGGGCGCATTTAATAATTTTCATAAATATGTGTAAGCATACTAATTTAAATAAATACACGCACACTCAGACGAGCAAAGGCATGAAAGAGATATATCATGCATATAAACTGTTGTTAGCATGAGACCAAGAAAACTTGGGTGGCTTATACCTGGTCAATGAGTTCCCTTCTGTTCAAAGAAGCTTTACTCAAGCCTGTCTCATCTGTAAGTTTAATTCCATCTAACCACTCCATAGTCAGTATAGTGGTGCATGTATAGTCCCAGTATATTTTGGGAGCTTTGATTGATTTTGTTCTATTGTTTTTTATACTACCTCCGCCTGCATATATGTGGCCCTGTTCATCAGCATATAACCAAAAGAAACACTAGTCCAAATTGCATTCTAAAGAACTATGCATCATGTAAGTAAAGGGACAAAAATGTATGACACATTACAAATGCACATTGCCCTCTCATATTTGAGGACAATCATCAGTTCTGAATACCAGCAAGTTAGGGTTTTCATATGTAAATTGCTCCAAAGCGGATATTAAAAAGATCAAGGAGAAAATGCTTCAAGTAAAATATGGTTAAGCATTGAGCATTTTGAATTTGGGATTACAAAATAGGGTTGAACACTTGAACTAGGCACATGCCAAAGGTACAATCAAAGAAAACAGCAAATGGAATTTTTGCCACAGATGTTGAACTTACTTGAAGATGAACAGTAGAGAGAAGCAAATCGCTCAGCATTTTTCCCCTCTAGGACATAATCAATTTCATCAAACATGTGCCTGACCTGTTGCATTAAATTACAATGAATAATATATAAAGTAATTGCAATGTAAACTGAAATATAACTGTCTCCATAGTAGTTGGCTGGTACGGTGATCATGCTTAGACACATTTGAAAATAAAACCATATTTTTTGAAGTGGGTTTCAAATATTATGTTAGGCTCTTTTGAAATAACATAATAGCAAAATGGAATTATTTGTCCCTATAGTTTTGTTGAATTAAAAGAAAGATACACAGAGGAATATACTCCCCTCTCACTGGAATTTTCCAGTCAAACGACTAAGACAATCAGATAATAAAATCCCCCTCTCAAGAATATATATATATATATATATATATATATATATATATATATATATATATATATATATATATATATATATATATATATATATATATATATATACTGAACAACTTAAGCCAGGAACTAACTAACTATCCTAACAAACAACAGAAAGGATAACAGACTTACAAACTAACTATAGAATAGAGATAATAAATTTTTGTTTTTTCAATGATAAACTAACAAAGGCATAGCACGCTGCACAATATCAGCACTCCTAACATATTATTTAATCAATATTAGGTGAAAAATAGGTCACAATATCAGCACTCCTAACATATTATTTAATCAATATTAGGTGAAAAATAGGTCACGTACAAAGCAGATAAAGAGTTTGTGTGCTCTAAGGTAAAGGAACTCACCATTTCATTAACTGCAACTAGAAGATCTTTGCGAGCTTTCGCAAACCGTTTAAATTGGCCCCCAATCATATGGAATAGCAAAGCATCAAGGGTCAACGAAAGTGACATGCCAGGCCTCTGAACTTTAACAGCTACAAGTTCTCCAGAATGCAGGTGAGCTGCAACACTTGAAGCAACAAAAGTAAACACTTCAATCTTCCTCAAACATGTCCATATTACTCTGAAGTTCCAAATTTAAGAAGAGGCCGAACAAATATGCAAACAGAGTAAAATGCTATTACTTTTGCTGGTAACAAACCTTTATAAACCTGCCCTAACGATGCTGCTGCAATAGGTGCTGGGCTAATGTCACTAAAAATTTCATCAATAGGAGCACCAAGTTGGGTTTCAATAGATCTGATTGCAACATCAGTTGGAAATGGAGGTATTTGATCCTAGCATGAATAAAAGTTTATAAGTTTTCGTCAATACAAGATAACAAAAACAGAAGCACGGAAAAAGTCAATATATGCATCTACAGTGCTTGATTGATTTCACTGAAGTAAAATGGAAGAATCCAGTGTACCTGTAACTTAGCAAGTTCTTGACAGTATACTGTTGGTAATATGTCAGGTCTAGTGCTCAATGCCTGCCCGAGCTGTATTCATGTGCAGACTACGTCAAACAAAATAAACATATTGATACATTCAATATAACAAGTATACTTTGTAATGATGATATGTGAAACCCATATTTAAGTGTTTTCAGAAAGAAAAAACAAAACCAAAACAAAACCTCGGAGAGTAATATAAAATAAAAAGGGGGTAACTATTGTTAGAGCTTAAGAACTGGAAACATGATTATTGATTTCTATGAGTAAAGGCAAAATAGATAAGGCAGGTGATTTATTTTGAAATAAAACAGATAAAAAAACATTTCATTCTATAAAATTATGGAAAGCCTTTGAAATGGTCAAGTTATTTTACATAAGGAACCAGACAAAAACTTACTTTAGAGTAATAATAAGTTTGTATGATAAAGAGAATAATGCTAATGAAAAGTGCATATACCAATGCCAAACTACAGCACAAACATCGTAGTATAAAAAAGAGTAAGGCAGTAAATGAAAGAAAAAGACATAACGAAACCAGAAACCAACATGAAATAACCTGTGAAAGAAACTTGCCTTAATGTAGAAAGGACCCAAGCGTATTAGAGTTTCACGAAACTGCAAAAAATTGTACTGATAATATATCACTGTTCATTCCTGTCAGTTTTTTCACTAATAAGTATTAAAAAAATAAATATGCACTCTATTGCAGGAAGAATTGTCAGTGGAAGAAATATATGTGGTTTGTTAAATCTTGTAGGGCTTAAATACATGGTTGACACTTGAAGGCACGTTACAAGACACAATAGTCTTACATTGCCAACCCTTTACCAATATAATGCAGACACATTGTTGTAATTTTAATTTGAAAAATTGCACAATAGTTAAATTTATAGTCTTCGTTATTTGAGCTAGGCATTCTCAAAAAACTTTGTTTCCTTTCTTGACACTACTTAAGTCGACAAAGTTGACACTGTTTTTCTCAAGTGTAAGCATGGGAAAAAGTTGAGGATTTTCTCCCAAATCTGCCACGATTGCAAAGTGCACTGCACATATACAAGGAGGCAGGCAGAAAAATATGGGAAATTGAAGGGAGCAACCAGGTAGCAAGGAGTTAATCTTGCTGGTCCCAACCTGAGTGCTCAGCAATAACAATGACTTCATCTTAATCTTTCTCTGAAGAACCGTGGTGGTAATGAAGGATTAACCTCAAAACACTGCACAACTTGTGCCTTTGAATATTACCTTCTATTTGTTGCCTCCAATAGAGATGAAGCTACAGTGTGATATCAAGGAAAGAGAGTGAATTTCAAGAAGTCATGCCTCTCATTATCAGCTAATGAAACCATATTATAATTTGGAGTCATTGAGAAATAAGAAGAAAAGGTAACAGAAAGTGTATTTGCTCTTTCCATATTCAGTTCTAACTGATTGTATTGATTGGAAAGTTGGTTACAATAGTTTCTAACTGGTTGTATTTATAACAACCAGCTATAGCAGGTGATACAACTGACAACTGTCAGTAACACTAGATGCACTAGGCTAAACTAAGCTAAATCTCCTTATCTCTAAAAAAAGGTAAGAAAATGTACAGAGAATTTCAGAGAAAACTTGAGTCCAATCTTGACTGTATTTTTTAATGAATGCAATGAGAATAAAATTCAGTCTCTATACTTATAGAAGTCCAAATACAAGTGAAAGTGGTTTGCAATAACAAATTGTGACCAAAAATTTAACTACTAACTAGCAACTGAGTTTTAACAGAAACTTAGAGAAAGTATCTTGGGCAACAAGCTGCACATCATAACCAAACAAAACCAAGCTTAATTAACCTAGGCAACAAAAAACAGAAGTTAAAAAGAACCTTATGATCATATGAACAAACAATCATAACAGGATGAATACTCTAACAATTTTCAATTAAATTCACCGGGTATTAAAAGAATAAAAGGCCAGGCTGTTTATAAATACACACTGTGTTAAACTGACAAATTATCAAACATTAAGTGACCAGATTAAAACAGTGCGACAAAATAAGCACCCAGACAAATTCTTGAATGTCGACAGAGAAGGACATGAAAATGTAAATCGAATTGGTACATTGATTTTATCTCAGAGAAACAGAAACTATAATTAACATCACTGTGAAAAAAAATACTTTTACCCTCAAGATTGACAACAAGAAGAACAAGCAAAGCCGCTTCCCACAAAGCAGAATTGGCAGTAAGGATTTATGATTTGATTCTATAATGCCGATATCATGAATTTTACGCGCTTGAAATTTTACTTAAGTGATACAAGTTGCTTTCGGACAATGACCTAAAAATAACATTATCACATCTATCTATGTACTGAAACAGAGGACAAGTTAGTGTCCATGATAGACACCATTATCAATTCATTAATTCATAAGCACAAATAAAATTTGCATATTAGTTTGAGTTGATTCACACACTCAATTTGCTATTAACAATTCCATTTCCGTTTCGTTTGTTCCCCATTTCCCCTGCTAACAGGTTTCCATCTCCAATAAAAGAGGTTGCTTTGATAGTTTCTTTTGGTAGCATAACTGGTTTAAGCTCTCTACAATATCAAGGCAATTTACTGATGAATTTTTCATTTACATATTAAGGTTTTCAATTATTTAGTAACTGCAAATATGGAGTCGAGGAGTCTGCCTCTGGTAAATAGTGTACAAAATAAGGCTACCAATAATATACATGTGATGGATCAAACTCTTTCCTAGACCCTACCATAGTACCGAGTCAGAAGCTACACTGCCTATTTTTTACTCATGGCTAGTTCTCGATCAAATGCATAACAATGTATGTTTGTTTGTTAATTGCATATGCATAGGCTTATGGAAAGCATTGGCAACAGATAATCAATTACCTTAACCGCTCTTTTTTTTATGTCTTGAAGGAACAACTGCCACATAGTTAGCCTGAACACGTGAAATGAAATAATTCCAGCTCTGTACAACGCCAAAAAGGGACCAAACCGGTATATAGCATTGAAACTTTTAGAGCTGTAAGTTCCAAGAGCAAGCCCAAATTTATCTTCCAGCGATTCCCTCCTCCTCCTTGCATAATCAGGAGACGGCGTTTCACCGTGAACACTCGTGAAACCGGTAGAATATCTGAGCCATAATCCACCACAAACAAAAAATTGAAGATCACAAAACATAACCTGAACAAAATTAGTTTATATTAATCAAATCAAGTGTATATATAAGGAAGTAAATTCACTCACGAATTTTGATGCAACAGCCAAGAAGGGGGACAGGAATTCAACTTTCTCAGATATTCAAGCGGTATGCATTTGCCTAAAATAATCTCAGTTGCACTCTCATGTCGCAATTCTACATGAAAAAACCATTCACACTCTAATGAGACCACAACAACAAGCTATAACCAAAATAGAAAACTAACCTAATAAACATTCAATTCAATCATTTCAACAAGTAAATTTTAACTGTAATCATCCAAAGGAAGTTGCGTAATTGCGTTTGAATCGCTGGAAATTTTCTAGGGTGCAATGATCAAATGAAACAAGCAAAGTATTTGAAAGCGATGAGATTGCTGAAAAAGTTAGGTGAAAGATTACTTGCGGAGATAGGAATGGCACCGGCGTGACAGTAGAGAGCGGCGAAGGCATTCCTCCTCATTGATGTGGGGAGCGAAGGAGCTCAGTGAAGCAGGGTGAAAGAAGGGGAAGCATGAGAAAACGATGCACACCAATTGTTTGAAAAAATGCTTAGTCGCGGCGGAGAAGCCATTGTTTCGATTCGATTGTATAGCGGTGGTTAGTAGTGTGAGAAGCTGAAAGCGGAGGAAACTGCCACGTCTGGTAGTGTAATGTGAAGCCACTTGGCAGTTGACGCCAATTTTGTTTGGAGAACGATCTCCAGAGTATATAGATTGAATTTATTATTGATTATTGATTAAACTAGTAGTATATGTTTTTTACTTAGGAAAATAGAGAAGAAATATTCTTACTCCAAGAATATGATATTAACCCTTACTCTAAATCGGACAATTGATTAGAAGAATCAATAGTCTAGATTTGGAGTAAGTGTTAACTTATTTTTGGAGTAAAAATATCCCTCCTCACAAAAATAATAATGCAAACTTATAAGAATAAGGAGAATTTAGGCTGCCACCCAAAATTTGAACCCGAAATCCCAATATTTTTAAAATATCAAAAATACCCCTGATAAAAAAAATAAAATGATTTAACGAAATTTTTTATAGTTCATTTAAAATGTTTGATCGTTTATTCAAAATTTTCAGAAACATACATTTCAAAATTTTGGTAAAATATACAAGAGTTTTTATCGACAATTTCAAAATTTCTAGTAAAAACGCACACATTTCAAAATTGCTAGTAGAAATTTCCAGTAAAAGTGCATACATTTTGAAATTGCTGATAAAAATTTCGTGAGTTTTTACCGGTATTTTTTCAAAATTTTCGATATAGTTTTAAATTTCCGATAAAAACTCATAAAAATTATGATTTTTTATCGAAAATTTTCGATATTTTTTCAATTTTTCCAGTAAAAACTCAAACCTTTTGAAATTTGGTAACTTTAAGCAAGGATATAATGGTAAAAGCGTGCAATATGGGAAGTTGTCATGTATAAGTGAGGGGTGGCAAGTTAGTTCCTCAAAAATAAGACATAAGAGGAGTGGATTGTGGTATAGAGCATTGACACGTATATATGGTAAGATTGATGGCTCTTTAAATTTTGACAATAGTAATGGTTCGCTATGGCGGAGAGATATCCGTAATTTAGATATAGTTGTCATAAGGCATGTTGACCAATATTCGCTTAAAGAAAGTTATAAGATAACGTTGCTAGAAACTAGGATAGAGCATAATAATTGTTAGTGAAAGATTTGACATCAAATATATCTTATAAATTGTTGTGAATGGTATGGAGAATGTTTAATAATAAGTTATCAACTAAAGATTATTTAGTGAAGAGAGGTGTTATTGATCTCGACTCGCATCTTCGTATTGATGGTTGTCATATAGGCGAATCAATGTTTATTCTCCTTTTTTAGTGTCCCACTTTTGCAGGTATATGGTATGTTATGTGTAGATGGCTCGGCGTATACGCAATACTCCAAAGAGAATGTTTGTCTCAACTTGAACAATTCGAAGCTTTACTTGGTAGTTGAAGATCGCATACCAACAAATTAAGAGTGGTGTGATTTGCTTCTGTTTGGAACAATTGGAAAGCAATAAACGATGAAATATCCAATAACAAAGTGGTTTTAGTAGAGCAAGTGCTCAAATCAACACAAAGGAGTTCATGGAATTGGCTAAATGACAAATCTAATTGATTATCATGTTATGTGTATCAATGGTACTTGTCCCCTAAAATCTTCTTTGGCTAAAAGTTTTGAAGGGGAGTTCGAGGAGCTTCTCACGGATGTATTTAGCAGTAGTGTAGTCTCAATTTTTGCACATTATAGGTAACTCGTTCCTTATATTTAGAAGATAATAACCATCATTTAAAAACTCTAGAAATTCGGAAAATCTAATTCACCATCCTTTTAAATTGCACTCTGAACTTATTATTGGCAACAGAGCGGGTTATAGGTACCTCATTCCTTATATTCAGAAGATGGCTTCAACAAATCCATTTTTAGAACGATGATAGTAATAATAAGCCTCCTTTGTTATGTGGTGAATATTATGATTTTTGAAAGATTCATATGCAAGCACATCTTGAAGCGCAAGGAGAAGAAGTTGAGGATGCTATTGAAAATGGTCTTTACGTTCCTAAAACGGTGATCAATGGTGTAGAACAAGAAAAGGTAAAAAGTTATTGGAATAAAGATGATAATAAAAAAATTCTCTATGACGAGAAAGTGATAACCTTCTTCAAGCGGCTCTAAGCGTGGATGAGTTCTTGTCTCTCAATGTAAAACAACGAAGGAAATATGAAATTCTTTAGAAGTCACACGTGACAGCATGGTAGAGGTAAAATGATCTAAACTAAACACTTTAACACAAGAATATGAAATATTTACAATACAACCCTATGTATCTATTCTTAATTTTTAAAAGAGATTTACTCATTTAATAAATCATTTAATGGCTCTTAGTAAAACTTTTACAAAGGATAAATTAAATGTAAAAGTTGTTAGATCTTTGACAAAAGTTTGGCAACCAAAGGTAACAGCTATTACGGAAAAGAAAAGTCTTTCAAAATTGCCTTTTGCAGCATTGTTCGGTAAACTTCAAAAACACGAGATAGAACTTGAAAAACTAGAAAGACATGAAGATGAAAGAAAGGATTCAAAAAGTCTTGCCTTAAAGACTATAGTAAAAAATCATGATAGAAATCAAGAGGGTGAGTCCACTAATGATGAAGATGATGATCTTATCAAGAAGATTGAAAAGTTCTTGAGAAAAGAAAGGAGAAAGGAGATCATTCAAAAAGAAGCACCAATACTAAAGGTTAAATATTTTGAATATAAAGAAATAGGACATGTTAAAATTGAATGTCAAACACTTCAAAAGAAGAATAAATACTTCAAAAGCAAGAAGGATAAAAGGCAAAAAAGTCACATGTAGTATGGGATGACAATGAAATAAGTTCATCTTCAGAAAAAGATCATGCAAGCAATGCATTGATGACATCACATCATTCAAGTGATAAAGAATATGAGGTAAGTGATTCTGAAATTGATAATAGTCCTTCATATGTTGAATTACAAAATGCTTTTAATGAAATACATGATGAAATTTTTAAACTTTCTAGAAAATTTTCAAAACAAAATAAAATTATTTTAAATTTAGAAAGTGAGGCTAATATCACAAAAGTGGAGTTAGACTTAATAAAAAATTCAGTATACAATAATTGTTCATCTTTTGAGTCAAAATCGTGGAATTAAACCAAGTTTTTTCCAAATAAGAAAAAGGGAAAATTGGCTTGGAAAATGTGTTGAGTAGTCAAAGATTTTCAAATAATAAACATTGACTTGACTTTTCTAATTTTGATAAACCTAGTACAAGTTAAACAATCTTTGTAAAGGCTACTAGCAAATTCAACAATAAGAAATCAAAGAAAGAACACTTTTTGAGTCATTATAAAAGGCCTTAGGATAAAAATAATTTTTATGTCCATAAAAGGAATCATATTTTTAGACCGACTTGTTTTTATTGTAATGCAAAAAAGTCATACTTCTAATACTTGCTACATAACAAATTATGATGAGCGTGTATGGGTGAGGAAGGATCTAACCCAAGAGGACCCAAAGAAAATTGGGTACCTAAGAACTATCAATTGTTTTGGAGGTACTTGAAGATCATATGCTAGTGTTGTCAAATCGAGCTTAATCTTTCAAGATACAAGACCATATGATATGATAGTTCCAAAAATTTATCGAATAAAAGATGTTTTGAAGAAACATTAACTTTGATATCAACTTTGACTTCATATGGTAGTATTGTAATGAAGATAACCATTTTTATATCTTTATATCATTTTCCTTCCATTGTTATACTCCTTTAGATTTACTCTTTTTGTTTTTAATAATGTCAAAAAGGGGGAGAAGGTAGATGATTATTTTTGTTATTTTTCCGGATATCAAATAAATCATAGACTAAATTGTAAAAGAAAGGGGGAGATATACAAGATAGGGGGAGAATTAAAGTTTCAAGCAAAAACATCCCATTTATGTGTCTTGTCATCATCAAAAAGGGGGAGATTGTGAAAAAGATATTCATAATTTTGAATGCATTGGTTTTGATGAAGACATAAGATTATCACGGAAGAGATATCAAAGAAGAAAAAGATAAGAATGAGGTTTCAAGTTTGTCAATTCATGAAGTTCAAGAGAAACGATCATCATAAAGGTACCAATAGCAATTGATTTTTGAATATTGATTAGCTTACTTTAATTATTCTGTAAGATTCCAAAGCATATACGTATGTTTACTTTCATGAAACACCTTTAAAAATGCAAGAAAAATTATTTTGGCTTAGATGCAATCAATTGGGCAAGCCATGCAATTGATCGTATGGGATATTTTTAAGCAATCCAATTGATTGGATGAACCTCTACAATTGATTGGACGAGCAATTTTTCAAGCAAATCTTTTTACACAAATTTTTGCTCAATTGATTGTGCTATCCCCCACAATTGATTGGATGCTTCAATTTTTCCCTAGTTTTGATTCCCCACAATCAATTGGGTATTTGCAATTTTTTTCAAATATTTGTAAACCTTGCAGCAAATACAAATATTTTTAAACGTTTCAAAAATTTCAGAAATACTTGATATCTTTTCGTGACATTCTTTTATGGAAATCATTGCATTTCTTTATGAAATTATTTCATAAATTTCATCTTTTTATACAAGCATCATATTGTTGTAAAAGATCAGTTTAGCCGATTTTTCAAACCACCTTTTTCCAAAATATTATTGTGTTCATAACATTTTTTATAGAAACTTTTTTATTGCATAAATGTAATTTTATCCGACAAAAGTTTCATACATATAATGAATACTTAGATTTTATTCATTATAAAATTGTTATTTGGAAAAGAGAAGAGTCAAACTTTGATATATTGAATTTATACATATTATTTGTACATAAATTTATCTGTAACTTTTATTCACCTAGTGTGTGGGACTTTTACTGTAAGAAAAGTGTTTGTACTTTCTACAGTATTGGCAAATAGAAAGTGTTGTATTTTTACTTAATGTGTAAAAGTTCTCTGCATCAGCGATATTCAAAGTCCATAAGGTTATTGGTGTTTTGTTTGAAATCAAGAAAGTGATGTAGCTTTTTTGTTATTGTTATAAGATTGTAAGAGAGTTTGTTGTAGGTTGTACGAAGATCTGACAATATTGGATAATCTCTCAAAGATAGTGAGGGGACTCAATTACCCTTGGTTGGATAAGGAGAACCAGGATACATCATTGTGTTCATTTATATTTCTGCATTTAAATTATGCACTTTGCTTCATAAGTTCATTAACATATTTCTGGAAAAAATAAGAACATAAGAACATTCATTTAAAAACTCTAAAAATTTGGAAAATCTAATTCACCCCCTCTTAGATTTCACTTTGAACTTGCACTTCGATATGATTACCTTTCGTCTTGTAGGACTCTTTCTTGTTGTTGTGCTTGCTTAGATTTGGTCAAGCGGTAAGGTAATGACTAAATTTTTCACATTCATAATAAGTCACTAGATTGTCTTCCTTTTATTTTATTCTTTATTTTATGGATGTAATTTCCTAAAGTTACTCAGATTTTTGTTTGAATGCTTGAGATGATGTTTCTTTATATATTTATTATAGCGTTTGATAAATAAACTCATTTCTTCCTTCTTAGAAGAATCTTCGTTCGAACTATAATCGTCTTCCCCTACCTTTCCTGCCTTGTCAAAAGAGGTTTTCAAGGAGACGTCACATTTCTTATCTTTTAATTTCTCTTTATTTTTAGCATTGACTTAACTTGTTATGAGTCTTTTCAATTCATTCTTAACTTGTAAGAAGTGTGTTTATATGAGGTAATTGAGAATTTTTAAGGAATTCAAAATTTCAAACAATTTAAATGATTCAATTTAAATTCATTCATTCTTTAATTCTTTTGTTTAGATGGAGTATTAAAATAATTTATTGTTTGGGGAAATTTTCATGAATTTTAAAATTTTTGTGCTAAATTTAAAATATAAAAAATAGAGATCAATTTGCAATTTTTGAAAATTTAAAGAGACCAATTTGTAAAATGAAAATCATTAGGGACTTATTTGCAATTTTTTAAATTTGGCGGTAAATTTGAAATTTCCATAAAATACGAGAACCATCTTACAAATTTTGTAAAATAAATAATAAACAATTTAACATTCACATTATATAGAGTGAATGGACAATTTCAAATTCTTTAGTTTTTGTGTCATTTGAAATTTCTTAAATTTAACTTGAATAAAATACTTCATAAATTTACATCATTTTGACAATTCTCCATATTTTTTATCTAAACAATGAATTTTGGTCAAATCATTTTGAATTCTTTCAAAAAATTACTTTCCCTCATTAAAATATTTTATCTAAATCGAATTGTAGTTGGAACTAATTTGATCTTATAATACCGACTTCTAAAATAAAGATCGTCTTTACTTATAAATACATGTTCAAGTAATATATTATCTACTATATATCTTTCAACATTAATTAAGATCAATTTATAAAAATTATTTACATGATTGTTTCATTAGCTTTACTAAAATGAGTAGTGAGCCTTCCCAACAACTATGTTGATTCCTAGATTGAAGCTATCGTCATTTGAATTTTATTTATGTTAATGGTATATTTATTGTCGATGGTTGAATAGCGGGACCGTCTTTGAAGGCGTGTAAGTTGAGTTATCGCACATGGTCTAAGATTTGTCACAGTTAAAATCTAGTTAAATATAATTTCATAAAATATTTGTCACAGTTAAACTGTGATTAAATAGAACTTCTATTTGTTATGTCATAATTAAACTAGGATTAATCCACACGTAATCTTTGAAAACTTAAGACAACTTTGTCGAGCGACATTTTTTTTTGGTATGAGGGATGGCCTAAGCCTAAAAAAGAAAAAAGACTACAAAAACACCACTCTATTAGTGATTAACCCCCTAGAATCATCCTCAAGAAACTTAAGAATACACTATGGGACAACATCAAAGATTCTCATTCCCCCTTGCAGATTCTTTCCAGCTTTAGCTAACTCATCTGCACACTGATTCGCTTTCCTATATGAGTGAGTAATATCGACCATATCATGCATCTCCATTAGTCCTTTGATCCGAGTAATCAAATTTCAACCTGTGCCCTTGTACAGGCTATCCATATTAATGGCATTAATCACTTCCATGGAATCAACACTCAACTCCACCTTCATATATCTCTTAGCTGCAGTGAATTTTAGGCCTTCAAATACACCACATAACTCCGCCATGAACGGGTTACACCTACCCACAAACTTGAAAAAACTACATAACTAGTTGCCCTTCTCATCTCTAATAATGCCACCACAACCTGCAACATTACCAGAGCCACAAGCATCATTCACGTTCTTATTCACCTTGTGAGCAGTAGGGGGAGTCCATCTAATTCTTTTAACTACTTGATTTATTCAATATATTTTTACTCGTTTTCATCGCCTCGGAATACTTAAAGATCTTCGAATTGATATAATTATAAGGATTTATCGGCCTAGCAAAGTTCTCCAAGTGCGCTTCTCTATTCTGCCAATTCCAAATACTAAGGTAACCCAAAGCCCAATAATTACACCAACTTGTGCTAGTGTTTTCACTCTCCGCAATGTTGAGCAAGATCCAGTCATGAAGGGTTGTTGGAAAGTAATGGATCCTCAACTTTTGAGGCATAAAATTCTCCCAAACATGCATGGCAACGGTGCAGTCACGAAAAACATGCAAGGTATCTTCACAAACAGGGCCACACATATTGCAAGTTGCAGTTCCAATACCATATTGATTTTTACGAAAGTTTGTGAGCAACCGATCATGATTCAATAACCAGATAAAACTCCTCACTCTCTCTGGGACCTGCATCTTCCATATCCTTTTCCAAACTTGTTGCTCCTCAGTTCCGTCAATCTATTTCAGCTTGGTATACATATCACTTACATAATAACCACCTCTGTTAGAAATTTGGACTATCATAACATCATTCCCTCGGTCCTCATCAAGAGGAAAATTTGTATAAATTTTGTGAACAATAGCCTGAGGCAACCAACCATCTAACATTTACCAATTCCATTCCCCAGTATCCACCAAATCAATAACTTTGGTTCCTTGAAGATCCTCAAGAATGCTCAGATCAAGATCTCTAATAGAGAAACCTGGAGCCAGTCATTTGTCACCCCACGCATAAACACTTTTCCCATTTCCAATAATCCAACTAATTTCCTCCAACAATTAAGGCATGGTTTTGATAATGGCCTTCCATAGGCTAGAATTGGAGCTTTTAGAATTCAATTCTTCCTGCAGATTCCTGTTCTGAGTGTTGCCTATCATGACTTTACACCACAAGTCCTTAGGGTTATTCATTAACTTGTAACCAAGTTTCATGATGCATGCTTGGTTCATAATTTCAATATCTAAAAGCACTAACCCTCCACTATCTCTTAGCATGGTTACAACTTCCCATGCTACATCATGCAACTCTCTTCTTACTATCTGTATCTCCCCAAATAAAGCTACGTTGAAGCTTTTGTATCTCCCCAATTAAGAATGATGTTCAGTGAAATTTAAAGACTTAAAGTACTAACTTCTTCTTCATTGGCTGGTGGCTACTACATAAAGCAAATAAAATCATAAAATAGATATGATAATGGCTTCAAACAGCCAAAGCTCCAATTAAATCATTACCACCAATATCATCATCATTATCACCTTCATCAATATCTTGAGATGCTTTAAAGTTCCAGAGAAATTGCAATATCTTCAACCGTAACCACCCTCGTGACTACAATTTAAAATTATGCCTCTACTCAAACTATTCTAGCCTTATGTCAAAACAAATTCTGAATTTAGATGTTTTTATGTCTTTATCACCAAGGTCGTCCACTCACCCAAGCTTTCCTTACAACACTTGTACGTAGGTTCCTTATAATTATCATTAATAATTAATTACTTAGTAAAATTTGTAGAAAGTTTTCATGTGAGTAGTGCATTATTTCAAAACAGGCTAAAATATTTTCTACAATAAATCATAAATCTTCTAAACCATTTTGTCATGTGGAAATTGATACATGGGGATCGAGATTAGTGGACCTGATTGAACAATTTTGCATCACTTTTACACAAAATAACATATATGAGTACATACAAGGAAGCATCCAAGTGAAACATACAAGAAAATACTTACACAACGAATGATTGAATTACGAAAACGAACGAGAACAAATCAAAAGCAGAACAAATGCGGCCACACCGTTAATGAAGGAAGGAAGAAACTTTGCTAAAACAAGAGACTAGGAGAGATACTTTCTAATTCTCGTACAAGAAAAAAAAAGTTTTTTTAAATAAAATAAATTATTTTGGGGAATTTAGGCCTTTTTTTCAGATTAAAATAAACAAAATTAGAAAAACTTATAGACCCGTAAACTCATCATAGACTCGCGAGTTTATACGAGTTTGAGCGAGTCTACCTGAGTCTGCTCGAGTCTATCAAACAAAATTATATGCACGAGTCTACTCGTTTTTGCTTCCTAGACTCGTAAACTCGTACGAGTTTACGAGTCTACCCACGAGTTTGACAACCATGATCACAACCACTTCTTAAATCAAATTAAAAAAAAAAATAAAATTTTCTTGGGTTTTGATACAAGAATTTTTCATTACATGTAAAAGTTTATTTGCATAACAATATATAAAAATAAAATTATTCATTCATGTATATTTTTCAAGAGTTTAATTTATATGCACTGACGTGTAAAATTATTTTACACTATCATCTAATAAAAAATTAATAAAGTGCATTAACATTAAAAGAACTTTTAAATTAAAGTGAAATACTTTAGAAAAATCATTTAATAAAATTACATCATATTTATGAATGTGAGCCTGGTATTCTTTTGTATTGACGGATTCTGGTGATCGATCAAAACCTATACACTGCTTATTTGGATTTGTTACATTTCATACAATATGGCACGAGAACAACACTCATCTACGCCACCATGGTTACTCGACGCAGGACCTTTATTTCTCGTTCTTCTAATAGGAGCTCATGTTCTCGGACTGGTAATTTTCTTCTTCAATTTTTTTTCACGCTTCCGTTTTTATCTATTCGCAAATCACGGTGGTCTTATCCGATTTACTGCAGGTGTATTGGATTTATAGATTAGCGACTCAGAAACAACCGCAGCAGAGGCGAAAGGCTCATTGAAGGAGAAGGTTGGTGATTGAATATTGAACCCTAATTTATATGTTTATGAAATTGTTACATGCTACGCGTTGTTTTCTTTCTACTCAGGCAGTGTAATCATTTGAATTGATGTAAATGGATCGGTTTGAAGTTTAAATTTGTATAAGTTGTGTTAGTGTTGTTTCCTTATATGATTATTCCATTTGGTTGCATTGTTGGGGTTTTGATTTATTGTTTCATGTAAAACACAAGTTGAGTTTCACAAAAATTTAGGGTTGATCTGAATCCGCAGATGAGATCTAAGTAGTAAGTAGGAATCCTTAAGTTCTAATAATGCTTCTCCAAAATCATAGGAGTAAACAGCTAACTAGTACTCCCTCTGTCAGACTTTGTTTGAATTAATGGAATCAGATGAAATGGAGTGGTATGAGAGGGAGTGGTGTTTCATTGTATGGGGACTATATTTGGTTATCATGAAATGTACGGAGCGGAATGGAATGAGCGGAATGAGGATTCAATTCCATGTTTTGGGTATTTTAGGACGAGGCAAAGTCAATTCTCCATTCCGCCCAAATTGGAGAGGAATAAATATGATGGGTAGTGATGAAATGGAATGAAATCCGTACCACTCCATTCCGCTCCGCTCCATCCGATTTTAATTGATCCAAACAATGGAACTTCATTCCACGTCATTCTGTCACATTCCATCAATCCAAACATACCCTAAAATTGGATGGAGCGGAGCAGAATGGTACGAATTTCATTCCATTCCATCAATTATCATCTTCCCCCAAATAATTTGCCTTATTTCGTCCTAAAATTTCCAAACGATGGAATGGAATCTTCATTACGCTCCGCTTCGTTCATTTTATAATATTCAAACATAGCTTATTATAAGACCTTCTTACTAAGGGTGGTAATAAATTTGTTAAAATGTTGGAACTTTTGCATATTTATCCTTATATTTGTTGATATCATGATAGCTAAACATGATTTACATTTTCCAATGGTACTTTAAATAGAAGATTTTTGTAAAGAAGTAATTAGTTAGATGTTGAATTTTGTAAATGAAAGGGTAAGTAAGAATATAAGAACTTGAGGTGTAATTCTTTTTGTAAATTCATGGCAGATGATTACTGTTGAGAACTTTTTTGATGTTTCAAGTTTGGGTTCTGGCTTCCCAATTCAATAGAAGATTAGTTTTATACATGCAATTCAAAAGTAGTGGTTTCTATTGTCTTAAAAGAAAATAATCTCCATGGAAACTGCAATTAGCCCGGGCTTTATCCTTGTTAAAGCCATGATTGCTGAAGTTGTGATATAGTCTGGCTTGCAACCTAGCTGAGGCTTTTTCCTTTACTTATCATGGCTTTTTTAAGGCATCATGTTGATAAAAGAGGCCGGAGATTGACTAGAAGTTAAAAATTAGCAAATGCAGCCTGGCAGTGGTACTTATTGATTGTATAAACTATAATGTTAATGAGCTGTGATTGTGCATTAATAGTGTTAACATGTAGTGGTTTAAGCATGGTTGGGTTAGTATCTTACAGTGTCGTGAATCAAGGTTCAAATTCCAACTAAGAAAGATGCTCACATTTATCAAACAATGTCTTAAGTAGAACTACGCCCTGTTGAGAAAATTTATCAGAAAAAAAACTCAATAAAGTTGGTCTATAATTAATACTATTTGTTAATGAAACATGCCCTGTTACTGTCCATTGCCCAACAATATATTGGAAGTTTAGGTTATGTTATTCTCACAATGAAATGTCCCTGCACGAGTTTTCAATTTTCCTGCCTTGTGCAGTTTTTGAGACTACGTGAGCCAACCTTGGAAATGTGTTTTTTTTTTTCTTTTTTTGACAGGAAAAGAATACTTCATTTTATCAATGAAGGTTAGGTATATATGTGGCTACTCTTGCTAAGGCATGAGCGAGCGACTACATTTGCTTCTCTATTCTCTCTTAGGGAACTCAACATGAGAATTTTTTAAATAAAGACTCGCCAACACTCTACAATCCTTTAAAATAGGACAAAATCTTCTACCACAAATTTGACATCCAACTAAAAAATAACAGCATGGACATTTAGCTCCATCCTTCCCAAACAAGCTTTGATATAGAGTATAGACGAAAAACTTCTCCTTTAATAACAGTTATCTGGGGTGATGAAAGAAAAATTTGACAGCTATAACAGCTTCATTTTCATTTTTTAAACAAAATCCAATCATGCCAGTGGTATTTTGATCCATTTGGGTTTATTGTGGCCAAATACTTTGTTCTTTAAAGTACTAACCAAAATTATGAATAGAATATGTTAAATTTTTTAACAACATTTAAGCAAAAATGCAATTCTACTGTGTCTGGAAATTTGTTGTAGTTTTTGCCAAACTAAGGCTTCCGATTTAGCAAATTCACTGTTTGTCTTTTGGGAGTAAAGGTTATGGTCATATGAATGTGAACGAATGTTTCAACAATCAAAGATACATATCTGTCATCTATGTGACTTTTGTTGAATTGAAACTACTATTCAGCAAAATAATTTATTGTATTATATTTGCAGAAACAAGTTTGCATCCTTGGAGAAAGGAAATTTTGCAGCTGACTGCTTTGGGAAATTGGCAATGCTCAGAAATGGCAAGCTATAAAATTTGATAGTTTTTCTTTAGGTCTTCTAAGATTGTTGAAGTAGAATCTTTTCTAGAGATTTATATTTGGTCCTTGCTGCATGTGTTACTTGTCAGTTGTCGTTAGTTATTTATTAGTCAATCTTCTTTTATAAACTAACACAATTTGAGTTGATGAATTGCTTTATTAGTAGTAGAATAAATAATTCAAATTTTTGTTCTAATTCTTATTAATTTGTTGATATGCCTTGAATATGTGTAGCAGTATAATATTGGAACTCACATAACAGAAGATGATGTTTTGTAAATTGATAACAATGGTGTGCTTTCCAAAATCGTAGCTGGTTTTTAGTGGTATTGTCATTCTTATTCTTATGACTTGTTCTTAGCGAAGTTTCACATGTGTATCCACAGATCAAGATTTGCTGCAGTCAGAAAATCCTGCAAATAAAATTGGATTTGTTCTTAGTGGAATTTATCTGATCCATCCGGTCATGATCAGAGTGCAAATTAAATCGGCCAATAAAATCTTAACTGTATAGCTGTGTAAAAACAGTGTCTGCATCAGGTTCAAATTACCATGCTAGCTAGCACCCTTATGGCTTTTGCAATGTGTTTTGGTAACTAAATATCAAATTGACTAGTGTGGAGTACTTTTTAAAAAAATATTATCATGTGAAAAAAACAATGAAAAAAGATATGTCGACAAGGAAACCATCCGTAACGACGTGATGCTTAGCTGGTTGGTTTGTCTTTAGGTGGCTTGATGACTTTGACAGTTGGCGTGAGAATTAACAGCCACGTGCTCAAAAATCTTTTCATGAACTATCTAGTGAAAGGATAAAATGATGAACGGAAAAATGGGTTTTGGTTATAATATCATGCAGCATTTTTTTCACTTTACATATGTCCTTTTGTGAATACGTCATTGACTTAGTCACCTACATCTATTTCAATTGCTTAATTTAATTTTTGTCCACGGAATTGCTGTGTAATTACAAGTCTACGACATGCAAGTCAAACTTACTATAGTTTAAGGATTTAAGGTTTTGTACGCGAGTTTGGAGGGGAGGGGAGGGGAGGGGAGGGGAGGGGAGGGGAGGGGAATACATTGGAAAATAGAAAGGATAAAGTGAAAAGAATAGAAAGATTTTGGGTTGGAGGATTTTAGAGGATTCAATTTTATTTATAATACCAAAAACCCTTTAAAATGGGGAATTCAAAAATTGTATTGAATGAAGATTTTGGAGAAAATAAATTTTTAAAATATTTTTTAGGTTGTTATAGTATTGTGAAAATTAAAAATACAGTAATGATAATGACTCTCATATCATTCTAAACAAAATTATTTTTTTAAAAAATGTTAATTTTTTTTTTTTTTTTACTTTTGTTTTCAGAACCTCCTCTAAGCCCGCAAACAAAATCTAATTGAATTTATTTGTTACTAGTATATGTTCTGATTTATAGTTTGGTTTTGTACTTTTAAAGGACTTGTTGTGCAATTTTCCATTTTTTAAATGATGTCATTTTTCATTCTATTAAAAAAAGAGTTATTTCCCCCTTGATGTTAGACTGTGAGGAACCACATTATGTAGATATTTTTGAGTTATAAGTTTTATGTTGTCCTATATCATATTTTCTTAATTAATTGCTTTCCTATGTCATATTGTTGTAATATGTATTGTAAATATAAATCCAAGGTTATCCATACATTAAAATCGAAAAGCATAGATTATATGATATGGAACACACATTAAAATCTAAAAGTATGGGTGTTTTGATATGGAATAAGAAACGAGATTGTAGCGAGATATTTCATTGTGATGGTGAGTGTTTTTATATGAAGGAAATGAGTGGATCTGCAAGATTAACACTTCAACGTTTAAATTTGTGAAATATTTTAGAAATGATTTAGAGTGAAAGTGGAAAAATTATCTTAAACATATCTGTGTGGAGTTTAGATAGGGTGGGTAGTTATAATCACCATCATTGAACTCGATGCATTGTGTGTAACATCATTTAATTAGATTTGACGATGTAAGATAGTTTAGAGCTCGGGATTGCATGCTTTGTATTTAATTGAGGTCTCACATGTCTCTGCTTATTGCTTGTGGTTTCTGTATTGGGCCTCATGACTGGGTATTTGTCCATGGGACTTACGAACGGTCTAGAATAATTGCCACTGGTTTTTGGCCTAGTCTCCCGATGATGGAAGTGGAAAGGTTTTAGGGGGAATTTGGTTGCATTGAATGCTCTTCTAGTAATTGCCACCTTTCGTGGGATAAACTTGACGCGTGGTTCTAGGTCAGACAATGATGGTGACCCTTTATTCTAAGGTACTCAGGTTTTAGCATAAATCGAGGCAAATCATGACCATTAGTGCAAGGTTGTCTTCTTCGATGTTATCTAACTTTAATTGCGTGACAATCGTACAAAGGAATTAAAGGTAATTATTTCCCTTTTTGCCACTCTTGAGATCTGAGATTTTTTTAATTGCTTTTTTGAAGTCGTTTTTAGTTTTTATAAGCACTCCTTGTGGGGTTTCTTTGGTGTTTCCTTTATCTATGTGATTTGCCAATGTCACTTCTTTCGAGGTAACGAACAAAGTCTCTTTCTCTTCTATATTTGTTTCCCCTTTGCTAGGGTTTCTTGTGGTTAGTAGCCTCGATCTCAGGGAAGTTGTTGGGGTTTCATGCTTTACCTCTGGTGAACCCAACTGTTGTGGATGACATTGAGCAAGAACGCAAAGCCCAAATTTCATTAGAGTGCATTGTTCTGTTTTTGGTTGTGATCTCACAGACAGTAAAGTAATATGGTGGTTGTATTCTCAATCTCATGCTTATACTTACAGTCGTAATTCTTTTATGTATCATTACTAATCCTACAATAGGCCATCATGCTCGTGAAGAAACTTGAAATGAGAAGAAGAACAATTCGATTGTGTGGGTAGATCATGAAAATGTTGGATGTTGTGTCCGTCTTTGCAAGTGAGGGCGGTATGGATCATGCTTTCATTAAGGTAGTTTCTCCCTCGGATTGGAGGGTGCCTCCTCACAAAGGGAATAAAAGGGTATGCAACAAATTTGAGAGGTGACCCCTTCATTTTAATGGCGAGGTGAGCATTCTTAACCATTTGAGATTTTCCCTTTCGTAATTGCATTTGATGAGTTGGGTCTACGTCAAAGTCTTATAGTAGTGGTGTGAGTATAAGAAAAATACAGTGACCTTATGTTTTTTTCCCACCTTTTGCACGTCCAATATCGGTCGGTCGTGGATACATTTTATTAGATATTATATAATGTGTTTAATCCAATTAATGTGTTTAAATGTGTGTAATTGTATTGAATTGTGTTACTATTTTATTTATAATTAAAAAAACTATTAAAACGATTTATTATTTTACGTACAATTCATGAACCTAATTTAACCCAACACGTAAATAGTTAGGTTGGTTTGGTTCGATTTTGATAGGAAAATTACGGGTTGGACAAGGAAACCAACCAATTGAAATGTGAACAATTAAGTTAGGTAACATGTTACAAACCCGGTCCAACTCAACCTGTGTACAACTCTACTTTTACACGAACCACCGGGAGCTGCAATTTTACCAACTTGGTATATCTCCCTCTCAAAAGTGACCGTCAACTCAATATAAGTCCATGCGCGAGTAACCCTTGTTAGAACAAGATTTGTTCTGATCAATATTCTTAGTTTTGATGATAACAAGGATATGAATTTTGTGTGAGATAATGTGGTACTCTAATACATTGCAATTTCCCTTTCAGGAAATATATATAGAGTATGCACAAATCAGCGCTCAGAAGCTTTGTCTCAGAAGGTTCAGCATGCAACATCAGAACATGGTCTGGCAAGACATCAGAAGATGGTCAAAGCAGAATCAGAACATGGGTCTATGGAAGCATCAGAAGCACTGAAGTTCTAATGGTATCACGCTCAGAAGCACTTCAAGGTCAGAAGACAAGAAGATGCTATGCACCAAGCTGTTTGACTCTGATGATATTCAAACGTTGTGTACACAAACATCAGATCAGAAGAAAGTACAGGTGGCAGGCTACGCTGACAGACAAAAGGAACGTTGGAAGCTATTAAAGGCAACGTCAATAGACACAGCGTGAACAAGGCTCGAGGTAGTTGACAAAAGCGTGAAACATTAAATGCAATGCTGTACGGAATACGCAAAGCATTAAATGCTCCCAACGGTCATCTTCTCAAGTGCCTATAAATATGAAGTTCTGATGAGAAGCAAGGTTACCAATTCTGAACGAACTTATTCTGAAAAACTTGCTGAAACGCTGTTCAACTCAAAGCTCAGAAACTTCATCTTCATCAAAGCTCACTACATTGCTGTTGTAATATATTAGTGAGATTAAGCTTAAACGTTAAGAGAAATATCACTGTTGTGATTATAGCTTTTCAGAAGCATTTGTAATACTCTTAGAATTGATTACATTAATTTGTAAGTGTGAGATATTGGATCGAACTCTAGTATTGTCGAAGGGTAGCTTCTTGGTTCGACAGTTCGACAGAGTTAAGCATGAAGTCGAAGGATTGTTCACATGCTGGTGTCGAAGTGTGCATGCTGTAGTCGAAGATGGGTCTAGCATGCAGATGTCGAAGATGCTAGGGTTGTTAGCATGTTAAATTAGGTTTTAGTGTTTAAACCCTAATTTGTTAAGTTAGCTTGTTTATTAAGTTGGCTTGTGTAATGGGCCTTGCTGAAAAAGCCCATTAGTTAGTATGTTAGGTTTTATTATAAATAGCATACTAGTCTCTCATCATTGCTAAGCTGCAAATCCTAATTTAGGGTGAGAGAGGTTATTTGTTATTCTTGTAAACTTGTAATCTTGTTTTAAGAGAAAGTGAAAGAATAGCAGTTATAACCAATTCTTGTGTTCTTATTCTCTTCCCTAATTCCCTATTATACTTTGTTATTGGTATCGTTTTTCACAACAAATTGGTGCGGTGAGCGTGGAGAAGATGCCTTCAACAAAGTATGAGATTGAAAAGTTCACCGGAGTGAATGATTTCGGTCTGTGGCGCTTGAAGATGAAAGCCCTACTGGTTCAGCAGGGTTGTTTGGAAGCGTTGAAGGGAGAGGCAGCCATGAATGCAGAATTGACGGCAGCGGAGAAGACAAATATGATCGAGAAAGCACACAGCGCAATTTTGTTGAGCCTTGGTGATAAGGTTCTCCGGCAGGTATCAAAGGAGACGACGGCATCAGGGTTATGGGTGAAACTTGAAAGTTTGTATATGACCAAATCGCTGGTAAATCGACTCTACCTGAAGCAAGCTTTGTATTCATTCAAGATGATTGAAGACAAAGTATTGGCTGAGCAGTTGGATATGTTCAACAAGCTGATTCTTGATCTTGAAAATATTGATGTAAAGATCGATGATGAAGATCAAGCGCTGTTACTATTGTGTTCTTTGCCTCGATCACATGCTCACTTCAAAGAAACTCTCTTGTATGGAAGGGAGTCCCTGACGTTTGAAGAAGTTCAATCAGCCTTGTACTCTAAGGACTTGAATGAACGAAAGGAGCATAAACCTTCGACTGTTGGCGAAGGTTTGGCCGTTAAAGGAAAACTCTTACGAAAGGATGGTAAGTTTGACAAGAAGAAAGGCAAAAGCCAGTCGAAGTCTTACAGTGGCGAAGCATCTGGCATTCGATGCTATCATTGCAAGAAGGAGGGTCACACAAGAAAGGTGTGCCCTGAACGCCTGAAAGATCATGGAGGTAAGGATAATGGCAATGCAGCCATTGTTCAAGATGATTTTGAATCATCTGATGTTCTTGTAGTTTCAAGCAGTGACTCGAGAAGAGAGTGGATTATGGATTCAGGGTGCACTTGGCACATGACTCCAAACAAAGACTTGTTCGAGGAATTATGTGATCAAGATGGTGGATCAGTATTGCTGGGAAACAACAAGGCTTGCAAGATTGCAGGTATTGGATCTATTAGATTCAAGCTCCATGATGAGTCAATAAGGTTGTTGACTGAAGTCAGGTTTGTTCCTGATTTGAAGAGAAATCTGCTTTCTCTTGGTGAATTCGACAAGAAAGGATATGTTTTCCAAGGAGAGAAAAGTATCCTAAGAGTCATGAAGGGTTCGAAGGAAGTCTTGAGAGGCGTGAAGAAACAAGGCTTGTATACCCTTGAGGCTGAAGTTGTAAGTGGTTCGACAAATGTTGTATCCACGAAACCTTTGTCGAAGACAGAAATCTGGCACATGAGATTGGGCCATGTCAGTGAAAGGGGTCTGGTCGAATTAGGGAAACAAAATCTGCTTGGTGGAGACAAAGTCGAAAAGCTGAAGTTTTGTGAACCCTGTGTACTTGGAAAATCTTGCAGAGTGAAGTTCAACAAAGGCAAACAAAGAACACATGGATCCCTTGATTACATCCATGCTGATCTTTGGGGGCCTGCAAGGTGTGCATCACATTCAGGAGCAAGGTATTTTCTATCCATAGTAGATGATTATTCCAGAAAATTATGGGTATTCATCCAGAAGACTAAGGATGAAACTTTTGAGAATTTCAAAAGTTGGAAGACTCTGGTTGAAAATCAGACTGGCAGGAAGGTCAAGAGGTTGAGAACCGACAATGGCCTTGAATTTTGCAATGAGGCATTCGACAGTTTTTGTGCTGCCTTTGGTATTGCAAGGCACAGAACTACTGCAGGTACTCCACAGCAAAATGGTTTGGCTGAAAGATTTAATCGAACTATTTTGGAGAGAGTCAGATGCATGTTGACTAGTGCGGGGTTAAAGAAGGTGTTCTGGGCTGAGGCTGTTTCGACAGCAACATATCTGATAAACAGATGTCCTTCGACAGCGTTAGATATGAAGACACCTGAAGAAGTTTGGTCGGGACATCCACCAGATCTCGACAAACTGAGAGTATTTGGCTGTGTAGCCTATGCTCACATTAGGCAAGACAAGGTCGAACCTAGAGCTCTGAAATGCATGTTCATGGGATACCCTGAAGGAGTCAAAGCTTATAGGCTATGGTGCCTAGAGCCAGGTCACAGGAGGTGTATCACCAGTCGAGATGTAGTTTTCAATGAAGCTGAAATGGCTTTTAAGAAAACTGATGATGTTGGTCGAAGTACAGAAACATCTGACGAAGAGCTGGAACAGGTAGAGATTCCTGTTGAGGTGGAGCATGTTGATGCTGAATTGCATATCCCAAATGAAGTCGAAGAAGAAGCAGAAGATGCTGAAGTTGAGGAAACTGACGATGACTACCTATTGTCGAGAGATAGGTCGAGAAGAGTCATCAAGCCACCTCAGAGACTTGGATATGCAGATCTTATAGCTTATGCCTTAATCTCTGCAAGTGAGGTTCTAGACGAAGAACCTAGAGACTATAAGGAAGTTATGAGGAGTCGAAATAAGACTGAATGGCTGAAGGCCATGGATGATGAGATGAAATCTCTTCATGATAATCATACTTGGGAACTGATCAAGAAACCTGTTGGGGCAAGGTTAATCAGCTGTAAATGGATTTTCAAAGTTAAGGAAGGAATTGAAGGAGTGACGTCGAAAAGATACAAGGCAAGGTTAGTTGCAAGGGGTTTCACTCAGAAAGAAGGTGTCGACTTCAATGATGTGTTTTCTCCTGTTGTGAAGCATAGGTCCATTCGAATGTTGCTTGCCATGGTGGCACAGTTCGATCTTGAACTGGAACAGATGGATGTGAAGACTGCGTTCTTGTATGGTGATCTAGATGAAACGATCCTGATGAGGCAACCTGAAGGGTATGTTGAAAAGGGGAAGGAAGATTATGTGTGCAAGTTAAAGAGATCTTTGTATGGTCTGAAACAATCTCCTCGACAGTGGAATAGGAGATTCGACAAGTTCATGGCACGCATAAGTTTCATTAGAAGTCAGTTCGACCACTGCGTTTACTTCAGATTTCGACCTGGTAATTCATTTGTTATTTTGTTGCTTTATGTGGATGATATTCTCATAGCAAGCAACAGTGTCGAAGATGTGATGAGGGTGAAGGCTGAACTCAATAAGGAGTTCGATATGAAGGATCTGGGAGCTGCTTCCAGGATTCTTGGAATTGACATTCGAAGAGATAGAAAGAAGTCGAAGTTATGCCTATCTCAAGAGGCATATCTACGGAAGATTCTTGAAAAGTTTGGTATGTCGAATTCGAAGCCAGTTGTGACTCCAACAAACCCTCAATTCAAGCTGAGTATTGATCAGTGTCCCAGTACTGATGTCGAAAGAGCCTATATGAATAGCATCCCATATGCTAATATAGTCGGTTCTTTGATGTATGCTATGGTCTGTACTAGACCCGACATAGCATACGCAGTAAGTCTTGTAAGCAGGTACATGGCGAATCCTGGAAAGGCTCACTGGCAAGCATTGAAGTGGATTCTAAGGTACATAAATGGATCTCTAAACAGAGTCTTAATTTATGGTGGAGCCTTGGGTGAAGATAGTAAAGCAGTAATAGAAGGATATGTCGACTCTGATTATGCAGGTTGTATGGATTCCAGAAAATCTATTTCTGGATATGTTTTCACTATGTTTGGCACTGCAATTAGTTGGAAAGCAACACTTCAGAAGGTTGTTGCTCTATCAACCACTGAAGCGGAGTATATTGCCCTAACTGAAGCTGTGAAAGAAACATTGTGGCTTGAAGGTTTTGCGAAGGAGCTGAAACTTCAAGGTCGAGGTATCACTGTTAAATGTGATAGTCAAAGTGCAATACACCTGTCGAAGAATTCAGCCTATCATGAGCGAACTAAGCACATTGATGTGAGGCTGCATTTCGTCAGAGGAGTAATCGAGCGTGGAGAAGTCCAAGTGCTGAAGGTTTCGACTGAAGACAATGCTGCTGATATGATCACCAAGACATTGCCGAGTTGCAAGTTTTTCCACTGTATGCAGCTGATAAAGCTGCATGAAGAAAGCTAGTTTGTTCCTTGACGTTGTAGAGTTAGGTCCAAGGTGGAGATTTGTGAGATATTGGATCGAACTCTAGTATTGTCGAAGGGTAGCTTCTTGGTTCGACAGTTCGACAGAGTTAAGCATGAAGTCGAAGGATTGTTCACATGCTGGTGTCGAAGTGTGCATGCTGTAGTCGAAGATGGGTCTAGCATGCAGATGTCGAAGATGCTAGGGTTGTTAGCATGTTAAATTAGGTTTTAGTGTTTAAACCCTAATTTGTTAAGTTAGCTTGTTTATTAAGTTGGCTTGTGTAATGGGCCTTGCTGAAAAAGCCCATTAGTTAGTATGTTAGGTTTTATTATAAATAGCATACTAGTCTCTCATCATTGCTAAGCTGCAAATCCTAATTTAGGGTGAGAGAGGTTATTTGTTATTCTTGTAAACTTGTAATCTTGTTTTAAGAGAAAGTGAAAGAATAGCAGTTATAACCAATTCTTGTGTTCTTATTCTCTTCCCTAATTCCCTATTATACTTTGTTATTGGTATCGTTTTTCACAACAGTAAGTAACTAGAGTGATCAAGTGTTGATCAGGATACTCTAGGAAGTCTTAGCTTGTGTCTAAGCAGTTGTAATTAGAGTGATCACGTGGTGGTCAGGATACTCTAAGAAAGTCTTAGCTTGTGTCTAAGCATTTGTTCCTAGAGTGATCAGGTTGTGATCAGGATACTCTAAAAGACTTAGTCGTGGGCTAAGTGGAAAACCATTGTAATCTGTTGCGATTAGTGGATTAAATCCTCAGGTGAGGTAAATCACTCCGTGGGGGTGGACTGGAGTAGTTTAGTTAACAACGAACCAGGATAAAAATAACTGTGCAAATTGTTTTTATCGTTCAAGTTTTTAGACTACACTTATTCAAACCCCCCCCCCCTTTTTAAGTGTTTTTCTATCCTTCAATTGGCATCAGAGCGCCGGTTCTAAGGTGCAAGCACTTAACCGTGTTTAGAAAAGATTCAGGAAGAGAAAAACGCTTCAGTAAAAGATGGCTGGTGAAATTCCAACAAATACATCTGCATCTACATCTGGCTCTGCTGAGCAATACAATGGTAACAATGGTTGTACTAGACCACCAGTATTTGATGGTGAAAACTTTGAATACTGGAAAGATAAACTGGAAAGTTACTTTCTTGGTCTAGATGGTGAATTATGGGATCTTCTGATGGATGGTTACAAACATCCAGTGAAAGCCAGTTGCGTAAGGCTTACAAGGCAAGAAATGAATGATGATCAGAAGAAGCTTTTCAAGAATCATCATAAATGTAGGACTGTTTTGCTGAATGCTATCTCTCATGCTGAGTATGAGCAGATATCTAACAGGGAAACTGCCCATGATATATATGAGTCATTGAAAATGACCCATGAGGGAAATGCTCAAGTCAAGGAGACTAAAGCTCTTGCTCTAATCCAGAAATATGAAGCCTTCAAGATGGAGGAAGATGAAAACATTGAGAAGATGTTCTCAAGATTTCAAACGCTAACTGCTAGATTAAGAGTTCTGGATAAAGGCTACACCAAGGTTGATCATGTAAAGAAGATTATCAGAAGCTTACCCAGAAGATGGGGTCCAATGGTAACAGCATTCAAGATTGCAAAGAATCTGAATGAAGTTTCTTTGGAAGAGCTTATCAGTGCCTTGAGAAGCCATGAAATAGAGCTGGATGCAAACGAGCCTCAGAAGAAAGGTAAGTCTATTGCGTTAAAATCAAATGTTAAAAAATGTACTAACGCTTTTCAGGCTAGAGAAGAAGATCCTGAAGAATCAGAATCTGAAGAAGAAGATGAACTGTCCATGATCTCCAGAAGGGTAAACCAACTCTGGAAGAGCAAGCAAAGGAAGTTCAGAGGATTCAGAAGTTCAAAGAGATTTGAACGAGGAGAATCTTCTGGTGATAGAAGATCTGACAAGAAGAAGGCTGTCTGCTATGAGTGCAATGAGCCTGGACATTACAAGAACGAGTGTCCAAAACTTCAGAAGGAGAAACCCAAGAAGAAGTTTCATAAGAAGAAAGGTCTTATGGCGACATGGGATGATTCTGAATCAGAATCAGAATCAGACTCTGAAGAAGAGCAAGCCAACTTCGCGTTGATGGCTACAGAAGATGATGGATCATAATCTACATCAGAATCAGATTCTGAAGAGGTATTTTCTGAACTATCTAGAGAAGAGTTAGTTTCCAGTTTAACAGAACTTCTGGAACTCAAGGCTCATCTTAGTATCAAATACAAAAAGCTGAAAAAGCATTTTGAATCTGAAACTAAGAAGCTGGAATTGGAAAATTCTGAACTGAAGGAAAAAGTTTTAAATCTATCCAAAGATAGTGGATCTCCTTCTGAAACAGAAAAATCCATTCCTAGCATGAATCATATTCTGAAAGAATATGACTCAAGCTTCAGAAAGTTCTTATCTAGAAGTATTGGCAGAAGTCATCTTGCTTCTATGATATATGGTGTTTCCGGAAACAGAAGGTTTGGTTATGGCTATGAGGGTGATACCTCACATAAATTTGAACCTGTTGATGATCTGAAGATCACATACAAGCCATTATATGATCAGTTCAAATATGGCCATGCTCATAATATTAGGCTCACTTCACATGCACAGAAGTTTAACACTGTTCACACCAAGAAGCGTGTGACACATCCTAAGAAATATCATGTTGACAAACCTAAAGAATATCATGTTGTTCCTCCTGTTAAATATTTTGCTAAACCCAAGTTCAATCAGAACTTGAGGAGAACTAACAAGAAAGGACCCAAGAAATTGTGGGTACCTAAGGAGAAGATAATTTCTGTTGCAGATATCCTTGGCGGCAAAGAGGACAAAAAGCAAAATGTCATGGTACCTGGACTCTGGGTGCTCGCGACACATGACGGGAAAAAGGTCTACATTCCAAGACCTGGTGCTTAAACCAGGTGGAGAAGTCAAGTTTGGAGGAGATCAGTAGGGCAAAATCATTGGCTCTAGAACCATAAGTCTTGGTAACTCTCCTTCCATAACTAATGTACTTCTTGTAGAAGGATTAACGCATAACTTATTATCCATAAGTCAATTAAGTGACAATGGTTATGATATAATCTTCAATCAAAAGTCTTGCAAGGCTGTAAGTCAGAAGGATGGCTCAATCCTATTTACAGGCAAGAGGAAGAACAACATTTATAAGATTGATCTTTCTGATCTTGAGAAGCAGAAGGTGACTTGTCTTATGTCTGTTTATGAGGAGCAATGGGTCTGGCACAGAAGATTAGGTCATGCTAGTTTGAGAAAGATTTCTCAGATTAACAAACTAAATATGGTCAGAGGACTCCCAAATCTGAAATACAAATCAGATGCTCTTTGTGAAGCATGTCAGAAGGGCAAGTTATCCAAACCTGCATTCAAGTCTAAGAATGTTGTGTCTACCTCAAGGCCGTTAGAACTCTTGCATATTGATCTGTTTGGCCCAGTCAAAACAGCATCTGTCAGAGGGAAGAAATATGGATTAGTCATCGTTGATGATTATAGCCGCTGGACATGGGTAAAGTTCTTAAAACACAAGGATGAGTCTCATTCAGTGTTCTTTGAATTCTGCACTCAGATCCAATCTGAGAAGGAGTGCAAGATCATAAAGGTCAGAAGTGATCATGGTGGCGAATTTGAGAACAGATTCTTTGAGGAGTTCTTCAAAGAAAATGGTATTACCCATGATTTCTCTTGTCCTAGAACTCCACAACAAAATGGAGTTGTAGAGCGAAAGAATAGGACTCTACAAGAAATGGCCAGAACCATGATCAATGAAACCAATATGGCTAAGCATTTCTGGGCATAAGCAATAAACACTGCATGTTATATTCAGAATAGAATCTCTATCAGACCTATTCTAAATAAGACTCCTTATGAATTGTGGAAGAACAGAAAGCCCAACATTTCATATTTCCATCCTTTTGGATGTGTATGTTTTATTCTAAATACTAAAGATCATCTTGGTAAGTTTGATTCTAAAGCACAAAAGTGTTTCCTTCTTGGATATTCTGAACGCTCTAAAGGCTACAGAGTATACAATACTGAAACATTGATTGTAGAAGAATCAATCAATATCAGGTTTGATGATAAGCTTGGTCTTGAAAAACCAAAGCAGTTTGAGAATTTTGCAGATTTTGATATTGATATATCAGAAGCAGTAGAACCAAGAAGCAAAGCTGCAGAAGCTGATAGTCTTAGAAGCAATGGATCAGAAGATCAAGTTGGTGCATCTTTAGAGAATCTCAGGATTTCTGAAGAGCCAACAGTCAGAAGATCACCTAGACTTGCATCAGCTCATTCAGAAGATGTGATCCTTGGGAAGAAAGACGATCCCATCAGAACAAGGGCATTCCTTAAGAACAATGCAGACTGTCAATTAGGTCTTGTTTCTTTAATCGAGCCAACTTCTGTTGATCAAGCTCTAGAAGATCCAGACTGGATAATTGCCATGCAAGAAGAACTCAATCAGTTTACAAGGAATGATGTATGGGACTTGGTTCCTAGACCAAAAGGATTTAACATCATCGGCACTAAGTGGGTATTCAGAAACAAGCTAAGCGAGAAGGGAGAAGTGGTAAGAAACAAAGCCAAACTGGTTGCTCAAGGTTATAGTCAGCAAGAAGGGATTGACTACACAGAAACCTTTGCACCAATGGCCAGGTTAGAATCTATTCGTCTATTAATTTCTTTTGCCACTCAACATAACATCACTCTTTATCAGATGGATGTCAAGAGTGCCTTCTTAAATGGTTATATAGATGAAGAAGTTTATGTCCATCAACCTCCTGGTTTTGAAGACTCCAAGTCTCCAAATCATGTTTTTAAATTAAAGAAATCATTATACGGATTGAAGCAAGCTCCTAGAGCTTGGTATGAACGTTTAAGTTCTTTCCTTCTGGAAAATGGTTTCACTAGAGGAAAAGTGGACACTACTCTTTTTTGTAAAACCTTTAAAAAGGATATTTTAATATGTCAAATATATGTTGATGATATCATCTTTGGAACATCTAATGCTACACTTGGAAAGGAGTTTGCTGAGTCTATGCAGGCTGAATTTGAAATGAGCATGATGGGAGAACTCAAGTATTTCCTTGGGATTCAAATCAACCAAACTTCTGATGGAACCTATGTTCATCAAACGAAGTATGTGAAAGAACTTATGAAGAAGTTTAATCTTTCTGAAAGCAAAGAAGCCAAAACTCCTATGCATCCAACATGTGTCCTAGGTAAGGATGAGGTAAGTAAGAAGGTAGATCAGAAGTTGTACAGAGGTATGATTGGATCTCTTCTATACCTAACTGCTTCTAGACCTGACATTCTCTTCAGTGTTTGTTTATGTGCTAGATTCCAATCAGATCCGAGAGAATCTCATTTAACTGCGGTTAAGAGAATTATGAGGTATCTGAAAGGTACTACTGATGTTGGTTTAGTTTACAGAAGATCCAAAGATTACAACTTAGTAGGATTCTGTGATGCTGACTATGCTGGAGATAGAATTGAAAGGAAGAGTACTTCTGGAAGTTGTCAATTTCTTGGAAGTCACCTGATCTCATGGTACAGCAAGAAGCAAGCTACTATTGCCCTCTCAACAATAGAAGCAGAATATGTTGCTGCTGCTGGTTGTAGCACACAAATGCTCTGGATGAGAAGTCAGCTGGAAGATTATCAGATATATGAGAGTAACATTCCTATTTTCTGTGATAATACTTCTGCTATATGTTTATCTAAGAATCCTATCTTGCATTCAAAAGCTAAACATATTGAGATTAAACATCATTTTATAAGGGACTATGTTCAGAAGGGTGTTATATCTTTAAACTTTGTGGATACAGACCATCAATGGGCTGATATCTTTACAAAACCCCTTGCTGAAGATAGGTTTAAGTTCATTCTGAAGAATATCAGTATGGATTTATGCCCAGAATGGAAGATGAGAAGATCTTATGTATGAGTATCTTCTGAAATGAGATTGGATTAGTCTTTTATAAGAAGTTCTGATTGTAATCAATTAGAAGTAGTGATTCTGTTATTACTAATGTTTCATTGTCTAAGTTGACTCAGAATCTCTTTAAAAGTAAAACAGCTGTAACTGGCTATCCAGATGGTAAACACGTGCTCACTATTTCTAGACAAGCGTGCGTGCAGTTGAGGGGACGCCTACTTAGGTAACTGTGCTAATCACTTCTTTTGTCATTATTATCTCTCTTTACGTCACGTAACATTAAATGCTATCCATCATTTCTTTTATTTCTTTTTCTTTTAATACTCTTCAAACGTTTCTTTTCCCTCTTATATTTCTCTCTCTTGCATTCAGTTTCTTTTTCGCTCTCTCTCTCTCTCTTTGCATTCATATCATAAACCCTAGCAGTTTTCACTATCTGCAACTTCATCATGAATCCTTCGTCAAGTTCTGCAAATCAAGAAACTGATCGTAAACAAAAGAGAAAGGCAACTGATGAACCAGAAAACAAACCAAAAAGAGTAAGGATCACCTATGACCCTCTCAAGGTGAATCCCTTTGAAGCTATGATGTCTGGAAACTACTCTAGACGTGTGTATCAACCCCTTGATGGTATCCCTCAATCACCTCCCTCTTCACAGACTTCCACCACCTCTTCCTCTTCTTTCACCTCTCTGGAACCACCATCTCCACCATCTGATATCTCTTCCCCCTCAACCCATCTCACAGATATCTCCTCACCGCTCTCATACCCTTTTCCCACCAGAACACCTAACCCCTACAGTTTTGTGTTTCCTGACTCCAGATTCACTGTCAACCCTCCAACACCTACCACTCATTCTTCTCTAGAGCTTTTACACTCAGATGTAAATAGCTAGTTGGAGATTCTGGGTGCTGCTCACCTTAATCATCTGGATGAGTATGCTACCTGCAACCTCTGGGAAGCCTTTCGCCAGGATTTTCTGGTTAGGGCTACGGACGTCCAGAGAATGATCATGACTGAAGCACCTGGGGCTCGCGGTCTTCGCTTGGAAGTTGGTGAAAGCAGCTATCACCATCTCATCAGGAACAGAAGAGTTCTTGAAGAGAGGATACCTGCAGATGAGATGGTAGAAGAAAATCTCTGCAGAGACATCGTGGTATGGAGACCAAGGTATCTTGTGTTGACTGGAGATTTTCAATGGTTGTTTGATTGGTTGAGAATGAATCCTTCTGAAAGTGCTCCTCACATGGTCTTTCCGGAAGTGGTTTATCCTGCTGAAGTTGCTGGTCCTACTCCTCCAACAAACCTTGCAGCTATTCTTCAGGCGTTGGAAGTTGGAGCTTCTGAGTTGCCTGAACCAGAATATGCTGAGGCTGCTCCTGAGTCAGACTCAGATGTTGAGATGGAAGGTACAGAAGCTGAAGACCTTCCAGAAGATCGTCCTGCTGAGATTGTTGTCCCTGTTGGCAGAAGTTCTGGTGCTTCTTCTTCTGGTGTACCCTCAGCTCTGATGGAGACCTTGGAAGCTCTGCATCAGAATCAAGCTATGCTGGCTTCTCGTTTGGACGCGCAAGAAGCAGCCAACGCTGAGTTTCGCTCCTTCATGGCAAGGCAAACTGCAAGCACTGACGGGGTTCATGACATTCTGGCGCAGATTTTGTCTAAGCTAGGGTCTTAGTCTTTGGTCTTTGTAGTTTTCTTTCTTTTTGCATCTGCTTGTTCTGCATACATCTTTTGTAATTCTGTTTGCTTAATCAATGAAAAGTTTGATTCTGTTTCTTTCCTTTGTCGTTTTCTACATCTGAATCTTTTATATTCTTTTTGATGTTATGACAAAAAGGGGGAGAAAATATATGATAAATGATCTGATTAATATTATCAGTTACTGGGTAAAAGACCCCACATTACTAACAGAACTTGCAAAGTTCTATGCTTTAAGTTGTGTTGTTGCAGGAATTGAAGATTTAAGATCAACATAAGAAGCAACAAGATGAATCAAGCTCTTGGATTCTTGAAGCAAGCTGAGTGCTATGAAGCTTCAGAATCAGAAGCAAGAAGGAAGAATGTTCAGATATTCTGATGATAGAATATGATCTGAAACATTATGTCTATTTGTTCTGATACATTCTATATGGCTCTGATACATATTATGTGTTCTGAAACATATTCTATGTTCTGACTCATTCATGCTGACTTTTGTCGTTTAGTTTTGTTCTGTAACATTTGAGGATGTAAAGATGCTCTGATGATGCTCTGGTACATTCAACAATGTTCTGATACAATCTAGCATGAAGTGATGTAAGAAGAAATTCAAGCTCTGAAGCTATCCCAATGGAAGCAAGAATCAGAAGCTGTTGATGTTCTGAAGATCTAAAGAAATTCAAGTTCTGAAGTTGTCCAATGGAAGCAGAAGTCAGAAGCTGGGAATGTTCTGAAGATCAGAGAAATTCAAGTTCTGAAGCTGTCCGATGGAAGCAAGAATCAGAAGCTGTGAATGTTCTGAGGATCTAAAGAAATTCAATGTTCTGAAGCTGTCCTATGGAAGCAAAAATCAGAAGTCATGAATGTTCTGTAGATCAAGCACTGTGAACGTCTCTACTGAAATACTCAGGGAAGTCTTTTATTATTAAAATTCTTCTAGTATTAATTTCAGGGGGAGATTATTCATCTCAGGGGGAGACATATTCACATGCTTATGCTATAGCTGTGTAAATTGTCTTTAGCCGTCTGCTCTTTCTGATCGCAAATTCATATCATTTATATATGTTTTTGTCATCATCAAAAAGGGGGAGATTGTTAGAACAAGATTTGTTCTGATCAATATTCTTAGTTTTGATGATAACAAGGATATGAATTTTGTGTGAGATAATGTGGTACTCTAATACATTGCAATTTCCCTTTCAGGAAATATATATAGAGTATGCACAAATCAGCGCTCAGAAGCATTGTCTCAGAAGGTTCAGCATGCAACATCAGAACATGGTCTGGCAAGACATCAGAAGATGGTCAAAGCAGAATCAGAACATGGGTCTATGGAAGCATCAGAAGAACTTGAGATCAGAAGCAGAAGCACTGAAGTTCTAATGGTATCACGCTCAGAAGCACTTCAAGGTCAGAAGACAAGAAGATGCTATGCACCAAGCTGTTTGACTCTGATGATATTCAAACGTTGTGTACACAAACATCAGATCAGAAGAAAGTACAGGTGGCAGGCTACGCTGACTGACAAAAGGAACGTTGGAAGCTATTAAAGGCAACGTCAGTAGACACAGCGTGAACAAGGCTCGAGGTAGTTGACAAAAGCGTGAAACATTAAATGCAATGCTGTACGGAATACGCAAAGCATTAAATGCTCCCAACGGTCATCTTCTCAAGTGCCTATAAATATGAAGTTCTGATGAGAAGCAAGGTTACCAATTCTGAACGAACTTATTCTGAAAAACTTGCTGAAACGCTGTTCAACTCAAAGCTCAGAAACTTCATCTTCATCAAAGCTCACTACATTGCTGTTGTAATATATTAGTGAGATTAAGCTTAAACGTTAAGAGAAATATCAGTGTTGTGATTATAGCTTTTCAGAAGCATTTGTAATACTCTTAGAATTGATTACATTAATTTGTAAGTAACTAGAGTGATCAAGTGTTGATCAGGATACTCTAGGAAGTCTTAGCTTGTGTCTAAGCAGTTGTAATTAGAGTGATCACGTGGTGGTCAGGATACTCTAAGAAAGTCTTAGCTTGTGTTTAAGCATTTGTTCCTAGAGTGATCAGGTTGTGATCAGGATACTCTAGAAGACTTAGTCGTGGGCTAAGTGGAAAACCATTGTAATCTATTGCGATTAGTGGATTAAATCCTCAGGTGAGGTAAATCACTCCGTGGGGGTGGACTGGAGTAGTTTAGTTAACAACGAACCAGGATAAAAATAACTGTGCAAATTGTTTTTATCGTTCAAGTTTTTAGACTACACTTATTCAAACCCCCCCCTTTTCTAAGTGTTTTTCTATCCTTCAACCCTACCATTAAAGGCTTGTAAATCAGATTCCTCATATTGTGACAAATTCCCTCTCTTCAACCTGAGTTTCTCAAAAAGCTCTACATGCATGATGCCGCATGAGCTTCCACCGTCGATGAGGAGTCTCGACACATCAAAGATCTCCATGCATGATGTCACATGAGCTTCCACCGTCGATGAGGAGTCTCGACACATCAAAGTTTGTTGTGGTTGATGTTATTACTAAAGGGAAGATTTCATTCGGGTTACCACCCATATTTTCACGATCGTAGAGATCGATGACATGCCTCCATGGTTTTCATTTAGAGGTCGTACCTCTATCTTTACTAATTGCCATCAGCTCATTGATTCTTCTCTTAATTGGTTTTTTAGAGATGTTCTTTTATCGTTAAAGACCTTCATGATATTTTATCGGATAAAATGTATCAAATTTAGTTATTCTGTTTCTTCGATTTTATGAATGTAATGATGAAGTTTTTTACAAAAATGACGGATTCAGAGCAAAATTCGCATGTACATCTCTGAAATGTTTGTTTTAGGTGATTTCAGATATGCATATGCGAAAAAAACCTCTCATATTTTAATTCCAACTATTAAATGATAAATCATTGTAAAAAATATCATTTCGGATATGTATATCCGAAACATCTAAAAATGTGAAAAAATGTGCATTCAGATATGCATATGCGAAAGGTATTTTGAGATTTTCAAGAGTGTTTTTCACCCTATATAAGTGTATAAAGAGATTCTCAAATAAAAAAAAAATTAGTTTTAAACATTTAGCAAATTACTCAAATCAAATGTCAAATGCTAAATGCAAAGTAAAAATGTAACAATAAAATTGAATAACGATAATAATGACGTAAAAGAAAGGAGAATAATAACAAAATTAAAAGATAAAAATTATTCCTATAATAACGAAGAACATAGATTTTAAAATTTCTTGATTCTTTGCAAAATGTGTTAGTAAAAAAAGTTATTTTTGGTTCAGAAATTTGTTGATTCACTGATTTGATCGCGGAACCGGCTGGATCACATCGATTTTCATCTAATCAATTACATATTTACTATTTAGTCCTTTGACCTTTCAAGTCCACCACACCCTTCAGTTCGACCGACCAAATCAATATGGGTATTAAACAGTGCTCTTAATCGATTAAATCATATAAACATTGTATATCTTCTATTATTGGTCCTTAATTGATTAATATCATTGACTTTGATTATATTTTAATTTTATTATTAAATATTTATATTATTTAATATCAAAATTGGTATTTTAATTGTAAAAAGTGAACTTAAAATAATATTTACTATTTTAATTTTTTGTTTCATAAAAGTCACTTTTAATAATAAAAGAAAAAAAATTTTAAAGTTAAAATAAACGAAGTCAGTATTAAATGGGTCTGTTGTTTTTATAAGTTCTTTTTTTAATTTTGGTAGAATGGAGGGCCTAAGCCCGAAAATAAGAGAAACTACAAAGGAACACTCCTAAGAACAAACTCATCCCTTCTATCTTTCTCCATAAGATGAAGAACCCAAGGAGGAGCCTCACTATAATAAATGGAATTACCACTCAACTTTCTACCCTCAATAGCAAGGAGATTAGCACAACTATTGGCCTCTCTATAAATGTGATGAATCTTTACTGAATCCAATTGATTCCTCATCTTATTGATATTGCGAATCGAGCTTCCCACAGCTGTACTCTTGATACTATCCCTGTTAATACAATCAACTGCCTTCTTCGAATCAAATTCAATAACAACCTTAGTAAAACCAAGCCCGGCATTAAGCTTCACAAATGGAAGAATTGGAGCACACCATCGAACTCGCTTATGTTCCGAACCCTTTTCCATGACCTTATTATTTAAAAGCATAGCTTGGTTATAATGAAAAATCTTATTATCATCTATCACCTCCTTAGCCTAAAAAGGTCTGACATAGTTAGGATCATGGACTTCTTTATTTCTCCAAGACCAAAGAGAATGGCAGCTTATAGCCCAAATATTACACCAGTCGGGTAGCCAACAGAAACACTGAAGATGTTTAAATGTAACCAATCTTCCCAACCTGCATGAAAAAAAATCAAACGTTAGCGTAATAGGGATAATGTTATCCCAAAATCCTTTCACAATGTTACAATCCCGCAAAGCATGCAAGGAAGTATCACTGGCAGCTCCACACAACGGGCACCCATCTCGACCAAAACCAGCAACACTAATACGATTGTTTGTGAGCAAACGGTCATGCTTAAGGATCCACAAAAAAGTCCTGACTCTTTCAGGAGCCTTTAAATTCCATATTCTATTTCAATCCTTGCAATCAAGCTCATCATCAAAATCGTCCAGGTATTTGTACGACTGACTGATAGAAACCTGTCCATCTTCGTCTGTGAAAGCACTAAACATATCTTTGCCACTAACCGTCTTTGGAGGAAGCACTGCAGCAATTTTCAATTGGATATTGGCTGTGAGCCAACTCAACATGTTCCAGTTCCACTCTCCAGTGTCATCTATTAAATCCTTAATCGTAGCAGCAGTCATATTATCAAGGATATTCATCACCAAATTAGCTACTACCAAACCATTCTCGATCCAACACTGACTCCACGGGTTAATAATAGAGGAACCATTACCTATTCTCCAGATGCCCAAGTCCTTCAATTGAGTAGCAGCCTTAACAATGTCCTTCCACAAATTTGAGTCTGACTGCTTGAAGTGCAAGTTATCCATGCTGCTATCCACACGATAATTAATTTATATTTGTATGATAACACAATATGTATAATATGTATGGTTGATGGTAAAAAATTATGTGAAATTTAGAAGGGGACATATTAGTAAATAAATAATTAAACTCTTTGAAATTTGAAGGAGAATTTTGATAGGACAAAAAATTTGTCAAAAAAATTATATTTAAAAACGAAGGTAATATAAAATTATATATTTTTAAAATTTATACAAATAGAGTGATGATTCAAAAAATTAATACCACAATCTAAGAAACAATACAAAATTACATACATGCATGTACTAACATGCGGAGATAATTAATGGTTTCAAATTCGTGTCAAATTATTAACAAGCACATGCCCACCCAGAATTCACAGTGTCTCTGCCTCCAATCAAACTAAACACATTAATGCCAGATCGCCAGAGCGTTACTTTTCTCTGTAGCGCCTTCATGAATCCCTAAATTAAGGGATTTTTCTTTACCTTTTCATATCACGAATTATTTAATATAATAAAATATGTTACTCCTAAGAAAACTTAGTAGTATATGTTTGTATAAATACCTTAAAAAATGGCATAATTTTATTATTTCATTTTATCCATTACACAGTCTCTTTTCCCATTTATGGTATAGTTTAATTATATATATATATATATATATATATATATATATATATATATATATATTTCAATATTTATTTATTAAACTTGGTCAAGAAAAAATTACTATATAAAATATTTTGAATAAATATCCAAACTTATCACAAAATAAAGATCAGTGATTTAAATATTTAAAAATTTAATTAATTATTTCAAAGTAAATTGAATGAGACCAATATTTATAAACTAAGATGACATGAATTATTTACTCTAATCTATAATAATTCAATAATAATAATAATAATAATAATAATAATAATAATAATAATAATAATAATAATAATAATAATAATTGAAAATGACTAATTCATGTCAATAAATATTTATTGATTCATTTCAATAAATATCTACACATTGTAAAAATAATTTACTAAAAAGCCTCATATATTTGTTAGTATTATAATTTTTTTTGACACAATATTTTGTGATTATGATGAACTTAATATTTAATACTCAAATATTTTCCTTCTTAAACTGGATTGGGTAGGTAATATCTAATAGTGGCACTTTCGTAGTTTGAAGGAAACGCAGGACCATTTCCCTTTCCTCCTTCTTTCCTTCTTTACTCCTTATTTCACTGTACAACACATGTTGCTCCATAATAATAAAGGAGAGAACTGATTTCTTAGGCGTGTTTCGCTATGTGCAGTGAACATAGAAAAAACAATTAATTCAACTTTTTCACTCTTCAAAACCCCAACAACTAACCACAAATCCCCAAACCTAACTGATGTACACAACCGACAACAGCTCCCGGAGCTCCGGCTCCGATTCAGGATCCACCGCCGATTCCTCCCACTGGACAACCGAAACAATCCACGGCGGATCTCTCCGTCACGTCGATCTAAACACCGGCACAAACGGCTGGGCTTCACCTCCCGGCGATGTCTTCAACCTCCGCTCCCAAAGCTACTTCACAAAACGACAAAAATCCCCCGCAGGTGAATACCTCCTCTCTCCCGCCGGCATGGACTGGCTCAAATCCTCAACCAAACTCGACAACGTGTTGAATCGCTCCGATAATCGAATCTCCAACGCGCTCAAGAAAGCGCAATCCAACGGTAAGTCACTGAAGAGCTTCATCTTCGCCGTGAATCTCCAGATTCCAGGTAAGGAACACCACAGCGCGGTGTTCTACTACTTTACAGAAGATCCGGTCCAATCCGGTTCGTTACTCGGACGGTTCATTGAAGGAGACGACTCCTTTCGGAACCAGCGGTTCAAGCTAGTGAACCGGATCGTGAAAGGACCATGGATAGTGAAAAAAGCTGTAGGTAACTACAGCGCGTGTTTGTTAGGGAAAGCGCTGACGTGTCACTATCATAGAGGACCTAACTACTTCGAAATCGACGTCGATATCGGAAGTAGCGCAATCGCGAATGCTATCCTGCGCCTTGCGTTAGGATATGTGACGAGTGTGACGATTGATATGGGGTTTGTTGTGGAGGCGCAGACGGAGGAGGAGTTGCCGGAGAAGTTGATCGGTGCGGTTAGGGTTTGTCAGATGGAAATGTCTTCTGCTTGTGTTATTGTGGATGCGCCAAGGATAGGGATTGCTAAGGTTAATCATCATGGTGCTTCTGACTCGAGTGAAAGTGAAAATTAAAAATTATTTTTATTTTGTCCTGATAGGGAGGAGTAATAAAATAAATATTTGAGTTTTGTTGAAATTGTTTACTTGTACTTTTTGTTTTTCTAATTTGACAATTGGATGGACTCTGTGTATTTAGAATTTTAGATATTGTATTATTATTATTATTGGCATTGTTTTTTGTTTATTTTTTGTGGGTGGACATTTTGGGTGGGTGGTGAATCTTTAGGTTGAATTGAATGGTAGAAAAGTAGCACAATTTGATCTAGGACTTTTGACCTGAGCTGCCACTATTTATGACTCCTTTAAATAGTACTATTGGCTGGTAATATCCATGCATCACAATTTGATTTTGAAAAAAAAAAAATTGGGTTTCTAATAGTTTTGTTGTTCTTCTATCAAACAGGGACATGCTTTTGGATTATGGATTAACGACTCTATTATTTTAACTATTTCCTCTTGTTTTTCAGGACTTAAATATCGCTTTTTAATCAATTTCGAGCATTATAGTTTTTCAGCTGTTATTTAGACATGAGAATCGATATTGTCTTTCGATATCGCCCTTCGATATCATCCATATATATGAGTGTGAATGTAATATAAAATTAGCAGTCTTTTGTGTAAAACAACATTTATCAGTTGTCAATTATTCTAGCTTTATGGAAGGGTCCAATAGCAAGAAGTTGGCGAAGAAAACAACTTGGCGAATCTGATTCATTTTTTATTCTTTATATTTTTCTCACTTATTTTGTCTCTTTAGTTGTATTTTTCTCTCTTATTTTTGTCTGTTTAGTTATATTACAACGAAACTTATATTTTATTTGGATAGAATCGATTTGTAAACTCGTCTCTAAAGTTAAAATAATTATGTATATATGAAATGAATACTAAATAATTCATAAGGAAAGTAAGGAGATTGACCGAAGGCGTTGGATGATTCTGAAACGTCATGCGTTGGAGGAGGAAGGTGCTGAAACTTAGAAGTTGGAGGAGGAAGAATGACTGAAGGTGCTGAAACTTAGAAGATTGACTATCTGATACAACTGAGATATTACTCTATATCATATCCTCTTAAGGTCTGATGTTCGAATTCGAATTCCACTAGGTGCAACAATTCTTGCGTTGAGACAAATTCATAATTGGGTTCCTACAAGTAGACGGCGAGATTGATTATGCTATAAGCAAACAATTTTTGTATTGAAACAAGTCTATAACGGCGAGATTGATTATGCTATAAGCAAACAATTTTTGTATTGAAACAAGTCTATAACTGAACTTTCGCAAATGAGTGATGAGATTGATCCTTTTGATTATTTGACCGCAAAGTCGAATACCAAAATTAAAAAAAAAATTACTCTATACCTTTCTTTATCTGTCCCTTTTTCAAAACTTGTTAAGTTAAAAGAAAGAAGAAAAATTTTATTCATTAAAAGGACCATGAAAAAAAAGTAAAATATAAACTAATATGGTCATTTGATTTTAACCGATTTCAACAATTTTAAAAAGTAGTAACTTATTAAAATTGTGTTGAATTTAAATTTTACTCAAACAATTTCAAACCTTGTTTCTTGTGTTACTAAAATGCACTTGCCCTTCATAGGGAAAAAGTGGAGTGGCACTATATCTTCCAAATAAATTATCCAACATCATTTCAGTTATAGTATAAAATGAAACAATAATTAGACAACTTCTCAATTAAATTTAAACTTTCAAAATACCCTACTTAACAATGTCGTCTCAACTTTGTTACTTTCAAGTCACACAACCTCAGTTTTGAATCTTCTTCACATTAGTAAATTAATGTTTTGTTTACTTCTACACTTTACTAATGTTCCCTCTCTTTCCACACAAGAGAATTTAATTTGTGGTTTTTTCTTCACCCTTACTCTTTTCCACCTTTGAAGGAGAGACAAAAAAAAAGGTTTTAGAAAAAATATTCTTAATCTACAATAAATGTATATAACTCATCATTATCTTTGATAAGAGAAAGCATGACTCATTATCAACTTTTAAGATTTCATATTTCTCAAATTCAGCCATAATGAATAGAAGAGAGGACAAAAAAGAATTGACAAAGAAACAAGACCAACAAAATAATGTACAAACTACAAAGGATATTTTTCCATAACCTTTGTTATGCACATTTATACAACATTAGTTGCTGTACAAGAACGACGAATTTCGCCCTCCTCGTCAGTCTTAACGCCAACGCTAGTTAGTTTCACGAACGCAGCACCCCAATTGACAAAGAAAAGTTGTTGATCATTTGCAAAATCCTCCACCATTTTCTTCGTGTTAACATCGGTCAACAAAACTGAATCAGACGGGAACAGAACTCTGTGAGCTAGAAGATTTCTGTAGTACTGGTTGTCAAATAGCATAGATGTTTCAGGATCATTGTTCACTGTCACGGATGGTTGTGCAGTTACTGGACACTGTTTCATTAGCTCGTCAGCGTAATCAGTATCAATGGTTTGGTCGACGAGCCTAAGAGTTCCATTCGAGTCTTGTTGGAACCGCGACCTGAATGTGTTGCAATGAGCTGATCCTATTGTATGAGCTCCTGCAAAGGTTAAATATTAGTACGAAATATGTAACGCTAGTTCGATAAAATATAAACGATTCAAAACTTGCGACTATTTTTGGACTTAGGCGAAGAACGTGAACCTGAAAGAATGACGAGATCGAGTAAGGACAATCCTTTGGTGGAAAAGAGCTTAACCATCTCATCCATAGTAAAACTAGTGTCCACAATGTTTGGTCTAACATTTGAAACAATCGAAACCATTCCATCTCTTCTACCTGTAGGAATCTGAACCCTCGGTCCTCCAGCCTGTTTCGCAAAGTGCCTTTTCAGTCAATAGAATGTCAATGTAGAATAGAAGGATAATATAGGAAATGCAGTGGTGAACTTACAATTTCGACTGCATCTCTGGCTGCTAAAGCGATTATGTCTGCACAAGAAACAGTTCCAGGGCAGAAGATCTCAAGAAGTCTTTTTGCTGATTCTATAACAGAAAATCCTCCAACAGACCTGTTTGCTGGATCACTTTGTTCTGTATTGTTCCCTTGTAGCATCAAAGATGCATCACATCCCTGCATTTCAAATAAATAATGTCTTAGACCGTCTTAAGCAACAATCAAATTGAAAAAATCTGTCAAAGTGCCTTGTATGATTCCCTTACTATCTATGAAGCACTGACACAAACATGACACTGACATGTTAAGGACATCAGACGCATCTTCAATATAAAGTATTGATGAATGTTACATAGCTCGCTATTGCATGCAACTTCCAAGGTCATCACAACTTCAAATCTTAAAATTTTGGCTTAGAGTCTGACTTAATCTTACAGAATGACTTGTAAGATCAGGATTGCTTAAACCTTACAAGCATATTCAATGTATCAACATGCATCAATTTTCTGTTGGTGTTCAAAACTGACACGTATAGGACATCAGACACATCTTCTATATAAACTATCGATAGATGCCACATAGCTCACTATTGCATGCAACTCTCAAGGTCATTACAACTTCAAAACTTAAAATTTTGGCTTAAAGTCTACAAACTAACTCGGAAGATCAGGGCTACTCAAACTTTACAAATACATTCAGTGTATCTACATGCATCGATTTTCTATCGGTGTTCAAAACTGACACGTATAGGACATAGCTCGCTATCGCATGCAACTTCCAAGGTCATCATCACAACTTCAAACCTTAAAATTTTGTCTCAAAGTCCGACTCAATCCTACAAAATAACTTGTAAGTTCAGGACTACTCAAACCTTACAAACACTATCTAAGTCTTGTCTCTAGTCAATGTGAAACTTAAAACCACCCCACACTTAGGGACGGACACCTGAAGCAAGGACTAATGTGGAGGAAATAACAAAGATCTCAAGACCAAATCAATTTGAATTTCACATATCTGGATAAACAGCTTAATTACGCATTTATAGTATAAACATATCTATAAATTATTTCTATAATAAAAGCAAGAAAAAGTCCTAATAAGCTATCATGCAAAGCTTATGGACAATTGAAAATAAACAGAAAAACAATTTACAAACATGTAAGAAATTATTTTCATAAGTTATCTCAAACAATCTTACAGAACAAATCTATTTGATGAAGAACACCGGTTGACGACTAACCTCAACGAAACAATCATGAAAAACCAAGCGAAGGAGCTTCCCTGGAACGGAAGGATCATTAGAAGAAGCTGAACTAACTGTATTTCTTATCATCAATTCTGCATTCGGACATGAATCAGCATAAAAGCCGAAAGAGAGAGCAGCCTTAACAGATGAAACATAACAACAAAATATAAAAATAAAAGAAACTAGCATGGAAAGAAACATTGATTTTGTTGTCTCCATAGAACCAGACGTTAGGTACTTTTTTGAGGGTTCAAAGCAGTGCCTGAAGGGCAGTGTGCAGAATATTTTACTACTCTTGACTAGTTAGTGAAACACACAAACATAATCATACAATAAAATAGAGGTGTGGTACCATGGTAACAATAAAAATTGTCGTTATTTAAAACTACATTTATGTGGTTTGGTGAAGTCATTAATAGTCTATTTAATCATTTCACACATACTAAAAAATGTGAAGATGTTATTCTGGCAACTCTTTATAATAGGTGACTTGTAGTGGTAGTAACAATAACTACAGCACATGTTTTTGAGAAATGGTGTTACTAGAATTAAAGGAATGCTGGAGAATTGGCATTTGGTTATAGTTACAGTATGTACTTTGATTTAACACTTTCATCAATAAAGGACTTAATTTTTTTTTTATCATAAACACCGACAGAAAACTATAAAGATAAGAGGGGAATCAAGCTGGACAATAATGTTGATGATTGGCCAATGGACTGGATTGGTATTTAGTATGGGGTCTTGTTGTAACATAACATCAGACTAGTGATGACACACTGGTGAAGGAATCAAAATTTAAGTTTGTTTCAATTATTTTTTTGGGAAGTATGGCATTAAATGTGTTAGAAATTTACAATGAAGGCTAAAGTCAAATCCAGCCTTTTCATGCAAGGATGATGAACCAGGACCATACCTGGGTCACCAGCAATGAGAATGAAGTGTACTTGAAGAGTCCTAGTTTGGTGAATTTGTAGATTATAGGAAGAGAGTTAGCTCACAAAAATTTACTTCTATCATACTAGTTTGTACTAGTAACCTAATCTGGTGTTAGATGATCTATACAAAAAGATGAGACGTGAGAAGTATAAATTATGGGATGCCATTTGATCCCCTTAAAAACGGTTATAACCATTCTGTTTCATTCAGATTCTCTAGCACTATTTACGAGGTTTGGCTACTTTTCAAAAAAAATTCTTAGGCCTAGATTTGTAAGCCCTTTTTAAACCCATACACGAACATTTATTATTGTGATTTTTTCAAGCTAGTGTATTATGTGGTAGCTTAGTAAGAAAAAAAATCTTCAAGTCTCAAACAATGGGGCATTTATTAAGGCAACAAACAACTTACTCCCTCCATCCCAAAATATAAGAGAGAAAATAAAAAACACACTTATTAAAAAAAAGTATAAACATAACCATTTAACTTGTAAGTTTAATGAAATAAAGTGTTTAGAAAGATGTAAAAATAAATCTTGATTGGTTGTTGGTTATAGAAAAGATGAGAGAGAATGTAAACCAAATGCACTATGCATTTAATTTTGTCTTGAAAATATGAAATTAGTTTTTTTTCTCTTATATTTTGGAACAACAAAAAAACATTTTTTTCTCTTTTTTTTTTTTTTTTTTTTTTGGAAATCTTGGTATCCGGCCTTGCGACCGACTATATTCTCTGGTCTTTCCAACTATCTATTTCTTCCTTGTAATTTTATTTTTCTATTAGGGAAAAAAACTTTTCCTTCAACTCTTGCTATATTTCTGTCATTTACCTGTGTTTCCAAAGCACATTGAGCTGGTATCTGATTTTTGGATATAAGGGCAGACCTCAAAATAGAACCAATGCCAAAAATTGTAGCAAATCCCTAGAAATGGAACAAATTTACTCAACACTTGAGCTTTGATGAAAGCAAAAAGGCAAATGTGAGCAACTATAGATTGTTTTTAGCGACGGAACTTTACAATTTTTAAAATAACTTCATACATAAAATTATAGTAACGGAACTTTACAATTTTTTAGAAAATGGTTTTTAGAAAATGAGAGGATCATTACTCAAATCGACCCCACGCAGTTTAGCAGTGTCAATGCAATTGGCAAAACCATGGGTGTCAATGTATTCCCCCAATGCATGACCTAAAGACTAGACAACAGATATTGAAGGGGATAGCCACAAAACTGCATTGTAAGTTGAAACTAGCTGACTTTTGGAAAGGCCCAAGAGTTCTTTTCCCCCCTTTTCAAATGGTTGATTAAAATACATGCAACAGAAATGCAAATTATAGAGTGGAAAACCCACAATCCTGTGTGTACATCCTGAGTCAATATTGTGTAAGCAGCAGCTAGCTAGCATGTTAATTGCAACGACATATTAAAATTCAAGTCTCAGTTTCCACCTCATCATCGTCATCATCCACGTCGTCAATGGGAATGTCCTCGCTATAGTTATCACAAGGGCCTAGAATCATATACATAAATAATTGATTAAGAAAAAGGAGAAAGATGTAAACTATATGCTTACAATACATGCTTACTAGCATAACTTTTGCAATTACAACTGCACATAAACTAAATCAAATAACCCTGCTCAAAGTTTTTCAAATAAAATGCAAATGTAGTTGTGTAAACAGTTGAAACATTCAGAAATGAATTGGCATCCCATGTGTAACCAATATAGAGGATAAAATTTACCTCTTGGAATTAAAGAAGGATAAGATGACATGTCCTTTGCTTCGGGATTTCTATCAAGAAGATATGGAAGTTCCAGAAGTCGCAAAAGATATTCTGTCTGAGGATTCCGAGGATTAACTGCAAAAGATAAAATATTTTAAAATTGAAACTTCTATACTTATATTTTAAGCAATACAACAAATGGCAGTATGGCATAATGAAAATATGGAAAGTTATGAGATACTCAGCCTTCTTTTCTTTCTATATTCTAAAACATAGAAAAATCAATTAGAAAAAAAAGGTATGAATGGAGAAGACACAACACAATAGTACTTAATGTATTTAAAAAATACAAAGATCATACATTTTCAGGGCCCATTCGTGACAGTTTTTTTAATAGAAAAACCAATTTAAGGCCTTCTCATTTGTTTGTTGTAATTTTAAAAATATATATATAGAAATCAAATAAGCTGTTTTTAGTAGCTTCTCTTGAAAATCATTCTCGATACATATTTTTTTATAAAATAATTTTTTCTTAAAAATCTATAAAAATAAATCTATAAATTATTAAACACTTCATGAATATCTGTAACCAGAGAACAAACTAAACAAATCTTATTTTGCGGCTTACAATATAAACATTGTAATTGGAACATAGACATACCAGCAGAAGCACCATCAACACCGGCTTGAGAAGGATCATAACATGGAACTGTTCTAACAAACTCAGAAGGTTTACAACCCCATTCTTGTAGCTTGCTTCTAACCCACTTGCGACAGTCTTCCATTTCAAGATTTACACCTCTGTCAAAAAGTGCATACAGCTTTATTATTTTATAATTTTTTCTTGTGGGTGGAGGCAAGGAAAAAACAAGACAACAAAAGAAAATTATGTTTGACGGCTTAAACCCATAATGATATTTAATCACACACACCGAAAATCTGCACCTTTGGGCGTCAAAGGGAATACATTGTTGAACATCCGTGTTATTGCTAACCATTCTTCATCAATCTGAATCTCATAAGGTCCTGCCTCTGATTCAATTTCAACAACCTAAAGGCAGAGAACACGCCACGATTATAGTTACTAACACAAACAATTATCACAGAAGATTTCCTTTGCGTTATGGTTGTACACCTATACCTGTAAGAAATCACGCCCAGGAAGACATTTATCAAGCGCTAAGAATTTTGTCACAGGACCTCCTTCCCCATGCTGAACAACAGCAGCAAACTTGCAGTGTAAGTGTGCCGAAAACCAGAATTGCGGTTTCAATTTTTCTAGAAGTTGGGCAGCAGCTTTACTCCCAAGTCTATTTCCCTCTATCTGGAAAAATTATAAACGTGACAAATAAAACATTTGTTGTTTATTGTTATAGACAGCCAATGTGCTATATGTTCAAAGCATACATATATATTATCTATATGACTGCTCTAAAACAATTATGCATGCAACGGCTTCCCATTTACCTTTTATAAATTTATATTTATTACAAAAAAGAAATCTGATACTAGTTTACCGACCATTTTCTTAGTCTTCTAAATGCTACCTAAAATTACAAGAAAAATGAATAGCTTTAATTATTACTAAAAGCTTAAATTTCTTTTACAAACGAACATGAATTTTTTTTTTTGTTGCAATTCTTACCTCTTCCCTAAAGAAAGGCTTCCTCCGTAGAAGCGCCTCGCAATCCCCATGATCAGTGATCCTCACCGGCCAATCATGTGATAGAAAAATATCAATAGGTTCCTCAACTTGCATGAGTTTGCGAACATCGTACTCTCGAACATGATACGCAGACCTAATAGTATTTTTATCATAAGGAGGCCTCTCATAGTGCCCTGCTCCAATAATCCAATAAACAGCTAACATCATATTCCTCACTACATCTTTTCAAATCAATACTCTATTTTCACATACAACTACAAGGTAGCAACATGAACAAATAATTGCAATTCATAAACACAATTAGTAAACAAACCTGATTTATAATCAAAATGCTTATAAATTCCCGAGAGCCCGCCAATTCGTATATTCCCAAACTTAACCACACCAGCCGCTCCCAAAAAGTATATGTTAGGTGCAGCCCATCCTCCATAATACCTAAAATAGAACAAAATATAAAATTAAGGCCCTGTTTGGATAAACAGTCAAATTAAGCGCTTTTGATAAAAGAACTTATAGCAAAAGCACTTATCACTCACAGTTCCCAAAGATAATTGGAAGCTTCGTGGTTACCACCAATGAAGATTGTGGGATACGGAGCAACCTGCAACCCGGAATAGTATTTCCAGAAGGAATTCATGGTACGGTATTTCTCTGGTACGGCTAGGCTATTCAAATCGTTCTCGTTACGCACGGCCTGAAAATCGCCGCAACAAAGGAGGAGGTCGATTTTGGTGTTGTGAGATTTTTCGAGGTGTTGGAGGGTTTTGTAGACATTGTCGAGATCGCCATGCATGCATCCTTCTATTGCTATCTTCATCGTTTCAGAGTTTGATCGGAAAACCTGAAGCTAGGGTTTGGGTTTTATCGGTTGCGGTAGTTTATTGTTTTTTTTTTTCTTTCTGTTAGTTTATTGTTACTATGCATGCGAAAGAAAAATTATTTCACTTTCCTAAACCTCTTTTCTTTTTCTAAGAAAATTTATAAATTTTAATATTTTTGATAAAGTTATGAGTATTTATTTTAGAGTTTAAAGGTAGTGTACTGACCGTGTAAACGGCTTTGACTAATATACATAAAGATTTTACTTATGCACCATGCATAAGCCTACATAAGTCATTGGATCATGTATTTAATTAGTATTGAGTATTGAGTATTGAGTAGTGAGGATTGAGTAACAATTGATGTCTAGAATTTGATCCAATGATCCAAGGGTCCATAATAATCTATGCATGGTGCATAGATTTTTATCTATGCACGGTAACTGCACCTAGTGTAAACTAACTTTACACATACAACCAATCAAAATCCTTACACTTGTCATGTCATATTAGTTTTTTTAAATTAAAATTATATTTTAATTGGACACATGATTGTGATTGATTGACAGTGTAAAAATATTTTACACTGTCAATGCATATCCCTTTTTCCCTTTATTTTATTAATATCTTATGGTATTTATTTATTTTAAAAATGATATTTTGTTTAAAAGGGAAAGAAAAAACAAAAAACAAATAAGCTACTCTAATATGGTTAGGGATCAAGACTCATTCTTATGAAATGATATTTAACTCATTTGACGCAAGATTTGAAAGAACGAGGAGATCATTATTCTTCAAAGTAAGATTATATTTGACTATTCAATTTGTTCCCACATTTTCCCTCCCGTCAAGTATGATAGAACTTGATGTGTCAATTCCTTTAAGTCATCTTTCTCATTCTACAAACTAAAGTTGGGAAGTTTTACTCGTCCCCGGTCTCCTAGTTAACCATATCTATTAAGACTTTGGAGTCACTCTCGACCACCTGATTTTTAATTCTCTCATTTCAAGCTATCTCAATCCCATGTAACATCGCCCACACAGTAAGAGTCTCATACAGACCAATTTTTTCCGCATATCCTCTTATCTAATTTTTGAATGAGTCCCTAAACAAGTCTCTACACCCTGTCGTGGAAGTAGACTTCTTGCAGGCACCGTCACAATTGAGCTTGATCAAATTGTCCTCTGGCTGATCCCATTGAATATATGCTTGATCTCTGACTTTTGATAACCTAACATTTCCCTTCGCACAACCACTTGTCAGATAACTGAAAGCCTTTCTCAAAGAGAGCTTTGTTCCTCTACTTCCATAAATACTAATAAGAGATCATAAATATTGACTTCCAGTGGTCTTTGTGCGAATTCCTAATATTTCTTTTAAGATTGTAAGTCATCCAATCTCTGTCAGACAAAGAGTAAAAGTGAGTCACTTTATTAGAAGGAACAAGTTTAATCCATACTTGTATTACATAAAATCAATCTCGAAGCATATGAATTAGGTTCTGCTTCTCGCCATACTTAGTAATGAAAACCTGACACCATAAATCATTAGGATCAATCAATAAGTTTTAAAAAATTTTAAACTAAAAGGCATCATTCATTAATTGAGTTTGTTTGATGTCTAAACTACCTTGATCCTTAGGCATGCAATAAACCTCCCAACTGATTAAATGGGCCTTATCAATCGTCTCTGTATCACCCCTAAATAAACCTTTTTTGTAACTTTTCCAACTCATGACAAATAGTAGTAGGAATTTTAACATATTGAATATGAAAGTAAGGGATAAAATTCAAAACAGATTGACAACGCGTAGTTTATCCTGCCAAGCTATGTAGTCTAATTATGTCAGATGAAATATCTAACAAACTCGAACGAGGGGGTGATGGGTCTATAGTTTATATGGGGAGATGGAGAAGTAGACGAAGTGATGTAATTAACATTATCTAGCATTTTATTATTTAAATAAGAACTAGGAGGAAAATTAAGGGGGGATAAAACTTTAACCTTGTACCTTTGCCTTTTACCTTTTGAATATGTGAGATCAGCAGATTTAACAAGAGCTTTATTGCTACTAGAATTGTTGGGGCAATTTTAGATGTTTGATGTGAAGACAAAAACCCAGTATGATTATTCTTAATATAATGGGAGGAAAATAATCGTGTTCGATTTTTGTTATCCTGTTGTATGGTCATAAATCTAGAAAACCCTCAAAATCGTCTTCTTATTGAGTTGACCTTATGTACTTTAAACCACCCTTTAACGAAACCATTCAAATACCTCAGGACCCATTTCAAAGCTTCCAAATGAACTTGACCAGGATTTGCCATAAACTGACTTATTATGCTGAACGCATATGCTAAGTCCGGTCTATTACAAACCATACCATACATAATACTTCAAATTCCACTTGCATAGAAATTCCTCTTCATTATATAACCGAAAGCATCATGTGACGAACCAGAGGAGTATTGACGGTTTTAGCATATTACATTCTAAACCGCTCCACCACTTTCTTCAAGGAAATAGATTGAGATAAGAATAATTCACTCTTCTTGAGGCTTATTATGGTATCCATACCCACGATTCTTTTAGCTTCACCAAGATATTCCATCTCAAATTCACCATTCAAGATCTCCTTAATCTTACCGATCTCGTTTTGGCTAGAGCTTTTAATCAAAATATCATCAACATATAAAAGGAGGTAGATTATGACTTTCTTGTTCCTCTTCAATATGTATACATAATTGTCATAATTACTTATTACAAAACCATGTTTAAAAGAAGGTAGATTATGACTTTCTTGTTCCTCTTCAATATGTGTACATAATTGTCATAATTACTTATTACAAAATCATGTTTAAGAATAAATTCATCAAAGATAATATCACTGTCTTGGGCTTTGTTTTAGTCCATACAAAGATTTCTTCAACAAACCTACCTTAACCTTATCTTCTACAAAACCTTTAGGTTGTTATACTTAGATTGTAATTTCAATGTATCCATGTAAGATGGAAATCTGTTAATCAAGTACGTTATTGTATCAACAATTTCACCCTAGAAACTCTTTGGTAATCCAACTCCCAACAACATACACCTTATTCTCTAAAAAATGGTTATATTCATGCATTATGCCAAGCTATTTTAGTGATGTTTTCCACTAACGATTATATGCCTTTTGATACCATGTTTCATGTAAAACTCATTGAACTGCTCTGAAACAAACTCCAGGATAATGTTAGTTCTTAATACATTCATTTTAGTTTCTAATTGATTCGCTATAAGAGTATATCATTCATTAAACTTTTCAAAGGTGTCATTTTTACTTTTCAGAATGTAAACCCATACTCTTCTAGATAAATCATCAATAGTAGAGAAGAAATAGAATCCATCCCAGGAGTTGCCACCCTTGTCGAACCCCATGGATCTACGATAACATACTTAAAAGGTCTACCCGAATTATGCACACCACTAAACTTCGCCCTGTGTTTTTTTCCTAAAATACAATTATCACAAAATTCCAATTTATTTATTCTATTTCTCCCTTTCAAACCTTGTTTAGCAAGTACAATAATACCTTTTTCATGACATGCCCTAATCTCCAATGCCACAACTTAGATTTATCAAAAAGTTTAAACTAGATACTGATGCATAAACAATAGCAGTGGAACCATCCAAAATATACAACCCACATATTTTGGACCCTTTAGCCATTATTAATGCACCATACAAAAATTTTCAACACCCTACATTCAATTCTAGTGCAGTATCCTAGATAATTAAACATGCTTATGGGTAACAATTTTTGCTTAAGTTTAGGAATATACCTCACACTGCGTAGAAGGAACTCACGATCATTGAACATTTTCTCTTTGACTGTACCAATACCAAGAAATTTGCAAGCCTTATTGTTTACGGGTCAAACGATTCCACATTCTTTCAGATATAAAGTTTTAAACTATTATTTCCTTGGACACATGTGATAAGAGCAACCTGAGTCCATAATATAACTCTTTTCTGTTTCCAAACCATTTACCATTAGTGCACCAACACTTTCATAACCATCTTCGTTTTAGACAATTGCATTATAAACAGAATCGCCATTGTTCCCTCTTTCAGGACAATCCCTCTTAAAGTGATCAGTTTTGTGACAAGTGAAACATTTAAACTTTGAATTAACAAAAACATTGGACTTGGACTTTGACATGGATCTCTTCCCTTTTTGGTTTCCTCTATTATCACTCCTTCCTCCTGAGACACTTAAGTCTTCACCACTATCATTAACCTTCAAATCTTTCAACTTTGATAACTCATTTGATCTTATGGTCGTCTGGACTTTATCCAAAGTGATAGTTTCTTCTCTACCATAAAAAAAGACATTCTTAAAGTGCTCAAAGGACCGGGATAATGAGCTTAACAAAATTATAGCCTTATCCTCATCTTCAATTTTCACATGCATATTTTGCAAATCATCAATGATCTTGTGAAATTCAACGAGCTGCTCCACAATAGATTTATTCTCCACCATACAGAAAGAATAAAGTTGCTATTTCAGACACAGCCTATGAACCAATTAATTTTTCATATATAATAATTCAAGTTTGACCCACATCTCAGTCGCGGTCTTCCCCTTCACGACTTTCCTTAATACTTTATCTCTGAGGCACGGGATAATGATATTTATGCTCTTATCCACCATATCGATATTCTCTGATTGTGTAAGGATTGCAGGCATTAATGCCTCTCCGTTCAATGCTTTTACACACCTTTTTTAATTAGTATTACTTGTATTTTCACCTTCCACAATTCAAAGTTGTTGTCTCTGAAAAACTTCTCGATGTCCTATTTAGAATCCATGATGCTCACTTGTAAACTTAACCCCTTTTCCTCCACTATAGGTGTCACTTGTTGTGAAATTGATAGAATAATTAAAATCACTCCAAAAGAATTATTAAGAGTTCAATCACACCAAGAAATTTGGTGTGTGGAACAAAAAATAATGGCAACCACACAAATGACCTCAAACAATAAAATAATAATAGGCTAGAACATAGGAAATTTGTTTACCAAATTCGATCAAATCGATCTACGTCTGAGAGAGATAACAACTCTCAAATTCACTATACTTCAAAAGTTGTTACAAGAGATTACAATATGATTTACAAGAAAATAACCTTTGGAGTTTCCAAAAAAAAAAAAAACCCTATTTTCTATCCAATTTTTCTCAATCTCTCAAACTTTCAATATAAGAATCACGCAAATCAAGCCTATATAATGCTTTGTAATCCTCATAATAACTCTCCCCTAGATTTTTAAAATTTATGCACACGGTAGTTTACAAACACCTTTACAAAGTTTCCATTGGAGCATGTACTCAGTTGTAATCTAATTTCTTAATTCATATTCTATTTCCTTGTTGCTTTATCATTCATCTGCTTTTATCTTATGCATATGTCTATGTTTAAAAGTATGTATGTGTTTATCTTCAACATGTGTGAGTAGTTTTATTTAGATTTAGGACCATGGTAATTGTCTAAACGATAGACCTTATGTAGGTTATCAATTCGCCGTTTGTTAACGAGATATTTTATGCTTGCTCTAATCTTTTAGGATTTAAAATTTATATTTCTACGAAAGTAGAGATAGTCTTAGATATCATTCATATATTAAAAGAGTATGTTTGTTATCCGAGCTAGAAAGAGTAGACAGTTAAACCAATACTACAAAAGTGATTGTGGATTAACCGGAAAAAATCCTTAATAAATAGAAAATCTTAAAGGATAATGAAGGAATGAATTACACTACAAAAATAGGTACTTCATTCGTTCAGAACAAAATCATACAATGCCGAAATAATATAGGATCATTTTTACCTATTCATTTATGCAAAAACATACATTCTCGTAATAGAATGATAAACGAGAGTTTACATGAACGAGCCATAGACAAAATTCATAATTCTAAATCTCTCTTTATTATTAAAATCAATCAAAATGATCACTTCAAAACCAAATTGATCATCATGTTAATTAATTAACAAAATAGATAATTTCAATACTCAAAACAATCTCAAGAGAAACCATTTATTTCTTAGTAGTGTTAAAGATAATCTTCAGGTAGTCCTAGATATTTTTGCTAGTTGGCAAGGTACTTCTATTCCATCACACCACAATGTTTTTTTCTTTATTTTTTGACTCAAATAAACCCTAGATCACACCAAAAAAAAACACATGACAATACGTGCACTCCAAATGCTGAATTGGTTGTCATCATATAACGTGTAGGAACATACTACTACTTCATTTATCTGGTATGAAAACATATAGCATGGGTTTAAAAAACAAACAATTATTAAGTAGGACAACTTTGTTTTTAAGATACTAACCACACATCATAGGATAGTCCATTGCCATAATGCATCTATTTTAGCCAAGTTTGAAAATAAGGATAAAAATCTCAATGGGAGTTTTCAGTTTGTTTCCTACGTTTTGGTTTTACACTAAAACCTCTTATGAGTATGTGGACCACATAGTAGTTTTGATGTGTTTGTATTGTGCAAAACTATAACAAATATATCCTTAAATTGAATTGCATTAAACTAAAATCAAATTTAATTATTTAAATAATTAATAAACTAAATTGTATATTATAAATAATTAAATTAACTAATTTTAAATTAAAAGTAGTTGTTTAATTAATTATTTTTAAAAAAGAGTATTCAAAAATGTTTTTTAATAACAAAAAAATCTTATTAATTTTTTTCTTCGGAAAAACAACAAAAATATTGTAAATTCTTTCTTAAAAATAAAAAAGGAATTTTAAAATAATTTTTTAATTTGCAAAATAAATAAAGGAAGTTTTAAATTATTGTTATGAAAAATTATTTTTTCTTCGAAAAAAAAAAGTTATTTTTTCTAAATTAATAAAGTCAAATTTTAGATGTTTTTTTTTTTTAAAAAATTTATGAATAAAAAAAAAATTCTTAAAGAATATATAGTTTTATAAAATTAGTTCTAAAGAAATTTAGGGAAAAAATAATACAAAATCAATATTTAACAAAATAATTGAGAAAGAAAGTCGTGAACTAAGATCACAAATCACCTCATCACAACCCATATTATGCCAAGTTAAAACCTCAATCCTTTATTGATTTATACATATGAAATGTTTAACTGGGGGTCAGTTTTGACATCAAACCGTGATTCTCACTATCAAGTCCAGCGCCAATCACCACTAAATTAACTAACGATTGATCACAATCATCGATTTACTTGAAAAAATAGTTTTGTTTTAAGTTTTTCAAATGTTATGAACAACTAAATGTCAAATCAAAACAAATCATACCCGAGATTTCTAAAAACGTAAAAATCATACACTCTAAAAGTATCATGCCTTCTATGTCAATAGTCATCTATGATGGCCAGAGGAGCATTCATAGTATCCAAGGCAAGACCTACCAGATCAAGCATATAAACGATCAAACTAATCGTTTACCTAAAATCTCAAACACAAATCCCATGATGCTAAGAACTCATGTTGCCCACAAAAACACCATATTGGGTCGAAATCAAAAGAAGTCTCGAGAATTAAATGTTAACAGCGAGTCTGATACACCTATGAACTCTCCCAAGAGGTTGTAAGAAGATCATTCTCTAATTTTGTATATAAATTGTTGTAAGATATTAAACTTCCTTGATTTGATTAGATGGATTATATAAAAAAGGAAAACTAACATGTGTCTCAAAGACATATATTAATGAATTATTTATAAAAATATTTTCTTAAAACGCATACATTCCATATATCATGCCCTTATAACACATATGAGTATACCTATAGAAAAAATTAGACAAAGTTTGCTAAGAACCCATGTTGTCCACAAAAAACCGATCTAAGTTCATTCACTACCTCCGCCAAAATTTGCTCCAAATCACAAACCATAACTGACCCAAAAAATATCTCACAATTTATATGCGGCAAGAGAATTCTCCACCACCATCCCCACTTACCTAACAACGTCAACTAATCGTCAAATTTATTAGGTAGAAGGTTGCACCGTTTGTAAGATAAAAGATCTTGCTGTAAAAAAAATAAAAATTATTTCTTTTAATAAAATTTAATTATATTTTATATCAATTCTACGTGTGAATTGGATTTATATTATGTGTCACAATTTCATTTTGAAGGTAAAATCATAAATAATACGTGGCTATGAATGGTACACAAGTTTTGTAACCACACACCCACCTGAAAGTCTCTCTTTTGATTCTACTTTATTTTCCTCAACCAGTTTCCAGTGCTACCTCTTTGATCTCCCTTCATGGCGTTGGTGAATTCATTTCTTCTCCCCACAAAAAGCCATCTTGCTTTGCATGTTTCACCTCCACCATCCAAAAACACACTCCTTTGTACTAGCCCATCTTCCAACTTCAGTTTCAACAAAGCCTTGTCATCAAGAAGAAGGAAGCAAACATGGTATGTTGCTGCTGCGGCAGATGTCAAAGCTGCTTCAACTTTACTTGATGGGGAAGAAGATCACAAGGTTCTAGTGGGACCTTCCGTTGAGAGAGAGGTTGTAGATTATGATTGGACAGAGGAATGGTACCCTTTGTACCTAACTAAGAATGTGCCACATGATGCACCATTGGGTCTCAAAGTGTATGATAAGAACGTTGTTTTGTTTAAAGATGGTAATGATAAGTTTCAATGCTATGAAGATCGATGTCCTCACAGGTTGGTTATACTTTATCTCACTTCTAACTGAATTTAGACTCTGAACTGATGCGGAAGCCTTAGGAAGCATTGGATTTAGAGTGAGAAAGTTCACTTTCAACTGTCATTTGTGATCAAATGATTCACAGTGAGTTCATAGTTGATTTAACCAAAGCTGCATGCTATCTGATTAAACGCAAGTAACTTGAGTTTTTCTCAATTGATGTAGATTTTGTAGCTGCACTGTGTATATTTAGTGCTAATGTTTGGTTTTATTGTTTTATAACATGATTTGAAATCAAACTCAAGGAACATAAACCTAGGTTGTCGATAGCATAGTTGTCAAGATCTCGATCTAGATCTTTAAATCTTAAGATTTTACGATGTCACTCACCCCCAATTATCTCGATCTTAAGTAGAACCGCTTGTTGAAAATTTGCAAAAGCATGCCTTTTGAAAGCCGAGAAGGATGAAAAGATGCATAGGCATAACAATTACGGTTCAACGATGATGAATGCATTCCTTTTAAAATGGTGAAGTTTTAGATTTAGGGTTTAGAGAATAAACATCTCACTTGTAGGGTTTGTTTTAAATAATTGACTTATGATAGACCTAGTAATTTATCAAATATGTCCCTAATATCTAAGAAATGTTTCATGTGGTAGTAATAAAGTATGAAAACTCAATCATGCAATTTAAAGAATATGAAAGAGTCACTTTCCCACTAATACACTTGCCTACTAAAATATATCATGTAAAAATATGTTAAATATATAGTATTGATTTTTTAAGTTAGTAGGATCTTACGATTTATGTCGCGATTTTATGTTTTACAATCTTGCTGCCCCCTCTAGATCTTTCAAAAATAATTGGGTAGAATCTTCCGATCTTAGCTATGGTTATATATTTTACGATATTTCTATTCCCTCCCGATCTTATGCAAGATCCCAGTCTTGACAACCTTGGTCGATAGCACGCTATAGCGGCACTACAGTAGCATAGCGGTACCGGACCTCATCGCGACGCTTTTGGGCTACTAAGAAGTGAAGTTAATGTGGTGGAACTTAGAAGTGAAGATGAGACAAACGGGATGTCATTTTGTTTAAGTTTGTCTATGTTTAGAATTTGGTTTAGTCATTTTGAGTACATTTATAATTTGATTTTGATGAGAACTTATATATTGATGGTGCTGTTGGAATTTATACATGTTGCAACTTGCAACTTATGTTTTTTAAGGCATTATGTATGTTGTTGGAACTTCTTTAAGTATTTATGTATTCATGTTAAGTATTTAACTTGGTTTTTAAATATCACAATAGCAGTCATCTCGCTATCCGCTATGTCGCTATAACATTTTGGTGGTACGGCGCTACGTGCAGCAGCTATCCAAGATTAACAACCTAGACATAAACTAGTTCAATTTAAAACTAATTCAATGTGTTTGTCTGATAATGAGTCTATATTAATATGTTTCAGAATAAGATATTGCTTTTTGTAGATTATTATGTTAGTTATCTTTCTGCAATAGTATCAGTTTTACAATACTTTTTATACATGAGAAAGAGACTAGGTATTTAGCACCTCCATGTATATGAAATTCTGTTTTTCTTTTCCCTTTCAAAATGCTTGTCTCTGGACCTTATCTTTTGTTTGATTCAGGCTCGCAAAACTATCTGAAGGCCAGTTGATTGATGGAAGGCTTGAATGCCTATATCATGGATGGCAATTCGAAGGCGAGGGAAAATGTGTCAAGATACCTCAGGTAGCTTTCTCACCTAAACCATATACCTTTATTTATGTTGCTTCCAAGCTAAATGCCATATAACCACATGGTGCTAATAAGTAATTGTTTTCTTTGATTTCAATAGCTTCCAGCAGATGCCAAAATTCCCAAATCAGCATGTGTTAAAACATACGAGGTGAGGGACTCTCAAGGTGTTCTTTGGGTATGGATGTCTCCAAAGACACCTCCAAATGTAAGTAAAATACCTTGGTTTGAGAACTTTGCGAGGCCAGGGTTTCAAGATATTTCAACAACTCATGAACTCCCATATGATCATTCTATTCTGCTGGAAAACTTGATGGATCCTGCTCATGTTCCAATCTCGCACGATAGAACGGATTGGACTGCAAAAAGAGAAGATGCACAGCCACTAAGTTTTGAGGTGACTGAACGAACTGATAGAGGGTTTGCAGGTTGGTGGGGACGAGAGAAAGATGGTTCTAGGCCTAACTTCTTACGGTTCGAGGCTCCTTGTGTTCTACAAAATAACCGGGAAATCGTTGATAAAAATGGTGAAATAAACCACTTCAGTGGTTTGTTCCTTTGTAGACCAACAGGGCAAGGAAAATCTATGTTGATAGTGAGGTTTGGAGCAACAAAAAGATCTCCATTAATAAAACTATTTCCTGAATGGTACTTCCATCAGAATGCAAGCAAGGTTTTTGAACAAGACATGGGATTCCTATCATCTCAAAATGAAATTCTTTTGAAAGAGAAGGTTCCAACAAAGGAGCTGTACCTCAATTTAAAATCATCAGACACGTGGGTTGCCGAATACCGAAAGTGGATGGATAAAGTGGGACACGGAATGCCATATCATTTCGGCCACAGCACTATTTCCTTGCCTAAAGAGCCTGCTGTGGTTGAACATGCACCTGCCGGACTTGTGGCAGGACTATCAGCTTCCTCGCCTGCAAAGGGAGGCATCGGAACAATGCATGCTCCAAATTTAGCAAATAGATATTTCAGACATGTAATACATTGCAAGGGATGTAGTACTGCTGTCAAAGCTTTTCAAACTTGGAAAAATGTCCTCTCAGCTGTGGCTGTTGCATTTGCTGCATTGGCAATTCTGGTATCTGGGAGACAATGGAAAGTCCTTCTTTTGGCATCTGCATCCCTTTGCTCTGTAGGAGTATATGCCTGTTCAACAGCTATTACAATGAATACAACCAACTTTATTAGGGTACATAGGAGATTGTGAGCAACAAGTTGTAAAAAAACCTTTCCAATGGGACACTTACAGTATATATAATGGTTGGATGGCATGTGATGTTTTTTCCAATTGTGTTATTTAGACTTGTACATGTTATTATACAAAGAACAAAAGTGAGTGCTGCATCAGGCTGACAGATGAAGCATGAGGTATAATACAACTTCATTCCTCCCAGCTTGAAACATATGTCACCATTTCCGTATTATTATTTCATCTAGGATGTTGGAGGCTCTTGCAACCACATTGCATGAAAGTCCGAATCCTTGACAATTTGAGCGGCACATTGATACCTCAAGAGTGAATAACAACAAACTAACAACAGAATAAGTCTCTCTTGCAAATTGTTCTATGCTTAAATTCAGTGAAAATAATACAACTAATGTTTCTAGATGGAACTTCACAAAGCATGTAGTCACAAAAAACCACCATTTGCATTCAAAATCACTCGCCCATGCAGATAAGCCGCAAATCAAAATCAGGCGAAGGAAGAAAGCAATGTTGATTGTAAAAGCAAAATCACAAAATATTCATAAGAACATAACATTGCTAACGTTGAAGATCGGCAACAAAAATAACAACTATTAATCAATATAACAAAAAGTTTGATTATGAGAGCAACCAGCTTCGCCCCTATAATATCCTTCTACGCATCCAGCTGCTTTCGGGGAATTTTTCGCATTAGTTAACTCTTTCTCCGCCTTTGTTCGGGATTCCTCTACCTTAGTTAGAGAAGATCAAAACTTCCCAATAGTCTTCTCATTTTCTGACAACAACCCATTTTTGTAGAATTTTGTAAAAGCAATGAGTTGTTGCTCATATCTTGCTCAACTCTTTTGTGTTGTTTGTACTTAAGCATCTGTATAATATGCTTTTGAGAAGCACTCTTGTAAACACAAATTGTTAATCAATTTCTATTGATTGTTCCTTAAGCGACTAGTCTTAGTCTGGATACTCAAGAAGACGGTGACTGATTGTCATCGTGGGAAATCTTCTTTAGGGGGAAAGTTGGGTCGAAATTTTTAAAGGATTCGTTAATCGTTATATCTCTTAGGGGGACCAGTTGGGTCCGAATTCTTAAGGGATCACTAACAGAATTGATCAATGTTTGGTTGTTAGTCACAGGCAGTTGGTCTGTGCAATTTTAATCATTTCTATGATTAGTGGATTAAGTCATTTTCTAACGCAAAATCACCTTGGCGGGTGGATAGGACTAACATTTTCTAAGAGGAACCTGGATAAATGAATGTGTCATCTTTCTCTTTATTGCATACGCTAATGTTTATCTTAAACGAATATATTTCTAAAAGGGCAAAGTTTTGAAAACCCATTCAAACCCCCTTATCTTTTTCTCTACCTTCAAAGTTTTCATCGATGTGGCACTGAAAGAATTGATACTGAGATTTAACGAAGAAAAAGTCGTCTACAACGTGTTTGAAGCAGTGTTGTAAAAACCGGACCGGCCGGTCGGACCGGGAACCGGCCAGATTCGCTTGGAGGATCGCCCGTGTCGTCGAACCGGAGAAAACCGGTGCGAACCGGTGTCAACCGGGAAAATCGGTGGTTTGTGCGGATCGGTGGTTCAATTGTTTTTATTTTTTTTAATTTTCTTTTACTCAAAACGGTGTTGTTTTGAGTTTTTTAAATTTAAAAAAAATATTTTATTTCCAGCACACAGCCACACAGCCACACGCATACCCCTATCTTTGTTTCAATCTGCAGAGATAAGCCACACAGCAACCATACGAAGAACAACAACAACAACCGTCTGCAAAAATCTCCACCGCGTCCGCTTTCTTCCCCTCCACCGCGCATCCATCATCAATCTTGCCGCACCACCGTATGTTTTCCCATTGTTGATTATCATATGTGTTAAAAAATTAGGGTTATTTTAAATTGAAATTGAAAATCTGTGCGTTTGTAGTACAGTAGTAGTTTTATTCAATGTCAATCTTGTAGTAGTTTTATTCAATTTGTGTGTTTCTTGATTGAAGAAAGACATAGAAAAAATTTGGTAACCATCTTTGTTTTACTTTAAACAACTACTGTGAATCAATCTGATCGCAGTGGGAAACGATTTCTTCATGTTGCATGTTGGTCAAACAATGTATGGTCGGTATAATTATTTGAGTGCTGTCTGCTGTTAAGTGAGGCAGTGGCTTGCACGTGCAGAACAAATAAGAGTGGTTTTTATTTTTCAAGTTTTATAATGCTAGGGCACTATTATTATTAGCTTGAGTTGATATGTTTTCATATTTGCTTTATGGAATTCATAGGATAAAGCAACACTTGGCTGGAATAGTAGGAAATGTTGAAATTTGTAAGAAAGTGTCTGCTGAAATTCGTTTCCAGATGAAACAATATTTCAATGTGCGGAGCAAGAAAAGAAAAGCTTCAGATGTGGCTGAAAGTGAGTCATTTATTGCGGAGGGAGGTAAATTGCAAATTGGCGCATCTAAAAAGAATGACGCTCGTATTGGTACTTATTTTTTACCAAGAACAACTCCGGGAGCTCAGCCCACTTTAAAAGTGTGATGCAAAGTAAAGAAGTGATAGAAAAGTGTGATCTTGCTATTGCCAAGTGGTTTATTGATGCATCTATTCCTTTCAATGCTGCAAATTCACCGTATTTTCAACATGCAGTTGATGCTCTTTGTTGTATGGGTGCTGGATATAAAGTTCCTACCATGCATGCTCTTCGTGGTAATTTGTTAAATAAGTGGGTTGATGACGTGAAGATACAGATAGAGCGATATCGTTCTATTTGGAAGGATACATGTTGTACTCTTATGGCAGATGAGTGGACTGATCGTTGTAGGAGAACTCTTATCAACTTTTTAGTTTATTGCCCCAAAGGAATTGTTTTCATAAAGTCTGTTGATGCCTCAGGTGCTTCTAAAACTGCAGAATAATTGTTTAAGCTTTTCAAGGAAGTAGTGTTGTATGTTGGACCGAAAAATGTTGTTCAAATTGTTACAGATAATGCTGCAAATTATGTTGCTGCTGGAAAGTTGTTGGAAAAGGAGTTTCCTAAGTTGTTTTGGTCTCCTTGCGCAGCACACTGTATTAATTTGATGTTGCAAGACATGGGGAAATTGGATGAAGTAAGTGAGGAAGTGTCACATGCTTCAAAAATTACCAAATACATATATAATCATTGTTTTGCATTGTATTTGATGAGACAAAATACAGGTGGAAGAGAAATACTCCGTCCTGCTCCAACCCGCTTTGGTTCTAAAGTACTCAATTAGTTTATGTTGCAATTAGACTTTGTAATATGTACTACTTTGTTATGTGTAATACTTATGTTTAAATTTGAACTAAATTTGTGATTTTTAAGTGCTGAGCAAACTATATTTGTGCTTTTTAAGAGCCTTAAACTATATGGATTATTAGTATTTTCAGCACCTAATGCACAACTTCTGAATTTGTGATTTTTAAGAGCCTTATTTATAGATTATGCTGTTAATGGATCAGCTTTTAAGAGCTAGTTATAATTTTTTTAGAGATTGAATGATCCAGTTCGACCGGTTTTATACCTATATAGTTTTATTATAATGACATGTTTAATCCGGTTTGGTCATGCGGTTCGACCAGTGACCCAGTGGTTCGACCGATGAACCGGTGACCCAGTACCCTCACCGTTTTGATGGCCGGTCCGGTTTTTAAAACACTACTACTATGTATTAAATCTTTTACACACACATGGTGAAGTTTTAAATTTAAGAGGGCTGCTATGTTTCTTGTACACACACATGGTGAAGTTTTAAGTTTAAGAGGGCTACTATCTTTACACAAAAAATCAGGCATGTTACACTTTCACTATAATAATACAGCATATGTACCGGTGTTGGTGTGTGTCAAAAAAAATATATAATTATTAAATATTTAAAAGATAAAATCGTATAGAAATATGGTGTAAATACTTAATGTAAAATTATCATTTCTCTGAATTTAAATATGATAAAGTATGAAACAAATAGATTTCTACAATTTTTCTTTTGGGAGGGATACCATTGTTAACTTGTGAGAGACATACCACTTGTCCACCTAAAACCTTAAGAAGATAGTGAGGACACTCTAAACTAATTATGGTTCGGACAGATTCTGCTATTGGACGCGCATTTATTTTAAATGTATATTTTTTAATAAAAAATATATATATTAAAAATAATTAACATCTTGATCAGTAACTTCATGTTTCCGTTAACATTCAATATTTTGACCAGTAATTCATATTCATATTAATATTAAATATTGTGATTTTCTTCTTAACGTGGCTATTATCCATTTGTTTAATGCTATTTGGCTAGCACGCAATAGTGTGAGATTTAAAGATCGTAGCATTTCTCCTGCTTCTTCGATCGCGAGTATTGTCTCCGTTTGTAGTCTAGCCGGTAATATTTTTAAAATTCCTTCCTTCATCAATATTCATGAATTTGAGGTGTTTAAGAAGTTTAAGGTCAATATCCAACCTCCTTCCTCTCCTAAGATAGTGGAAGTCATATGGAAACCTCCCCCATGGGATTGGATAAAAATCAATTGTGATGGTGCTTCTCTAGGCAATATGGGTCCTTCTGCTTGTGGAGGTACTGCTAGAGACTATGATGGTAGGTTCCTACTAGGAGCCTTTGCTAATTTTATTGGTGATTCTAACACTCTCATTGCCAAATTCACTTGAGCTATGTTAACTATTGAGTTCTCCCATGAGAGGGGTTGGAGAAAGATTTGGATTGAATATGATTCTTTAGTTATGGTGTGTGCTTTTTTCCCTCCTTTCTTTGTGCTTTGGCAACTTCGTACAAGATGGGTCAACTGTGTTAATATTACGGAAAGTATTTCTTTTGTGGCGTCTCATATTTTCCGAGAAGGAAATAGTTGTGCGGATTCTCTGGCTAATATAGGTCTAACTATTACTGATTACACTAATTATAGTAGCATTCCTAGTTTTTTGCGGGCAGATTTTGAAAAGAATAGGCTTGGTTTGCCTTTCTTTAGATTCATTTCTCCTTGAGGGGGTTTTGGTTATTGTCCTCCCTCTTCATTGTAACAGTTTTTTTGGTGATATTCAATCTTATTAAAAAAAATACTGTGATCAATAACTTCAGGTTCCCGTTAATATTCAATATTGTGATCAGTAACATCATATTTCCGTTAATATTCAATATTTTGATCAGTAACTTCATGTTAATCTTAAATATTGTGATAAGTAACTTCAGGTTGCCGTTAATATTCAATATTGTGATCAGTAATTTCATGTTCCCGTTAATATTTAATATTGTGATCAGTAACTTCAGGTTCCCGTTAATATTCATTATTTTCATCAGTAACTGCATGTTCCCGTTAATATTCAATATTTTAATCAGTAAGTTCAGGTTCCCGTTAATATTCAATATTGTTATCAATAAATTCATCTTACTGATTAATATTCAATATTTTAATCAGTAACATCAGGTTTCCGTTAATATTCAATATTGTGATCAGTAACTTCATGTTCCCATTAATATTCAATATTGTGATCAGTAACTTCATGTTCCCGTTAATATTCACTATTTTGATTAGTAAATTCATGTTCCTGTTAATATTCAATATTTTAATCAGTAACTTTAGGTTCCCGTTAATATTCAATATTGTGATCAGTAATTTCATGTTCGTATTAATATTTTAATTAGTAACTTCATATTTCCGTTAATATTCAATATTTTAAACAGTAATTTTATGTTCCCCGTTAATTTTAATATTTTGATATGTTACTTCATGTTCCCGTTAATATTTAATATTTTGATTTAATAAAAATATTTTTGATTTAAAGATGTTATGTAACATTTTTTTTTGGTTGGAATAGAATTACAAATGATACAGTCTTCTAAAAAGTATTATATATTACATTTTCAAATTGTAGTAGTAAATTTAGATCAATAAAAGAATTCTCCCCATATACTATTTTTTAATAAAAAATATTTGGATTATAAATACCATTTTTCGAATATAAAAATATTTAAACTAATAATAAATTTTTCCGGTATATGAATATTTATTTTGTTTAGGTATCATTTACAAAAATATTTGAATAAATAGTATTTTTTTTCTCTCATATATAAAAATAGCATCGCTTAAAAAAATCTATTAGAAAAATAATTTGAAGATTAGAAAAATAATCCATAAGTTGTAAATAATGCAAAAAAAAAAATCAAATAATTTATTGATTTCATATATAAAAATATTTTCTCATGATAGAATAAAACAAATATGATCATTATTGATTATTATCATCAATTATAAACTATTAAAATAAATATGATCATCAACTCAAAAATAGTAGAATAAAAAATAATGGTATGCATCAACACATTATAGATTTGAAAGTATCAGAATTAAATAATAGAAAAAAAATTAAATATGAACAAAAGCATCAATTAGCAGCAGGCCAAAAGTATATGTAGAAGAAGCGTGTGATACCACCCAAAAAAGTGATGATGTGAAATACAACAGAGACATTAAATGGTCTGAGAAGTGATGAGAGAAAGGAAATAATAAAAATTTATTTGATGAAAAAACCAAAAAGTAGTTTTAGTTAGAAGCTCAAAAAGCAAAAGAAGTGATGATCGAAAGAAAATAATAAAAAATTTATTTGATGAAAAAACCAAAAAGCATCTTTAGTTAGAAGTTCAAAAAGTAAAAGGTGGCATGTAGAACCAAAAGAAAGAATTAAAGCTAGCATATGATAGAAGTAGTAGGAGCTCAAAAGACATCCACATGGAGCTTTGTTGAGGCAGAGGGGTAAAATTGGATTTTCAACAACTATGAATTTTTTTATATAATAGATATCTCACATTTAATATCTATATCTATAATATATAAAAATTTATTGTTTTGTAATTCACCATAATACCCTTTGGTTATCTTAGTCTAAATTAATATTTTTTTGGGCAAATAATGTCTTTTACTAGTTTATTCAAAATCCAATCAATAACTTTTTTAAATTTCAAACTTTTCCTTTACCCAAAATATGGAAGTTCACGCCATCTCTCTCTTCCCAACATCATATCTCTCTCTCTCTCTCTCTCTCTCTCTCTCTCTCTCTCTCTCTCTCTCTCTCTCTCTCTCTCTCTCTCTCTCTCTCTCTCTCTCTCTCTCTCTCTCTCTCTCTCTCTTCCTCTTCTTCTTTCTTCATTTTTCTCTCTTCCATCTTTTCCTCTTCTTCTTTTTTATCTCTTTTGCTGCCTTTGATTTTGAAATCCTATTTTTCCCTCTTCATTTCTTCACTCTGAATTTCTTCTTCTTCTTCAAAGGAATCAAACATTTCAAAAACGATAAACGGGGTACCAATCAGAATAGGGATACGACAGCGGATCTGGCATTTTCAGTGATTTTACGGCGACATGTGGTTTCGCGATGGTGGATCTGTCGTAAAGCTCCGAAATTTATGCACATATTTTATGTATATATTAATTGGTATTTTATATGTGCATATTTTAGGGTTTCTTATCCATTTGTATATGTGCATATTTCTTAGGGGCTAGGATGAGGATCTTATCCTTGGCTGGGGAACGGTCCTCTGTAACGCAGAGTGCAATGCAAAAATACGAATATATCACGCTTATTTTGGCGATCCTTGGCCTCACCATAATAAACACAAACAAATCGCCAAACTTGATATACAAATCAATATACTGCTACAACAAACACTAAATACAATGAGCAAATATAGCAACAAAAAATGGTAACTAACATCACTCGATGCGCTAAGACGCAAATCACAAAAGCAAGAAAAATTTAGAGGCACCTTTGTCACTTCATTACAATAAAATGCATTGTTTCCTTCGTAAAGCAAGCAATTAGGGTTTTAACACCCAAAATAAATATTCCGTTGTGGCCGATGAATTCAGGTGGTCTGACTTAAACAGACAAATTTTGCAAGGTAAAAAAGAGAAAACCCCGAAGTTATAATAATTTATAAATAATGATAGTGATAAAGCGAAGACAAAAGAAAAGCTCTAAAGTGAATAAAACTTTAATCATCAACGTAAAATATTTACATTCCTTGATTTTATATGCAGTGATGGCTTGAGCAATTTTGTCCAAGAAGGGAATTTCATCAATTTCAGTCAACTTGCTTCTAGCTAGATAATCATTGATGACTTCAAGAGAGAACTTCATACAACACCATCAGACATACACTTTCTTGAATTCATCACTTCCTTCCTCATTTCACTCAAGAGAGAGATTGACAATGAACTCCATAACCGGCTTTTCATAGCATGGTCAAATATCTTATACAAATTTTATTAAACCAAATTCCTTGAGTAATTTCATAACTTCATGACCCCAAAATCATCCTTACTTATCCCCCTTTCAATGGTAATCCTTCTCTAACAAACAAATTTCCATTTTTTTAACATTCTCTTAAGTATGAAAGGATACGTGTTCAAGAGGAACATCAGGAACATTAATATGAATTTTTTTCCACCAATATTTTTCTTGACTGAGGGCCCGATGTCCAAGACATCTCCTCCAGTATCATACTCAAAGTCACTAGATGACATCAGTTTTCTCTTAAGACTCTTCTTCTCAGCAGGAATACTTTCATCCTTAATCCTTTTTGCTCAAAGTTTATTTGTTGTTATCCTAGTTTCTTTAACAAGTCCATCCTTTTCATTATTCTTATTCTTGTTCTTTGTGGAAAGAGTCCTTTTAACAATAGGTTCCTAATCAATTTTCGTTTCTTCCTCACCATCATTTGTTTGTTTATGAGTATTACTAAGGATCCTCTTCATTTTTTGAGCGATAGGAATATCATCAACTTTATTTTGGATATTTTCTTTCCATCTCTTCCCTTGTCCTCCAACCTCTTCTTCTTGTGACCTCATGTCACTAGCATTTTCAGAGGATACAGTTCTTTTACATATGAGATTATCCCATTGCTGATCATCAATGGGCGTATCTCACGGGCTTTTGGATATTCATGATTTGTAGCCAAAAAGAATCATTCAGTTACCCTCTAATTCTCTTTTTTGTACTATTGCCGAGAAGGTACAAACAACATATGGGTGACAAAACATCTTGTGGCAGGCTAGTGGCATAGGGAAATAGAGGTGGTGCCTTGCACCAGTCAGGCGTTGTAGGGAGACAACTGGGCGATGTAGCGGTTGTACAATTTTGCAGACTTTTGTTTTCTAGCGCCTTGATCTTATCTCTTTCACTTTTTAACTCAAATGCACTCCATATCAATGGTTTATGCCAATTATGCCCTAAATTTATGAACATCCATTTTTTGTATCCTTCACTGCATCCTAATCACATCTCAAAGTTGGGGTTAAGGTGGTGTTCTAGAATTGTCATTCTAAGACTTATCAGAAGTCATCTCGATATAAGTAACAAACACATAAAGACTCACAAATGATAGCACCTATTGTGCTCTTTATAAATTACTTAAAAACAACAAAATTCACTAAATTAAAGTAGTATGTTACTAAATTAAAAAGATAAAATCAAGTGTTAAGTTCTATAATACCTCACAAATAGTGAGTTATCACACATGTAAACTTGAATCATTACCTGTCCTCGGGTGATGCAACAGATGATATTAGAAAGAATATATTTTGCTTCCATTCATCCATTACCCTAGCTTCTCAACTCATAATCAGTCTAAGAGGACCACATCCAAAAATTGGCATAACTTAGACTTTTTACAATTTAGTCCTGTTAGTGCGTATGTGAGTGATTCTTAAAGCTGCCTGTCAAGCTAGAAGTCTTCAGTTAATATAGTCAGCCTAGATCCTAGTTTGATTATCCTATCCTATGGTCCACGATTACATTCTTTCAATTTCAGAAGGGGGATTAACTATCTTTCTTTTGGATTTTTAGCTCATTTTGAACATAAGGCTTCCACTTGCATTATTGTTAATTTTCATAATAAGTTTTGCTATATGCTCCACTTTTTCACCCGACAATATCTCATTTGGAATGAATCTAACATGTTACTATGATGAAGGCATCCACCGTTTCACCAGTTTCAGACACATGAACTTTATTTATAATGCTCATTGTCATCTTTCCTTCAGTTTACACACTTTGTGTGTTTATTTGTAAATGTAGTGTATCCTTGTGCTAATTGTAACAGCCCGGGCCCCTCGCAAGGCGTTCTCAGCACTATTACCTCACGATCTTATTTACCCCCATCTCTAGTAAAGTTTTTGCCTTTAGTGGGAATCGAACCCTATATCCTGGGTACAGGGTTCGATTCCCACGAAAGGCAAAAAAAATCTATTAGGAAGGGGGTAGAGAAGTTTGTGAGGTAATAGTGCCGAGAGCGCCTTGCGAGGGGCCTGAGCTGTTACACTAGCCTTAAGAAATAGTGTTTTCCTCTCCTAAACTAAATCCTACAAAGAATCTTATTCCATATTTTAAAACAGTTCAAACTTCTTAAAAGGGTAATTACTTTCCTGATTACTTCTGGCGCGACAGGGTTTATCAAAAAGTCATAAGCAGGTGTGTTGATTTTTTTATCAAGACCTTGTTTCCAATATTGTCAGCAATCCATTTAATAGTCTCCTAAGTTATTAGAAAGTCAGCTATTTTAGAGATTAAGTTGGTTATTTTTCTTTATTATTTTATTTTTTAACACAAAAGAAATAAATTAAAACTAAGACAAACATGAAATTTAACTGTCATATAACTAGAGAACTTGAAACATAAAACATTGAAATTTAAAACATAAAAACTAAAACATAAAAAATAATAAAAATTGGAAACATGATTGATTAACTTGCCAACTGCCTAAAGTTATGATAGGAGTTGTTGTACCCATAAACATAGAGTAAGGATAGGGTCCTTAATATCATGAGGCGATTTCTGGTACGCCATGATATGGACGCTAAATTTCTTTTACATTATTGGTTTAATTGTTTTAGTTGTTTGATGTTCTTGAGCTTTTTTCTTTTCCCAATTGATCTAATTTCTTCCGGCTTTGACATCTTCCTAGATGATTTTGCTTCACATTTTCTCTCTGTTGGTATTTGGAACAACTTGCTACATATTGGCTCAACCGTCATATTTTTAGGGAACTAGCATGATATTTGGAGTTTTGTCATTACATGTCCCATTCATTGGGAGATGGCTTAATTCTTTGATGTTTCATCGTTACCCATCCCATTCGTTGAGAACTAACTTTATTCTTTGGCGTTTCTTCATTACATATTCCATTCGTTGGGAGCTGGTGCAATTCTTCAATGTCGTTGGGAACCGTTCCTGGCTAAGAGTTAGTCCCCTTCTCTTCCATAACCTAGTTTAAGGTTGGCATCTCTATGTTTCACCGCCTACGCTCTTTGAGTGGCTAGCTCCTAAGAGAGGGGGTGCACCATCTGTGACTTAATATGCTTTATTTCATTGGCCTTGCTTTTGATGAGGTAACTAACTCTATTTTGACAAAGAATATAATGTTATTCATATCAAATATTTATATATTAGAAGATAATTAAATGACTCGATATGCGAGTTACTCCCTTCGTTCATATTTATAAGAGACACATTACTTTTTAGATTCGTTGAATAATCAATGTATTTGGTCTACTATTAGACCAGATACATTGACTGCTGAATGAATCTAAAATGTAACTTGTCTCTTATAAATAGGATCGGAGGGAGTGCTTTTTAAAATATTTAGCTTGAATACCATTTGGACCCTCTGACTTTGGGTAGATTCTTGGTCTGGGTCTTTTGATGATGCGCCCCGTTCCCAAGATCACTTTTGGCTAACCCTATGTGGATAGTCATGTGACATGTTATCCTTACAAACGGGGTTGACATCGAATGACCTTTAAATCACTTTTATGGTTATTTTGATTCCTTTAAAAGTTGGCACCTTCTTTGCTAAAATACATATGATGATTAAAGATCAATAACCAAAAATGACTAGCCCCATTTAAGCATGTGACGATGGTGGACTTCTATATTAAGAATTTGCTTCTATGATCTCGATCAGAGGGTTGATTTCTAAATCGAGAAATATTGGCCTGATGTCAAAGCCTGGCCTAGAAACATTTATCTTATCCTAGGCATGTGAATTATCCTTACCTTATTGCCGGGTTCCATTTTTCTTGGTGGTTGAAGCTGACTAAGTTGTCCTCTCCAAAAACCTTCTTGGAACGTGCCCGATCTTGACGTTTGTTCTTCTAACGCCAATGTTCTGATCGACCTTAAGTCAGAGCCTTTGCAGCTATGAGGTATTATTTTCTTTAGGTGTGAGAACCATCACTGCTTTGTTCTTAAGATAAGGCGCCTCATTTTGTACTCATTGTAATGAGTTTTTCATTGGTGGATGAGTGATGTCGTGTCTAGCATCGTCAATCATAACCTTCATCTAGCATCGAAGATGTATTCCTTGAGGGGATAGAGATTAAGCACACATTTACTATCCTTCTATCAGTCTGTTCCCTAACCGGCCTAAACAAATCTATAATCTCGCACTGATGAACAATGAGATTGACATATGTCTGGCAGTGGGGTGGGGGTTGTGTCGTCCCAAGCTGTGCAATTGTAGTTCTACGTCCATGAAGATTTAAAGTGTATCGAATCCCCAAAATTTCCATTCCCGCTTGGGTTTCTATTATGGTAGAGGCTATAACTTTCGAGAATGACGCGTCAAGGATGTCGTCGATCTTTTCGTGATTTTGAAATCTTTGATCTCGTTTTGTCATCTGTCATTTCTTGTTATGTTATGTCGATGAAGGAAATTTTGCTGCATAAGCTCCTCTTTACGTCGTCATTTTCCACATACTTCATCAACAACATAAATCGAAAGTGGCAATAGAGATTTTCTTCTTTATCTTAGCATTTAGTTACAACAATCTGAATTTTAGATCAAATAAGACCTAATCGTGAAAATTGGCGGGAATCAGAAGTCGATTCTCATAAATATATGATGCCACTATTCAAGATCCGAACAAAATTATGTGCAAATTGAGGTGATGGATTCTTGATGTGGTTTTGCACGATGAAGATAAGGGGGGAGGAGGAAACTGAATGGTTTTTCTGGTTAGTGGGGTTAGTGTTACATGTGAGGATAAAAGAGTCCTTTCAAATATATATTAACACATGTGGCATTTAATTAAAATGAATAAATCAGAAAAAACATGACACATCAGCTTTTTTGATGACTTGGCATGGGAAAGGTTTTAATTGTGGCATTTTTAAAATTGTAAAGTCATCCATGTGACTTTCTTTTATCAATTTTTTTTATTTTAAATATTTTATTTTTAAAATGTATTTTTTTTTCTAAAATAAAATGCAAATTATATTTAACTTACTTCATCTCTTATTTATTCCGTAAACAATAATCAATTGAAATTGTTTCAATATCTTTCTATAAAACATATTCCAAAAAACAAATTCAAAACATAATTTTTTTCTAATGAGTGTGACCATTAAATACTGATTGAAAATGGCATAATTTTATAAATATAAGGACTAAAACTCCAAAAATAAAAAAGATTAAATTGTGTAGTAATAATAAACCAGAGGGCTAACGCTTCAAAAAAAAAAAATTAAGAAATGGAACAAAATATGTTAAAATCTATTATATTATTTCATAATTATATTGTTCACAGCATTATAACTAGTCATATTACTGCTTATAATTAACAGATCCAAGCATACACATATCAACAATCGACAAAGTGACAGAAGCACTAACTATAGCATTGTTGAAATTTCAACCATAAATAGCTATCTGAACTATAGTTTTTCTGTCAATGCTATTCTATGGTTTCATCATTGAAGAAACTAGTGCATAATTTGCAATTGTGGTTAAAGTTTACCAAAATGGGAGAAAAGATAAATATACAAGTCCAAGATTCTCAATCTTTTTTTTTTTACAACTACCCAATCCCTAATATTGTACCACTCTAAAATTCTAATCCATAGTTTGTCTGTATTAGCTGTGCACTCTTTGCAACATCCTTGCTCCAAAAACAGAGTCCACTACCAAACTGATAATTAACATATCATATACAAACTATAACTCATAATTAACATAAACTAGAAATAACAAACTGATCTCACAGTATCATATACTAACACATCAAGTCCTTAAAATTAATTTGAATCTTAACCGATAAATATTCTTTTAAAATTAAAGTATTTAATTCAATCAATCACGTGTTTTGATACAAAACACGTGATTGATTCCCAACCCAACAATGGCTTGTGCCGGCGCATCTGTTGGCAACAGTTACTGAACAGAAGACGCCGGAAAAGAAGCACAAATCACATTATTAGGTGTGGCAAACAATAATTTACACAAGGCTTTCTGGGATTTATACCTAACCATTCATAAATAGGAAGGAGGCTGCTCAAACCAAATAAACAAAATGTCAACAAATTCAAGTTGTTGCCTGAAGTGCTAGCGGCCTGTGGGGTTTTGGAGCTGCAATGAAATGAAAACATTAAATTGAAATTGAAAGTATAAAACTAAAAATAAATGAACTCGTCCCTTGTGTCCTCATCCCCAATCTCTTCGAAATCAAAACTCAAGCTTCTAGACCACATCGTAATCATGTTACAGTGTTACTCCAACGATCTTATATAGAATGCATCGCAAAAGTATCTTAAAGCTTTGGAAGGTTCTGCCAGCTAGAAAAAATAGTGAAAAGAATTTTCTTACCTTTAGGATTTCCTTGCTCGTAGAATGTTCGAAAGAGAAGGACAGCTTCTGTTGCCATTATACCTCCAGCACATTTGAAACCCCTTCAAGGTGGAAATACAATGTTAATGAGAAGAAATTTAAGAATTACCAATTTTTTAACAATAAAGGATGTAGGGGAGAGCTATATGGAGAAGCTCAAATGTAGTTTAGTTAAGATGCATACTTATTAGGTGACACGGTATCACTTAAATCCAATGATAGTATTGATCCACAACCTCCAAATTTATCATTTGAACAGCCATAAAACACTTCCTTTATACCTGATAAATTATTGAATTAGAAAGGATAGCATAAGGACCGGATACTTAAACAATTGATGATTTGAAGGAGCATACCTAAATTTGATAAAGCAGATGCGCACATTATGCATGGTTCACAAGTAACATAAAGACTGCAGTTTGAGAATTTTTTAGCAACTTCAGTCATCGAAAGTCCGTTTTTCTGCCACTGTTCTAGAAGAAGGTCTATAGCTTCCATTTCTGCATGTCTTGTAGCCTGTAAAATATTGATTTAGTAATAATAACAATAAATTATTTAGTAATATTAATGTCTCTATATCTTAGAACACTAAACTTCCAGAATCCAAATTTTACAAGAGCTAGCTTCCAAGGTAGAAATGTATAAAATTCAAAAGTAAAGCATATTGATTATCAACGGAGGTGCTTCCAAATATGAAGATGACCATATATAACAACAGAAAAGTGACCCTGATCAGATTACATTTCGTGTCTCGGTAGTTCGATTCCTTCCTAAGGCTATAACCTTGTCATCCTCCACAATTACACAGCTGTCAACAGATATTAAAGTTTACATGAATATAGTAGTCATTGATCAAATTCAGTTTAACCGGTTTCACATCAAACAAATGAGGATAAACACCCAAAGGTACAAGTAAATGTTGAATGCAAATTGTTTTCAAAGTAATATCATGTTAAAGGATAAATCAATATACTGTAATTATCAAACAAATTAATCTAGATGTTTTGCATGCAAATCCATTCAATGATAACCACAAGTAGAACAACAGGACGAAAGAAACAGGGCATTCCTAGCAAACACCTCAGTTTCCACGAAAAATACTACTTCAGTCTACATCCCAAAATGATTACTGGTATCAACCATCTAATTTCAAGCTGAGTTACCATATAGAATGCATTTACATGACTTGATACAAACATCTAGCATCAAGTATCAATGTTGATACTGGCCATTACACTATCTAACACTTTCTAATATTAACAACAACATCAATCAATGACAAGTTTTAATTCCGGTGGCATTCAAGCATTTTGAAATTGCAAAGGTAGCTTACCCGACAGGTACTTCAAGGGCATCCATAGCTAACTTTGCCTGTCACATGGAATAAATGAAATTCAATTCTACCAAATAAAAGGCATGAAAACACACACTAGAACCCAGACTACATGGTCCATAAATGCAATGCAAATTCAATACTTAGCAAAAACATGCCATGCAGTTTTTCCATTCACAATACACCTTCCATTATTTTAAATTTAATAGTTAGGAATATCACAAATTAAAGAAACCCCATAACCCACTACATTATATTGTTAATTTATGAAACGAACATCAGTTGAGTTTATCACCCATGAAAACACAGCCCAACTAGATGCATCATGCAGAAATGATTGGCAAATACAAAGTGGTCTTAAGAATGTTACCTGCTGTATTGCAAGTTCCATGAATACAAGAATGTCTTGAGAAGTCATCTTAAGCTGATTTAGTAGGAACACAATGATGCCGAGAATAATGGTTCAGGGGAAAATTTATCTTGTTCTAGAGGCTGGTGTTCTGCATATACAACAATATATCAAATGTTATCCTATATCGATTTAACTCACTACTACCACATTGGTTTACAGTTCAACAAATCCAAACCGGTTCTGGTTCATCCCTAACCTAACCAGAGTGGTTCTTTGAACCAGTTCACAAGTTCGATAACACTAACACCGAACTGTTGCTAATGTATAAACTGAATTGATGCCAATTTTAACTCCTATCTGTCCCCATACCAAAACATAGAAAAATCCAATTTGATAATAACAATCGATGAACAAGTTATGGTTTCAACAAAATTGATTCTTTTCAATTTTCAAAACTTAAAAACAGAATTTTATGAAAGTAAAGCACTCACCCTATGATTCAGATGAAAGACCAAGTGACGAGATCATGAAAATGGAATTTGTTTCTTTAATGGAGGTCCAATGGCCGGAGATGGGAGGAGAGATGGCGACGGCAACGGCGAAGCTATGGTTGAGGGAGAAGAATGAAGAAGATAGCGTATAATAATAATTGATCCATTCAGGATACTCTAAATTAATTCTAATTGAAATAATAAAATATCACAAATTTAATCTTGGGATTAAAAATTGCTAACCTTGTAAGTTCACTATGTTTTGCTTAGGGTGTGCATGGATCAATAACCAAACCAAATTGAATCATATTTATAGTTTGGTTTGGATCTTAAAACTATTTTATTAAAACCGGTTTCTTTTTTTAAAACCGGTTTATATATGGATTGGTTCGGTTTTAAACCGTTTTTTCACAAAAACCAGTTTTAACAAAAAAAAAAACGGTTTTAAACCGGTTCTCTCAAAACCAGTTTTTATTTTCTTTTAAAAAATCAGTTTTAAAACCAGTTTTAAAATCAGTTTTTAGAAAAACCAATATTAAAACCAGTTTTATATCAAAAATGGTTTTATTTTTTTAAACCATCCTTTTTATTTTAAAAAGTTCTAGGAACTCACACAAGAGGTACAAATTCTGATCCCAATAAAAAAATTACCACTAATTATTGTCTTTTTTCTGGATTATGATTCTAGTCTTAATGAAATAACCATTCACAAGCAGTGTCATAAAGTTACAATCCAAAACAAAACGTACCGCCACACATCCCTCTTGTACTCCCACCAAAACTAATACAAATAGACATTGTAATTACAATCAAATTCTTAGTACTAAAACTACATCACTGCCAGGTAATAATTTCTGCAGAATAAAAACCTTAACAGCCACCAATACCAGACCGAAACAATCTGTAACAGAAAATAATCTAGCAGAGCCTGCATATGTATCTTTTTAAATTCTTTTAATAAATCTCACACCTAGTCATAACTAAGATGGAAATTTTCTTTTATCTTCACCTATTAGCAGAGCTAGAAAAACCAAAGCAGAATATAGTATTTTTATAATTAAGAAAGGAAATTTTCTTGTGAAAACATATAAAGCATTTTCACAAATTACCTTATCTAAAAATTGCCTTTTTGATTTGCATGAAAGAAATTGGAGTGTAGAAATTTGATTACCTTAAACACTGAAGAGAGCTTTGAAGGTGTTGTTGAAGGACGATTTTGTTGATTTAAAAAATGATTTCTTCGATTTTAGAGCTATTTTAACAAACTCATAATTGTGATTTGGACGATTTCATTGAATTTGCAGAAAGATTTCACCGATTTCTCGTTGGATTTGGGATTAGGGTTTTAGGAATTTTTTCAATTTTCTTGTGAGGCTGGGAGAATGTTAGAAGTGAGAAAGAGAAAGACCGAAAGAGTGTGAATGGGAAAACCCAATAAACTGAACCGGTTTACAAATATGGAAATATCCACCGATTCACACCGGTAGTTTTGCTGCATCGGGGAGCACTCATCACTGCACCGATCTACTTTACACCTTCGTATCCATTATTTCAGATTCCAGTGGAACATAATTAAACACTTAAATAATAAAGAATGGTAGATTATTATGTATCATTGTTTATATCTAATTCATTTTACTACAATAAAATGTCCATGGTTTATATTTTATTTGACTCCATTCAAAATGAAAATATGACCATAAATAAAAAGATATCCCTAATATTTTAAACGAATTAATGATCACAAAATAGAACCTGAAATTGTTTCTAGATTGAATTCACAAATCAAACTTACACCACATGAAAACTATATTACAATAATAAGTGTTAACAGGCTATTGGGAAAATTACACTCACCTTTTTGGGATTTTGCTAAAATGACATTGACATTCCCTCTAATTTTAAAATATGCACTAATTTTCTCTAAGTCTACATACTCCAACAATTTTTTTTATTGACTAGCAAAAAAATCATAGGTAAATGTCATGTATACCTATAATTTTTTTTATTGTCACTTAAAACTAGAGGGGGTGTCTGTGTCGTTTTCAACCTTCAATAATCAACAATGCTGTCAACGATGGTTGTTTAGGTTAAAGAGAAACAATTTCGCCGAAAAAAATATTGATAAGAACACACACTTTTCGCTTGGCCCAGTACTTCTCTTCCCACATTTGCAAAAACAAATCGTAGTTTTTATTAGGATAATATTTCTAGAAAATCGGTGATATGAACACATATAACTCTTCTGATATGGTAGTGCAAACTTCCAATATGGTGGAGCAAGGGAGTACCTATAAGGCTATAATATTTGTAAGGTTAGCATTCCAACATACGATGAACACTTAAAACCATTACTGTTTGGCCCATTATGAGGTGCATGATATCATCTAGTTAGATCCAACGACTGATGATGGGCACACAAACCAAATTTGGTGTGTTGTCTTTTAGAGAGGATCTACCTATTCACTCTCCTTTGCGAGAGTACTTTGGATTAGACTGTTAGAGTTGGGTCGATCTTGTTGGACCATTTGAATGACACATAATATTTTCCCCCGAGTCCTTGCCATCATTTATGAAGCTAGGATTATGATGAAAAGTTTGAGACCGACCTTCCTAGCCTCCTCAATGCATCCGAGCAAGTATCTATCTTGGAGTCGAGGTTGAAGACACGTTGAATGGGAGTAGGTGATCTCGAGAATATGCGTATTAAATGCTTGCTTTATAGCCGAAATGTTTCAAAGTTAATTTCCTCCGCGTGGCCTTAGGCTCCTAGAATATGGAGTGACGACAATGTTATAATACTCAAGTTTTTTCAAGTATCGTTATAACATCGAGGTCACTCGTGAGTAGGGGTGGGAATAGGTAGGCCGGCCTACAGGGGCCTATGGCCTAGCCCATATAAGGCCAGGCTAGGCCAGACTTATTTAACAAAAAGGTCGGGCTTAGGCTTTTTTAAAAGCCTATTTAATAAAATAAGCCATGCTTAGGCTATTAAAAAAGTTTATGAAGCCTTATAGGTCGGCCTATATTTTCATTTATATTAAAAATAGGCTAAATAGATCGGCCTAAATTTGTATGTATATTAGAAAAAGGCTAAATAGGCAAGTCTATATATGCATATATATTAGAACAAAGGCTAAATAGGTCGGCCTATATATGCATATATAGGACGACTTAGAAGGTTTCTTAAATAATATGGATTAATTGAAACCATAATGAAAAATAGGCTTTCAGGTCAAGCTTTTAAAAAGGTCAGGTCAGGCAAAAAAAGAGCCTATTATAGGCCACATGTCAGGCTCAGACCTTTCGTGTTTATCGTAGGCCAGACCCAAGCCTTATAAAGTCTAGTCTAGCCTAGCCTATTTCTACCCCTACTCGTGAGTCATTATTTTGCCTCATAATATTCTTCTTGCTATAAGAAGTAAATACGCTTTCCTTGATTATCTATAAAAGAGAGGGTGTTTACCATAAGTTACTCTTTTATATAATATTTTTAAATTTACAATTATACAGACCTAACTAACTATCCGCAACCTATATGGATTAACCTTATCCGCAGCCTATATGGATTAACCTTAATTGATAGAGGATTTTTTTTAAACCAAACTTAAAAAACTCTAAAATTTAAAATTCAATCCCTATAATTATCGGACATATGCATTAACACATTTTGAAGACTCAGCGCCTACCTGGTAACACAATTTACTAAACATTTTCACCCTTAGGCTGCCTCTATTCTTCCGCTTACAAACATTCAACCATCCCATTTTTGAATTTGTTGTGTAACATAAATAGTAGTGGCGTCATCTATAATAGTCTATAATTTATGATATTACCCTAAGTTTTTTTTATTAAACGCTACTCATTCTTATAAAGCTCGTTTGTAAGATAAAAAATATTTCTTTCTACACATTGTTAGTATAGTTTACAATTTTTCTGCATGTGAATTGGATTCCTACCATGTATGTCAAAATTTCATTTTGTAGGTAAAATCATAAGTATTATGTGGCTATGACTGGAACACGACTTTTGTAACCACACACCCACCTGAAAGTCTCTTTTGATTCTACTTTTTTTTTTTTTCTCCCTCGATCAGTTTCTAGTGTTACCTCTTTGATTTCCCTCCATGGCGTTGGTGAATTCATTTCTTCTCCCCACAAAAACCCATATTTCTTTGCATGTTTCACCTCCACAATCCATAAAAACACTCCTTTGGACCAACCCATCTTCTTCCAATTTCAATTTCAACAAAGCAGTGTCATCAAGAAGGAAACAAGCAGGGTATGTTGCCGCTGCGGCAGATATCAAAGCTGCGTCAACTTTACTTGACGGGGAAGAAGATGAGAGACTTTTAGTAGGACCTTCCAGTGAGCAAGAACGCAGGGGTGAGAGAGAGGTTGCAGATTATGATTGGACAGAGGAATGGTACCCTTTGTACCTAACTAAGAATGTACCACATGATGCACCATTGGGTCTCAAAGTGTATGATAAGAACGTTGTTTTGTTTAGAGATGGTAATGATAAGTTTCAATGCTATGAAGATCGATGTCCTCACAGGTTGGTCATAGTTTATCTCACTTCTAATTATTTTATTCTTTTCAAAATGCTTGTTTCTAGACCTTATCTTTTGTATGATTCAGGCTCGCAAAACTATCTGAAGGCCAGTTGATTGACGGAAGGCTTGAATGCCTATATCATGGATGGCAATTCGAAGGCGAGGGAAAATGTGTCAAGATACCTCAGGTAGCTTTCTCACCTAACCTTTATGTTGCTTACAAGCTAATTACTATGTAACCACATTGATGCAAATAAGTGATTGTTTTCTTTGATTTCAATAGCTTCCAGCTGATGCCAAAATTCCCAAATCCGCCTGTGTTAAAACATATGAGCTGAGGGACTCTCAAGGTGTTATTTGGGTTTGGATGTCTCTAAAGACACCTCCAAATGTAAGTAAAATACCTTGGTTTGAGAACTTTGCTAGGCCAGGGTTTCAAGATATTTCAACAACTCATGAACTCCCATATGACCATTCTATTCTGCTGGAAAACTTGATGGATCCTGCTCATATTCCAATCTCGCATGATAGAACAGCTCAGTCTGCAAAAAGAGAAGATGCACAGCCTCTAGGTTTTGAGGTGACTGAACGGACTGATAGAGGTTTTGCAGGTTGGTGGAGACGAGAGAAAAGTGGTTCTAAGCCTAACTTCTTACGGTTTGAGGCTCCTTGTGTTCTACAAAATAACGGGGAAATCGTTGATAAAAATGGTGAAATAAACCACTACAGTGGTTTGTTCCTTTGTAGACCAACAGGGCAAGGGAAATCTATGTTGATAGTGAGGTTTGGAGCAACAAAAAGATCTCCATTATTAAAGCTGTTTCCGGAATGGTACATTCATCAGAATGCAAGTAAGATTTTGGAGCAAGACATGGGATTCTTATCATCTCAAAATGAAATTCTTTTGAAAGAGAAGGTTCCAACAAATGAGCTATACCTCAATTTAAAATCATCAGACACATGGGTTGCCGAATACCGAAAGTGGATGGATAAAGTGGGGCACGGCATGCCATATCATTTCGGTCACAGCACTATTTCCTTGCCTAAAGAGCCTGCTGTGGTTGAACATGCACCTGCTGGACTTGTTGCTGGACTATCAGCTTCCTCGCCTGCAAAGGGAGGCATTGGAACAATGCATGCTCCAAACTTAGCAAATAGATATTTCAGACATGTAATACATTGCAAAGGATGTAGCACTGCCGTCAAAGCTTTTCAAACTTGGAAAAATGTCCTCTCAGCTGTGGCTGTTGCATTAGCTGCTTTGGCAATTCTGGTATCTGGGAGACAATGGAAAGTCCTCTTGTTGGCATCTGCATCCCTGTGCTCAGTTGGAGTATATGCTTGTTCAACAGCTATTGCAATGAATACAACAAACTTTATTAGGATACATAGGAGATTGTGAGCAATTTACAGTTTGTATAATGGTTGGATGACATGTGGTGTTTTATCCATCTATGTTATTCCAAACAGGGAATAGAAGAAGAAAAAAAATTTAAAGATGTTTTCTGTATTTCTTTTTTTTACCAAAGAGATTATGAATAAAATAATACACTGACAATGTTAGAAAGATAAAAGAATTAAAGAACATCATTAGTGCATAAAATTACATTATATATAAAATCAATATAATTTTTTAACTACTTAGCTGAACTGTTCCTTACAAAATGAAACAACTTTCATATACTGTGTTCTTATAGGAAGCTTGGCATTTACATGTTTGAAACTGAAACCTACATTTGTGGTTTCAAGCATACTGTCTCATTTGGGAAAACAATTACACTTGTACATGTTATTATACAGAGAAAAATACAACATAAAAAGCGTATACTGAAAAGTGAGACGGATGCAGCAAGTGGCGTACTACAACTTCAATCCTCCCAACTTGAAACATATATCGACCATTTCAGTAGTATTATTTCATCTAGGATGTAGGAGGCTCTTCCAACCACTTTGCACGAAAGCCTGTTCCTTGACAATTTGAGCAGCACATTGATCCCTAAAGAGTGAATAACAACAAATTAACAACAGAATAAGTCTCTTGCAAACTGTTCTATGCTGAAAGTGCACTGAATAACACTACAAGTTAGGGCAGTTGTATAGGTAAACTGAAATCAGATTAATCATTCCTCCTAAATGTACCTCTCCAGTGCAAATAATACAACTAGTGTTTCTGGATGGAACTTCACAAAGCATGTGGTCACCAAGAACCAAAAAACCAGTACCTCCACACCATTTGCATTCAATATGCCCTTTTGAGTTGCAAGATGAACACACAACTGGTCTTGGTTGCTGCAAGCATAGACAGGAGAAATCAAGAGCCAAAAGATAAATATCAAAATGTATCTAATTTTAAAGCTATAGCTATAGTTATAGAGCGTGAGTAATAAAGCGATAAATTTTAAAATTTGATCATATGTAGCTTCTTTCGTTTGTCCCAGCATCAGTTAATAGTAATATGTTCTTAATTCTTATTAAAAAAAAAACTTCAATGAATATGTTGCCAATTACAAGAATAAATGGTCTGTTTAGAATGACTTGATTGAACATATCTACTTGAATAAACACTTGTGAGACTATTTGAAAGAGCTTATAGAAATAGTTTATGATATATCCATAAGTTCTTTTCAACTTATTTCCCTTAGCATAGTATATGCAAACAACTTATAGCTTATATATAACTTAACTTTATGTTATCTTTTGTTATAAGATTAGGTTATACATAAGAAACTTATATAATAAACATTTAATTAAGCTATTTATCCAAAGAGAGCAAGGATAATACAACAACAACCAAGCTTTATCCTACTAAGTGGGTCGGCTACATGATCAACTTCCGCCATAATGTTCTATCCAAATTTTTAATCTCGAGATCTTTCTTAATAACTTCTCTAATAGTTTTTCTAGGTCTTCCTCTACCTCTAGCTAGTTGTTTAACTTCTCTCCATCTAATCTACTCTGCTTAACATAGAATCTACAGGTTTTCTCTCTACATTCCCAAGCCACCTAAATCTATTTTCCGCCATCTTTTCTACTATACATGCTACGCGACAGTCTCTCTAATATTGTCATCTCTAATCTTATTCTATCTAGTCTTTACACACATCCAACGCAACATCCTCAAATGCAATAAACGTGGATAGTAGACTATTTAAAATCATTTTTCATATGTAATTGGTTCAAATGCAATAAACGTTGCAAGGTTTATATTTGATTTGATTCCATTCAAGACGTAAGCATGACCAAAACAACTTAATGATCACAAAACGATACTGTATAAAACAGAACTTGAAATTGTTTTTAGATTGAATTCAAAAATCAGACTTACACCACATGCAACCTATATAACAGTAGTAACTGTTCCTAAACTATTTAACAGAAACCGAATATTTGAAATAAAAATGAACAGTTATGGTAAATCAAATTTCAAAAAAAGGACAAAAATATCACACAATTACAATTTAATTTGGTGATGATAAAATTGGTATTGGAGGTTGGAATAGGAACCTGAGAGATTAACCAGGCTTGCTCCATGCGTTTGGTAAAATCGGAGGAGGAAGAGGAAGAGTCAACCATGGAAACCCTAACGCGAAAGCGAGAAATTCGGTTATTGACGAAACTTGCATTGCCGTTAAGGAGCGATGAAATTCGAGTCGTTGATTTAGGAATGAGCGCAGAGGCGCAACAAGAAGAAGCACAAGTAGACCCAGCCATGGAGATTGAACCTTCAATTATTAGCGATGTTGTGATCGATATGGTTGTTGCCGTCAAAGAGAAACGATTTCGCGGCAGAAGATATTGAAAAGAAAAAGAAAGAACACACGGTTTTTGATTGGCCCACTGCTTCTCTTCCCACGTTTGCAAACAAGTATTAGAGGAAAATATTATTGATAAAAAAAATGTGAAAACAAGAAAGGAGATTTTTTTTTTAAATAAGGCTGATATATAATAACAGGAAAAAGTGGTACAAAAAGAGGGGACTAAACCAAAACCCTCTCAACCAGAAGAGAACCTAAAGAAAGGGCAACCAAGCCTATTCTTTACAAAATCTACCCTTAAAAAAAGAAGAATAATGAGTAGTACCAATTAAATCTAAATCTATGTTAGCGAGGGTATCAGCACAACTGTTCCCTTCTCTATATATGTGAGAAACAATAAAATTCCAATTAGAAACTAAATAAATACAGTTTAACCATCTGGATCTAATAGCCCACGGGACCCTATACGGAGGTTTAAAAGCAAGAACCACCGACATGGAGTCCGATTCCAACCAAACATTCTTCCAATTCTTCTCATGGGCGAACTCAATTGCTTGTATAGCACCCGAGAGTTCAGCAGTGAGAGAATTAGACATACCCAAAAAAGAAGCAAAAGCTCCTAGAAAACACCCACCATTGTCTCTAGCAAGACCGCCGCAAGCCGAAAGTTCCGAAGGAGAACGAGAAGCACCATCACAGTTTAATTTAACCCAATTCAACGGCGGGGGCTGCCATAAGACCTCCTTAATATTCGGAGCTCTCGGCGGCCGAATTGTCACCTTAAATCTCTTAATGTAGAGACATGATTACCAGCAACTAGCACAGAATTTTTAATCACCGAAATACAAGAACAAGTCGTGAGAATAAGATCATAAAACCTGGCCTTATTGCGGGCGAACCAAATCATGTGCAGTAACGAAAAGACAGCCGTAAGCGTAATCACTCTGCATTGGACAGGGCCGTCTTTGTCTAAAGTCCTCCAGATATCATCCCATCCAAGAATCGTGAAAGAGAGGTTGAGCATGGAAGAGAGCCAAGTCCAAAGCTTCAATGCAAAGTTACAATCAAAGAAAATATGTTGCTCCGATTCAGCGTCAAAGAAAGGAAATAATACCACTATGAAATCCCAATTAAATAAAAAATTAAATTTAAAATAAATTAAATATTTTATTTTAAAATAATAACATGCATACATTCTTACATTTCTTCTTCAATTTCTTTCGTACTAAAATATTTAATTTATACAATTAATGAATACTAAAAATACACCAGACAAAGCTCGTCAATTGTATCTCTTCATATCAAACTTGTTATTAATTATATTAATAGGTTTTTATTATGTTTCAATGCATATATCCTTGTATCCATTTTTAGTTTATATAATTTGTGTATATCACATGAAATGTACACAACAATTATTCCTACTTTACAACATATTTTTTATATGGTATCAATATTTTTCTGGTTAATATCTCTCGCTTTATTTTTTTCTTCTTCATCAACACCCTTGTTTTCATCTGTCACGATGCCTGAAAATCCGCCCATCACTGATCACTCCACAACAAAGCCAAACACAGATCCTTATGTTATTCACCATTCAGATAATTCTTCAATTGTCCTTGTTACCCCTTTACTTATTGGTGATAACTATGGTTCATGGAGTCGTGCAGTAACAATGGCACTTCGTGCTAAAAATAAGTTAGGTTTTGTTGAAGAGCCACTTACCAGTCCGAAGAAGAAAAAAGACATTCCTAAATGGCAACGTTGCAAAGATCTTGTTGCAAGTTGGATTCTTAACTCGGTTTCAAGCGAGATTCGTCTCAGCATTTTGTACGCTGAAACTGCAGCACAAATCTAGTCCGATCTAAAAGATTTATTCTCTCAATCAAATGCTCCTAAAATATATCTACTGAAACATTCAATTTCCGCCCTCAAAACAGAAGGCATGTTTGTCTCTCTTTATTTCACTCAACTCAAATCTCTTTGGGATGAACTCAATTCTATTGCTTCTGTCAATCCTTGTATATGTGGTAATGCTAAAAGTATTCTTGATCAGCAAAATCAAGATCGTGCCATGGAATTCCTTCAAGGAGTTCATGACTGTTTTTTTGGATGTTCGCAGTCATATTCTTCTATAATCTATAATCTAGTTCATCAGGAAGAAAAACACCAAGAGATCAATTTTCGCCCTCTCCCTGCTGAAGAATCAGCTACACTCCATACCTCTAAAGTTCCATATCGCACTCAAGGAAAATGCCAACGTGCTTACTGTGAACACTGCAATAAGCATGGTCACACTATTGCAGCTTGCTATCAGATTCATGGTTTTCCAAATAAGCCACAAAAGAAATCATAATCATCATCATCCTCTTCCGCTAATCAACTTTCAAGCGCACAATATCAAAAACTCTTATTTCTCTTAACTAAAGAAGAGACTGTGGGACCATCAGTGAACTTGGCAGGTATAACCTTTACTTGTATTCCTTTTTCATGGATTATTGATTATGGTGCTTCAAACCACATATGCACATCTCTTTCTTTATTTTCTTCATATTCTCCCATTCATACTCGTATCTCTTATCAATTGCCTGATGGTTCTCAAGCGCTTGTGAAACACATAGGCACTATTGATTGTTCACCATCACTTAAACTTACGAATGTTTTCACATTCTGACTTTCAAATATAACCTATTATCTATCTCACAATTAACAAAATCAATAAATTATGACGCAATTTTCTCATTTTCTAGTTGCATTTATCAGGACCGGGCAACGAAGAAGTTGATTGGTCAGGGTAAAGCTCAAAATGGGCTCTTCTATCTAAATGATGCATCAATATCAAATAAGCATGACAATGATCAATATTGCCTTAGTCATCCATCAAGCTCTCCTTTTAGTTCTAAGCATTGTAATAAGTTTGACCTATGGAATTCACGCCTAGGTCATCCATCGATGTCTCGTTTTAATTTCATTGTTAAAAATTCTCCAAATATTAATACAAATAAAGACTTTATTTGTGAAATCTTTCTGCGTACGAAACAACCACGTTTACCTTTTTCCTTAAGAACTACTTATTCATCTCATTGCTTTGAATTAATTCATGTTAACATTTGGGGTCCATTCTCTATACCATCCAATAATGGATCACGTTATTTTCTAACAATTGTCGATGACTATTCACGATGTACTTGGTTGTATCTAATGCAACATAAATCTGAAACATTAACTATGTTAGTTCATTTTCTACTCAAATAAATTGTCAATTTAACACTAAAATCAATCAAATCAACTCTGGTAATGGGGACATCTATCTTCCCCAACTCCCAACCATTCGTTCCGAGAACAATTAATAAATTTTGTCCATACAGATGCAAACATGGTTTCATGATCATGGCATCATTCATCAACGTAGTTGCGTTGCAACTCCTCAACAAAATGGAGTAGTGGAACGAAAACATCGACACCTTCTTGATGTTGCAAGAGCGTTGCGCTTTCAAGAGAACTTACCTCTTTCTTTTTGGGGTGAATGTGTTCTTACTCCAGCATACCTTATAAACAAACTCCCTACTCCTGTCCTAAAATATAAATCTCCTCATCAAATTTTACTTGGTTCTCCCCCTTCATACTCATCACTTCGTGTGTTTGGATGTGTATGTTTTGCTAAAAATATGAACATTCAACATAAATTGGATGAGCGGTCTAAACCTGGTATTTTGTTGGTTACCCTTTTAATCAAAAAGGATATCACATATATGACATGAAAACTCATCAAATATATGTCTCTCGCGATGTTCAATTTCATGAACAATATTTTCTTATCATTCCTTCATACCTCCGGTCTTTTGACCAACTAGCTGACATTTTTACTAAACCCCTTGGAGGCGATTCTTATAAGCGACTACTCGGCAAGTTGGGTGTTCTTGAGATTTCAATCCCACCTCCAACTTGAGGGGGGTGTTAGGAATATATTATACAATTAATGAATACCAAAAATACAGCAGACAAAACTCATCAATTGTATCTCTTCATGTGGAAATTGTTATCAATTATATTAATAGGTTTTTATTTTAGGTCAAATATAGACTAGGTTTTCAATGCATATATTCTTGTATCCATTTTTAGTTTATATAATTCATGTATATATGTAAGGCAAATCACATGAAATAAATACACAACTATTATTCCTATTTTACTACATATTTTCTTATACTTCAAATCATCATTTTTTTCTTACTTGTCTTCTCTTAGCCTCTCTTCAAACTACCATCAAAACCACTATAGAGGAGAGATTGTCGTTATGACCAGTACACAATCGTGCTGGAACTCATTCTGCCCTAATCCCCGATAAGCTAACGTCCCACTTCACCATATTTTTGAATTTATTTTCTCTTCTTCACCTCTCTACCAATCCACCGTGATCCTCTTTGCTCTTTTCCCTATCACACAAATCAGTTCTATAGAGACTTCCTTAACGTTAATAGACAACAACTTTACCATGGAAGATCACTTGTACCATTTCTACAACTTCAAATTAAAGTTTGTAAAAAAATATGCAACTGGAGAAAAACATAACTTTAGATTTTGTGTATTTAAATCCAACCTCATGAAAATCAAACTCAATCAAAAGTATGTGTGTATGTATTCGTGCGTGTGTGCATGCGCGCACATTTTTCGCAAAAACTGAATTATAATATATAAATCAACAAATAATTTCAATTTACTTTTTAAACAATTTTGCTCACACTTAAGTATTGAAAATGTTATTTTTAAAAATGTTCATATATATATATATATGGGGCAAAATACCCTTTTTGGTCCCTTAATATACCCCAGAGTACATTCTGGTCCCTTATCTTAAAAAAGTGTCAAAGTGGTCTCTTAATTGTTTTAAGAGGTCCACGTTAGTCCTTTCCGTCCAATTTTTTGAAACGGCGTCAACTTTTGCTTGGGTGGCATCTGACGTGGCACTTGGTCATACGCGTGGAATGTGAGGTCATTAAATACCCAGAAAATTTCTATTTTTTTTTGCAGCCAGCATTCGAGCACAAGCTCACTTGGTTGCTTGACTATATATCAAACTACTACACCACTTCCACTTGATTATATGTCTTACGCAATGAGTAAATAAAATTGTGTCTTTCATCAAGATAGATTTGCCCAGAATTTTCATAACCCTTTCTTCCCAAATCCAACAAAATCATTCATCTGATAACGTAACAAAATTGTTACCCTTCAAGAAATCGTAACAAAATCGTTACCCTTTCATAATCCTTCCAGAATCGTAACAAAATCATAACCCTTTCATAACTCTTTGTCCAAAATCATTCTTCCTTTTCCCCAATTTAATTCACAAAAGATCATTATACAATGCTATATGATCGCGACTTTACGTGTCTATTAATCGTGAGACTAAAAGATATCGAATCCACAGGGACTATAAATCGATCTACCGTTATCTAAGGTTACTATGTAAAGCTAAGGCTAATGGTATTTGAATTGTTTAAAAAGGGAAAATAAAATCTTAATTCTAGAAAAAATATAAATGCGCAGATATCGGTATGTAATTCGTCTAACTTAGGTGATCCGAAATTCCATTGGCCAGATTATTTATCAAACCAAAAATCTTTATTAAATATGTCGTTTAAAAGTCCTCCTCTCAAACTCTCGCTCTATGGATTAAGACTACGATCCTAACTCTTAATGTACGCTCTCGCTGTCCCATCAGATTTAGAAATGCTTTTTGAAAACAACAGATTTAATAAAATGCCTTTTTCACGTAAACATTATTTACTTAAAAACCCTTGTCTCAAACTCTCGCTCTATTGACTTAGATTATGCTAATATTCCCTAACGTACGCTCTCACTGTCCCGCCGAGTTTAAAAACACTTTTTGAAAATAAATAAATATCTAATCAGTTTTAATACGCTCTCGTTGTTCTTAAAACTAATGTCTAGTGTCTACTATCAGGTTAAATATCTCAAACTCTCACTCTGTTGATTTTTAACCTTAGTCCAGTTTTAAAATCTCAAACTTCCGCTCTGTTGATTTATAAACTTTTAATAAATTCAATTAGACACTAAAACTAGAAAAAGGTGATTTTCGATGAAATATTAATAAAGCCCATTTATTTCGGATCCCTTCGATTAGATTAATTTACATATCGATATCTGATTAATTTAGCGAGACATACCGTTTAAATTAAACATGCATAAACAATAATAATTCATATATTTAGGCATATTCAATAATTTATAAACGAGAAACATAAAACTATAAATTAAATAAATGATAGAAATAAAAACCTGAAAATATAACTTGAATTAATTCTTGAACTTGAAATAGAGAACACTTCACCACAAGCCAGTTGGATCTGTTCTTAAAATTCTTTGATTAAATAATGAAAATAAGGAATTAAAATACTATGATCTAACGTAAGGTTAGATCCAATAAAAATTACACAATAGTTCCCGGTGTAGAAACTATTGTGAGAAAATAAATATCTGCCTAAAGCTATGAAAATAAGAAGGAAATAATAACATAAATTTGAATGCTGGAAAATATTGCTGGAATCAGAAATAGGAAAATAAGACAAGAGAAACTATGGCTGGGACTAAAAATGGTCCCAACCCTTTTACACGAATACTCCTCTCTTTATATAGTGATAATCGTTGGAAGTTATCATGTGAGAGCTAGGTAGGGGAGATCATGGTTGGAGAAGTTGAGAAAATCATGGGGTGAGTGGACTTGGTTGGTTGATTGCAACGTGCAGCAAAAATATAGGAGATGGAGACGGAGACGGGCGTCTCAAATGAAGACGGGAGTCGGGACCTTGAGACGGGCGTCTCACCTTTTGAGTGGTGGAGACGTGGGCCCTCATGGCCTTGGAGGCGGGCGCCTCCACTTGTGAGGTGGGCTCGGCCTTTTAATTTATTTCTTTTCTTCTTCACCTCCCTCTTGCTATATAACCTCCCTTCCATTTCTTTGGCTTTTTGAACGATTTCTTCTCTATTTCTTTCCTTTCCTCAACTAGTCTTCGAATATCCTAAATATTTGAAACAATAAAAATACCGGCATAATACTAAAATAAAATGAGATAATTAAAAGAAAATAAAAATATTATTTATGTAAATCAAATCAAATATACTATATAATTTCGTGTTATCAAACTCCCCCACACTTAAACCATTGCTTGTCCTCAAGCAATCAATAAGATAAAACAGTTGGACAATAAAAATTAAATACATGCTCATTACATCGCTCGAGTTGTACTTGGCTACAGAGTGTTTTTGTTAGAACCCTATGAGGTTAATCTTAACACTAAAAGGACAGTAATGACACTAGAGAACTCCCCATATGCATACCAATCTGAATCATGCCATTATAGCTTAACCTTATTCTTGTCGCTTTGTTTTACCCGTTGCATTCGCGCGCAATCACATTAAGCCTATTATCTTTTCACGCACATAGTAGAGCAGCCGGTTAGTGATTATGATCCTTAAGCATGGAGTTCTGGCACAATTACGTGGTATACTTCTTTTATGCTCGTATTGCAATTTGCGGGGGATCAAACCGTAGTTCTCCCTAGCAAGTTCGGTACCAGATAAATTCTGAACCAACCAACAATGGGTTTCTTTTATCAAATATCTTAGGTTCCATAACCGTTGGGTTAAATGACCGGGTAAGGGTCGCCTAACTTAGTTGGTACATTCCCAATAACAGTAAAGCATAAAGATTTTTATATATTTTTTTATGAGGATCATTCACTTATATTCATCGACTCTCTACGTAGTTTGTGTTTTAGACGGTGCCGACTGCTAGATAACCTACTCAGGTTACTTTAAAACTAAAGTTTATGGTTTTGGTATAATAGGTAATCAAATCGGTGATGCATACTCGGGGTTTTAGAGTGTCGAGACGGTAATAATATTGTCTCAATTTCACTCAAGTTTCTAACATGTCTTATAAATAAGTAACCTCATACTTTCGAACGTGTAGAGCCATGCATCTAATCACTTGATAATTTTGTTATGGCTCAAGAAAATATAAGAATTTGAATAAACACGAAATTTTTTGCATATAAGACTTAACGTTACATAAATGTTTATTTGAAGGGGAAATTGACGGTAATATAAAGCTACTTAGAAAGCAGTAAAGCTTCCTCCTCCACACTTAAACCAAACATTATCCTCAATGTTTTCATATAAGGTGGATAAAGGAAAGATAAAACCTGTATGGATACTATTGGCGGGCTATCATGACCAAATCCGCTCTGCGTTTGGAAGAAATACCTTCTCCTATCATGCTCATCAACGGTGTCACCACCAGCAGCAACATTTGTTGAAATGTGCGTGGGCACCGGCTCATTTTTGAGATGATCATCTATAGATTTTTCACCTAGATATGGTAGAGACGTGACAAGCGATCCATATCTTTATTTTCTGCAAGTTCAAATAATAAAAATAAAATATTAAAATGAAAGCTCGTGGGCTGCCTCCCACGCAGCGCTTTGTTTAACTTTGATAGCTCGACGGCTTAAGAGTGCAAGCACTCAAGGTGGTTCTCTCGAGAACGACTCCTCCGTTGAATTTTTAGTAATCCTCATTTTCCATGGCCACTTATCGAGCCATCTCACATATCCCTCACCTTTTCTTTTCTTTCTTTTGTGGGGTGGTTCATTCTTTTGAATTTGTGGTGGTGGTTCTGGATCTATCCTAAGTATTAGATTTTCAAGTTTGGGCTTAGTGATTTCATCCACCACCTCAAAGGTTAACCTTACCCTCTTAACACCGATGGTCTCCTTAGTTTCATGCTCCTCTAAATTTCTCTTTTTATGCAAGACTTCAAACAAGGGTGCATTAGTGTGGATATTTTCCAATACCTCGACACACGTTTTGGATTGGGATTCTACCTTAGCTTCCACAAGACTTTGCAGAAAAGGAATCAGTGGGGTATAGTGAGGAGGAACAACAATAGGTTCTTCCTTCTCTACCTCTTTTACAACCTCCCTTTCAGTTGGTGTTGGTGGATTTTTCTCAATCTCCACTCTTTTCTCACTAGAACTCTTCTCAACCACATTATCACTCTCCTCAATCTCATTATCCCTCTCCTTAGGAATTTTGATTTGTTCTTCACTATTGTTTGCATCCATATACTCCTCAAGTAAGGGTCCCAGAGGGTTTTGTTCAAGTTGGGAGATTTGAGTCTCTAATGCCATGTTGTGAGTCGCGAGGGACTCAACCATAGTGGTCAGTTGCATGAGGGTTTCATTGTTTTGAAGACTTTGTTTGATAAACTCTTGGTTTTGGACGGTTTGTGTCTCTACAAAGTGCTCCATCATGGCTTCTAATCTAGCGTGAGTTAGCGTCTCGTCAGAATCCTCCATTGATGTTTCGAAGTTAAAATCATGGGATTCTTGAGGTTCTTCAAAGAGAGTTAGCGTTGCATTTTGTGTTTCCTCAAAGTGCTTCGTCATCATAGATTCTAGTCTAGAGAGAGTTTGTGCTTCAATGAATTCCTCCATTAAGATTTCGAGGTTGGATTTATGATAATCTTGCGATTCCTCAAAATGTTGGGTGTGGTGCTCGTAGAGGAAATTTGGTTGATGATAAGTTTGTGTTGCATTTTTGAAATCCACTATTAATGCTTCGAGGTTAGAATTATAGGATTCTTGTGGTTCCTCAAAATGTTGAGATTGGTAGTTGCAGAGGTAGTTTGGGTGAGAATGAGTTAGTGACCCACTGAAATTCTCAAATAGTATTTCGAGGTCGGATTTGTGAGATTCCTGTGATTCCTCGAAATACTGGGGTTGGGGGTTATAGAAAAAGTTTGGGTGATACATTGTAATTTATGAAAGAGTGCCTTAGTCTCTACTGCGTAACTAAAAGAGTTACGATATCGACTTAAATAGTCTCCGGCAACGGCGCCAAAAACTTGATCGCGACTTTACGTGTCTATTAATCGTGAGACTGCAAGTGCACATTCGTGTCGTGTAGTTTTAAAAGATATCGAATCCACAGGGACAATAAATCGATCTACCGTTATCTAAGGTTACTATGTAAAGCTAATGCTAATGATATTTGAATTGTTTAAAAAGGGAAACTAAAATATTAAATCTAGATAAAACATAAATGCGCGGATATCGGTATGTAATTCGTCTAAATTAGGTGATCTAAAGTTCCATTGGCCAGATTCTTTATCAAACCAAAAATCTTTATTAAATATGTCGTTTAAAAGTCCCCCTCTCAAACTCTCGCTCTATTGATTAAGACTACGATCCTAACTCTTAATGTACGCTCTCGTTGTCCCATCAGATTTAGAAATGCTTTTTGAAACAACAGAATTAATAAAATGCCTTTTTCACGTAAATATTATTTACTTAGAAACCCTTGTCTCAAACTCTCGCTCTATTGACTTAGATTATGCTAATATTCCCTAACGTACGCTCTCGCTGTCCGCCGAGTTTAAAAACACTTTTCGAAAATAAATAAATATCTAATTAGTTTTAATACGCTCTCGGTGTCCTTAAAACTAATGTCCAATATCTACTATCTGGTTAAATATCTCAAACTCTCGCTCTGTTGATTTATAACCTTAGTCCAGTTTTAAAATCTCAAACTTCCGCTCTGTTGATTTATAAACTTTTAATAAATTCAATTAGACACTAAAACTAGAAAAAGGTGATTTTCGATGAAATATTATTTAAGCCAATTTATTTCGGATCCCTTCGGTTAGATTAATTTACATATCGATATCTGATTAATTTAGCGAGACATACCGTTTAAATTAAACATGCATAAACAACAATAATTCATATATTTAGGCATATTCAATAATTTATAAACGAGAAACATAAAACTATAAATAAAATAAATGATAGAAATAAAAACCTGAAAATATAACTTGAATTAATTCTTAAACTTGAAATAGAGAACACTCCACCACAAGCCAGTTGGATCTGTTCTTAAAATTCTTCGATCAAATAATGAAAACAAGGAATTAAAATACTATGATCTAACGTAAGGTTAGATCCAGTAAAAATTACACAATAATTTCCGGTGTAGAAACTATTATGAGAAAATAAATATCTGCCTAAAACTATGAAAAGAAGAAGGAAATAATAACATAAACTTGAATGCTGGAAAATATTGCTAGAATCAGAAATAGGAAAACAAGACAAGAGAAACTATGGTTGGGACTAAAAATGGTCCCACCCCTTTTACATGCAATGTTGTCAGAATCGAGATCTAACATAAGATCGGGAGGGGACATTAAGATCGTAAAATATAAAATCGTAATTAAGATCAAAAGATCTTACACAATTTAATTTATAAGATCGAGAGATGATAACAAGATCATAAAATATAAGATTGTAACCAAAATCATAAGATTTTACCAAAAAATAATACTTAAAATGTTTTATATTATATATTTAATAGTGCATAAGTTTGAATATTAAATATAAACCCATAAAGTCTAAATTGAAAACATAAAATTAAAAGTCTCAAATCTTAAACCTAAAATAACAAAGTCCATAAAATAAAATACTCAAATTATAGAGGCTAGTACAAATCATAAATACGCTGATAATTTGGATTATCCCCCATAATGTCATCTCCTTCATCTTCACTAATCTCATCATCTCCTCCACCATTATCATCATCATCATCATCATCATCATCATCTTCTCCATCACCTTCGTCTGAATTTTCTTCTTCATTGTCACTTTCTATAGTTTCAAAGACATCAAATTCATCTACATGTGCAGTTGATTTAACACCAGTACTTTGCATCAAATCTTCGTCTAAATCAGCCACATTTACATGATTACCACCTGCATTTTCTTCCTCAGCAACACACCACCAATCATCATCATCTTGGAAATCATCGATTGTTAGATCTCGCTTTTTCCTTTCAGCCTTATTCTTGGTCAATCTTGTATTTACCATCACATACACAAGATCGTTCATAGTCTTTTGTTTCAACCGGTTTCTTTTCTTCGTATGAACCTTAAAATGGGAAATATTAAATTAAAATGCATAAGATATAGTAGCTATAAAAAATATATATGATAATTTGAAAACATACCATCTCAAAAGCACTCCAGTTTCTCTCACAGCCAGAAGAACTGCAGGTCAAACTTAACACACGAATAGCAAAGTTTTGCAGTTCCAGGCGTGCATCACCTTAATATTCCCACCATTGAGTCGGTGTCTTGTTTTCTAGTCCATGTTGAGCTATTTCACTCCCAAAGAACCCTTTTTTACTCTTAAAATCCTCAAGCTGACCATCAATTTTATTCACCATATCCATGTCTCCTCCCATCATCCTTTCTAAACATGCATACATCCCCTGTTTAACTTCATTATCTGCTTTGAAATTAGGTTTGTAATGCAACATTGGATTAAGATAGTAACCCGCAGCATGCAAAGCCCTATGCAACTGTTTGTCCCATCTGTCATCTATAATCTTCCATAAAGGTTGGTAGCTTGAGAAAGAAAAGATTAAATTAGTTCATAAATAAATACTTATATATTATTTATATGAAATAAATAAATCTAAGATATTTTATAAAATTGTACCTTTTTCTCTTATTATTGTAGCTAGTTTGAATTTTCTCTTTTGCATGATCCATTGCTTCATAGATATAGCCCATGGCTGGCTTCTCATCAGAATCCACCATACGCAAGACTTTAAGTAATGGAAAAGCACCCTTAAGGCAAATAACCAAATTCTTCCAAAAGTCCCTGTTTGTGACTATATTTTCAACTAATTTCCCATCTTTTGTCTTGGCAAATTTACTATCCTTCCATTCCTTAGAAGTGAACATCCTATACAATTCTCCTTTCTTATCATTCAAGCAACCCAAACACAAATATGATGTTGCAAAGCGAGTGACACCAGGTCTTATCAACTCACCTCTTGCAGTATAATGATGCAACAAAGTTATAAGACCCGTCCTAGCATAAATGTAAGTTGTGATCTTTTTACCCGAAGCAATAATCTCCTTATGCATAGGTATTTTGCTCTCAAAATCCTCTAACATTAGATCAATGCAATGAGCTGCACAAGGTGTCCAATAAAGCATCTTCCTCTTGTCCATCAACATTTGCCCAACCAACTTATAGTTTGCAGCATTATCTGTTACAATTTGAACAACATTTTCTACCCCCACTTCCTCAACGATGTCATCCAGAATTTTGAAAACTTTATCAACTGTCTTTGAAATTCCAAATGCATCAATTGATTTTAAAAAGAAAGTTCCCATAGGACTATTGACTAAAAATTTTATGATAGTCCTCCTCTTTTGGTCAGTCCATCCATCACTCATTATTGTACATCCAAATTTTTTCCAAGCAGCTTTATGCTCCACCAATATGCCGTTTATTGACTCAACTTTTGTCTTTAAATGTTTACCTCGAATGTCATGATAAGATGGTGGCTTATATCCTTTACCATATCGGGCAATCATTTCACACATCTTTATAAATTCTTCATCTTTTACAACGTTAAAGGAGATAGCATTGTTGTAAAAATAAGTTGCAACTTGTAGGTCAGTATCCTATTTTTCTTAAAAGCATCGTTGATAGTTGATTGAGAAGTTATCCCCCTCTTGAAAATATTTGCAATACTTGAAGATTCAGCTTTTTTTCTCTTACCATCTTCCACATCAACCTCTACTACATCTTCACATAGAGTTCTCTTCTTGATGAGTTGGGTTTCCAATTTATGAACAATGGTAAACATTTCTTTGCGAACTTCATCAGGAACAGATAGGCAGGGTTCAACATTACTATTTGTCCCAGCTAAATGATGCTTAAATCGAAAAACACCGCCGCTATACTCTTCATGACAATAGTTGCACTTGATCTTTCTTGATCCATCGTTTACGGGAGTGCCATGTTGCCATCCCACATCTTGTCTCTGACCGGGAGCATTTTTTGCGACTTAACTTTTTCTCACATTTTTAACACTTGAATTTGTTGGAGGAACCGACATACTACTACTACCACCAGTCATCTGTTCCATTAACAAAAAAATTAAAGCAAATAACTTTTATATAAAAATAATTAATAATACAAATATTTTTTGAAAATTAAAACATGTAGTAATAAAAAAATAAAAGAAAGAATGTAAAAGAATATCTTACAAATATATATAAATAAATAAGTAAATTTAAAAAACAATTTTTATAAAAACCACAGATAAATAAACTAATTAAAAAAAATAAATAACTCTTCTTTAAACCTATATTCATTTGTGTTTATAATATATTTATAATATAATTAACATATTGAATTGAAAAAATATTCTGTATGAATATTTGAGAAATAAAAATAATTAAAAAAATTAAAGCACTGTCACGTGAAGAAGAAAATTTGTATTATTATATAATATTATAAAGTCTATTATTTTAAAAACATATCATTTATTAGAATATTATAAAATCTGAAAATATACTCTGCAGTTACACACGACACATACTCTGAAAATATATAATATTATAAAGTCTATTATTTTAAAAAATATCATATATTAGAATATATTATAATACAAATAAATTTGGAACAAGCCAATAAAGCCTGGGAGGCGTGAGCTGTGATGCTTCCTACCGATAATACATTGAATGAATACGGTGACGGTGACGTTTCCTAGCTCCTATTTCAATTGACCATTTCTGTCAAAAAAAAAATAATTTCAATTGACCATTATTATATATTATTTTGAAAAGATAATAGTACATTGAATAATGAATACACTCACATGAACTTTCAAGAGATAAAAACCAAACAATATTCAATAATAAAATAGTAACGTATATTCTGGAGAAGATGAACACACACAAACAAAAACGAAAAGCAGAGCACAAAAACCATAAACGAGCTTGCTTACTTCTTCTTCTCCAACAGCAAAATTTGAGAATATTGAAGTCTATGTCGCCGAATTTGCAGAAGCCCACCGGTTCGGATTCAGAGCTATTGAAAAAATTAGGTATTTATGTATTTATAGCATACAGGTTGTAAACCGGGTCGCACTTGACCCGTTAACTAATCCCAATATTTTCTGGATTTGCACGATTCTACTCTCAGATTTGCAAATCAGAGCTAAAAACGATCTTGCTTATGATCCAGATCGGTGGAGGTGATTGAGATCGCAAAATCGTGCGATTCCACGATCTGGATCGCGATCTTGACAACATTTTTTACATGAATACTCCTCTCTTTATATAGTGATAATTGTTGGAAGTTATCATGTGAGAGGTAGTGGAGATCATGGTTGGAGAAGTTGAGAAAATCATGGGGTGAGTGGACTTGGTTGGTTGATTGCAACGTGCAGCAAAAATATAAGAGACGTGGGAGTCTGGAACGTGCAGCAAAAATATAGGAGATGGAGACGGAGACGGGCGTCTCAACAAGATGGAGATGGGCGTCTCAAATGGAGACGTGGCCTTGAAACGGGCGTCTCATCTTTTGGGTGGTGGAGATGTGGGCCCTAGTGGCCTTGGAGGCGGGCGCCTCCACTTGTGAGGTGGGCTCGGCCTTTTAACTTATTTCTTTTCTTCTTCACCTCCCTCTTGTTATATAACCTCCCTTCCATTTCTTTGGCTTTTTGAACGATTTCTTCTCGATTTCTTTCCTTTCCTCAACTAGTCTTCGAATATCCTAAATATCTGAAACAATAAAAATACCGGCATAATACTAAAATGAAATGAGATAATTAAAAGAAAATAAAAACATTATTTATGTAAATCAAATCAAATATACTATATAATTTCGTGTTATCACTATACAATTGCAAAACGTAAATCGTAACAAACTCAAGATCTATTCATTACATGATTAAGCTATTCCAAACAAACACCGTCTCTGTATATCTATTCATTACATGATTATGCTAGATCCATTTTGGAAGTTGAGAGAACTAGTGAAGGATGAGTGTGGAGATAACGAGAGTATGAGAAGATGTGGTTGGATGGGTGCAGACCGGATGTTGTTCTGATGAAGATGATTTTTTTTTAATGTTTTTTAGAAATAATAAACTAGATAATAAATGTGAATGAAATAGTTAACATCAATTGTAAAGTGGAATGGTGGTAAGTTGAGATAGTTTATAAGTAAGGTACAAGTACTTTACTTCTCTTAACTTTTCTTTTTTTTTTTGAATCAAGGATATTTTATTAATTCAAAAAACTATCTAATTACATAGGTGATCAAAGATCCAACCATCCAAAATACCAACAACACTACCTAGCTAACACATTAAAGAAGCTATATGTTTTCTTAGTTTGGGGGAGTACCACCCTCTATATATCACTTTCTCTATGATTCTATCTCCAATATCTATACATGTGCTTCTATAAGTATTTCCTCTAAAAATGATGTCATTTCTATATTGCCAAACACCATAGATGGTTTCGGCCACAGCTACCTTCAGGACCTTAAATCTCCAACCTTTCTTCCCAATCATATTAGTAATCCAACAAATCTCAGTAGACCATGGTTGTGGATCATGTTGAATGCCAAGCCAGTGGAGGACAAATTTCCAAATATCCTTTGTAATGCTACAGCCAAACATGAGGTGATCAAGTGACTCATCACACATATTACAAAGGCTACAAACCCGGTCTGTTATCAAGCCAATCTTGTTCAGTCTATCCTTCGTGCCCAATCTACCATGGCAAGCCATCCACGTGGTGGTAATGGCTCTAGGTCTTGCACTATTGTTCTGTAAAACGTATCTCCAAGGCACTCTATCCGTACCCAACATCCTAGTATACAGAAGCTGCATACAAAACTTTTTCTTTTGAATCATGTTATTCCATAAAGGTTGCAGGCTCGGTATTAGTTCTCTTAACCGCAGAATTTTCTTAAACACCCAAGAGTAACTACTTCTCATGTCAATCTCCATAAGATTCTTCTGTTTTAGGTAATGAGCATGCACCCACTTGATCCAAATGTTATCTGCCTTTAAACTCAGATTCCACAAGCACTTTAGAAGGGCTATATCATTCCAAAGATAACTTTTCTTTTTATTATAACAACATATTATTATTATATTATATTATATATTATATAGGTTAGTTTTTATAGGGGATCAGATTGCAAAACTTAAAAAGGGATCAGATGCCTTTTGGCAATGCATGTTTCAGATATTCAAAGATTAGTAATTATGGTTTCTATGTGCTATGAAATATGATTGTGGAAATATTTTGTACACATACTTTAGTTTTTATAGATTGCAACTTCCAAACAAAGGAGAATAATATACAATAATTCAAACGTGACCAGCATTTTATAGTATATGTTAATAATTTTAATTGAGCCACTCTACCACTTTCATGTTTAACTTTGTCAAAATATTACTAATAGAAAGAATTACTCCAAAAATACTATAATAATTAAATAAAATAACTTTGTTGTTACAATTTATTTATTTAATTTAATTATTTGGTCTTGTCAATTTGTGTGTTACAAATTGTTTATTTAAAAGTTTTTTTTCATTGAATTATTAAATTTCAGAGATGAGGAGGTTTTTGGTTCCTAGAACAAGTATTGAGAAAGTGAATGTTAAGCAACCGGAAGCTGAAGTAGAAGAAATGCCCCCCTAATGTGGTCAATGAGTTTAATCCAAATGAGATTGTGTGTGATCCAGGATGTAGGAAACAAATTCATGAGTATGCTCCGGATATTCAAGACCAAGTGAGGAGGGCATATATATTGAAGGGTCCAACGCAACCAGATTTAGCAAGATTTACTCGTACTTAATTTGGAAAGTCTTCAAGAGCATTTTGTAAAGCATGGTATAAGAATTATACATGGATTGAATACAATGAGTGGAAGGATGCAACTTATGGTATTCTCGATCGTCACACGTTATCTATTTCAAGGATACGAGGGCAAGGATATGACGGGGCTTCAAATATGAGAGGTAAGTTTAATGGTTTGCAAAGAAAGATTCTAGATGAAAACCCTTATGCTTTCTATGTCCATTGTTATGCTCACCGTTTACAATTGATGGTTGTGTCCGTTACTAATAGTTGCTCATCTATTCATGATTTCTTTGAGTACATCTCCTTGATTGTAACCACAACAAGTGCATCTTGCAAGAGAAAGGATGCTTTGAAGGAGGCACAACACCAAGATATTTTGAATAGACTTGCGAGTGGTGAGATATCTCAAGGAAAGGGCTTGCACCAATCATCTAGTCTCGCTAGACCCGGGGATACTAGATGGGACTCATATTATACTACCTTGATTCGATTGGATCAGATGTGGTCCTCCGTGTTAGAGGTGCTTAGTATTGTTGATGAAGATGGACGTGGACAATCTCAAGCGGTGGGTTTGATAGAAAAATGGAGAGCTTTAAGTTTTATTTCATTTTGAAGCTTATGTTAAAGTTGTTTGGTATCACAAATGAACTTTCAAAAATCTTGCAAACAAAAGATCTTAATATTGTGCTTGCTATGGAATTAGTTGATGATGTTAAAGTTCGGTTGGCTACATTGAGAGAGTGTGGTTGGGATGATTTGTTTATTGATGTCCAAGAATTTTGTTTTACTCAAAGTATTCTAGTGCCAAATATGGATGAAGAAATACCGGTTCGGGGTCGTTCAAGAAGAGAAGGGAGGACTGTCACTAATCTTCACCATTACGATGCAAAGATTTTTTATGTTGCTATCGACAAAATATGTGTGGAGATGAATCACCGATTTAGTGAAGGAAGTAACGTTGTGCTGGATTGCTTCTCATGTCTTGACCCTAAGAACTCTTTTTCCAAGTTTGATATTGATAAGCTTGCCCGTCTTGTTAATATTTATCATGCAGATTTTTCTGATGATGACCGTGGAACAATAAGGGAGCAACTTGAGACTTATGCACATCAAGTGAAAAGGCATGCTTCCTTTACTTCTTGTGAAGATGTTCAAAGTTTGGCTATGAAGATGGTTCAAGTTGAGAAACATTTGGTATTTCCATTAGTCCACAAGCTCATTGAGTTGGCTTTGATATTGCCGGTGTCGACAACATCTGTTGAAAGAGCTTTTTCAGCAATGAAGATTATCAAGTCTAATTTGCGCAACAAGATCAACGATGTGTGGTTCAATGACTTGATGATATGTTACACCGGGCAGGAGATATTCAAGTCACTTAAAGATGTTGATATTATTCGAACATTTACCGCAAAGAAGTCTCGGAGAGGGCATTTACCTCTTAATTTTATTTAGCACACTAATCGCAGGTTAAATTTCATCTCTCTTATGTAGCACACTTTATGACTATTTATATATTGTCACATGTAACGTGCAGTTAAATTTTTTGCCCAGACTACATAAAATTCTTGGTTCTGCCACTGTCTTAAAATAAGCTAAACAAACAGCCCTTAACATTATTGATGTAATGTTTTTCTCAATTTAATTTCACAAGTGGACCTTATATTATATCTTTTTTTATAGAACCATGTTAACCATAACATTTCTTACGAGAAAGTTTTAGGGCTATTTTTTTGTTCTCCCTAACTGGCAACGCAGGGCTACAAGACATGTTAATCTATGTAGTTCAATGTGGTTAATGCATCCATCTGGGTGTTCATATTGACAGCATTGGATTTACCAATTCATTTATCTTCTTGAAAGTGAAGATAGTAATATTTTAAATTTCAATCTTGAATTCCTACTATGAATTGCAAGGAATTTTTTGTTTATGTTGTGCGGTATTAATTTATGAAAATTGTTAGTTAGTATATTGTAAAATAGAAAATAAATTTTTTGCATTTCACGTCAAAGTTACTATAGCACTACAAAATTACTAAGCAGAATTTTTTTGCATCTCACGTCAAAATTACTATTAAGCAAAAACAAAAATTACATCTCACGTCAAAGTATATTTAAATATACTAAAAAGCAGGGCCGTCTTTGAGAGCGTGCAAGGTGACCTACAGCACAGGGCCTCACACTTTTTCATGTTTAAGTTATGACAAAAAGGGCCTCCGATTATATATTTCACTGCTAATTTACATTTAAATAGGGCCCCTTAAAAAAATTTCATGATTTAATTGTAGATAACTTCAACTTCTTACACAAGGCCTTTCAAAAGTTTGAGACGACTCTGCTAAAAAGTAACTTGGTGCTACAAATAGGGCCCCTTAAAAAAATTCCATGATTTAATTGTAGATAACTTCAACTTCTTACACAGGGCCTCTCAAAAGTTTGAGACGACTCTGCTAAAAAGTAACTTGGTGCTAAAAAGTAACTTAGAGAAAAAATAAAATTACAAACATTCTTAACTTATAAATAAGAAAATACACATTAAATCAGAGTTTCAACACTAAAATAATAACCAAAATCTCATAACCATATAAAATACATGCTAGACTATCAATAAAGAACATAAAATTCATGCTTTAGAGATGAAGGTTGGAATGTGAATAATACGGTATGGGATATAAAATCTTTGGTTTGGAAATGGAGTTTTATAGGAGAAATTACACATTCCATTTGTAGTTTTTACGAATTTAACAAAGATCATTTGTTATACCTTTCGTAATTCTAATTGATTTGTAATTTCTCTTTTGGCGGGATTTTCCCGTTCTTGTGTAAACAGGTTTTGAGAACCTTTAGTTCTCTACTATATTATATACTTGCTTACACACAAAAAAAAACTTCCACTAGAGAACATTCATAATTTGATCTGCGCGATCTCCATAAAGGAGAGCATCATGAATACAGCCGCCAAAAGAAATGTCGCTAAGGAAAGCATGGTGAGAAACCTATAAACGAGCTCCCTGAAAGGTGTTTTGAAAGTTTCTTTCCTTTTAACTATGAGAATATCTCATATTTTATGAGCTTCTTCATAACATCTTCTTTAGGATCACATTATATGCGATTCTTTAAGCTCCGCTGAACAGAAACGACTAAGAAGAGTCCACGTCACACCAAGAGGTTGACTGCAAGTAAACTGCTCAAATGTTGATCGATTGCAGTTGAAACTCTTGTAGCGTCCTCACACTCATGAAGAAGTCAACCGCTCTCAATGTCAAAATTTGACATTTTTGAGGAAGATGGCCGTGTATTGTTTGTAGGATTCATTGTGAACTAAGGAACTACTCCCTCCGTTTCTTTTTAAGTGTCATTTTAGTATAAAGCTCTTCAACCAAGATGGTGGATTGTTAGAGTTATTTTTCCTATTATACCCTTATTTATTTTTCTCTTTCCAAATAAATTCAATTATACACTCTCTTTTTCCAATAACTAATTGAAAAATGTGAGGTGGAGTTATTGAGAAAATAAGGATATAATTGACAAATCATTACATTAAATTATAAAACGACATTTAAATAGGAAAACAAATTCATTTAAAACGAAACATAAAAAGAAACGGAGGGAGTTTAATATACAATAATTTATAAATAACTATCCTATTTAAAATAAAACCATCCCCAATGAAAATTAACCTAGTTATAAATTATAAATACAAATCAACTAAAGGCCATTATGGGAGCGCTCTAAACAATTAACTTTTCAAAATATTATTATTACTCAATAAAGATGAAGCTTTGCATTGGTTAACTGTTTTTATTTTATAAATAATAAGAAAATGTTTTGATTTTGTGAAAGAAAGTTTGATCCATGTACAAATTGGTGTATTTACATAGGTATAAAATTATATTTTAATTTTTTTATAAAGTAGACAATCTAAATTAATTCTAAAGTAAAACTAAATTATTTAAATAAAATTAATTAATTAAAAAAGAAATTTAAGGTTTCTATTTTATTTTGTATTATTTAAATAAAACTAATTAAATAAAATTAATTAATTAAAAAATTGGCGACATATACTATAATGACGGCTTAGATATGACGTTCTTCCAATTGGTTTTGAGAAAGATGCTTGGATTCTCAAGAGTTTCTGGGGAGGGGGTTTGAAAGAGGAAGGATTCTTCTGACTTTGTCGTGGTTAAAATGTAAGGCTTCTCTCATTATATATTTCAATTAGACAATTAATATTATATTATTTAAAATAAATTTATATTAAAAAACAAAAGATAGAGACAAAAGAATTAATTACCTTTCATACAGAAATGTGAATGGCGTAATTATCATGAAAGCAGTGGCACATCGATAGAAAACGAAGACGTAACTGTGCATGCCACGGTCCATGGATATTTTGATCATGATGTTCATAGCTGCATATGCCATTGGTAAGACAATGAGAGCAATAAATGGCTATTTTGCTAGCCAGGAGGATAGTGTTTCCCCATTGTCCATCTCCTTGCCTTAAACACATTTTAGATTTAATCAATGCACTAAATTGTGTATTTTTGACACTTTGAAAAAAGTACTAATCTTATTTTGGTATTTTTATTATTCCATTTACTTTTCTTAAATCTAATGCTAAGATTAATAAAAACCATAATCTAACTAAAATAGGTGACTTCTAAGGTGAGGGTTAAGTTAAATTCCTCACCCACCACTTAATTTAAGTGTTAGATTAAACTATGGAAAACTACATAGGAAGAGAGATAATTGTTTCTTCTATATATGAAAAATGTGTGTGCATGCGCGCACTTTTTTTTGCAAAATATGAATTATAATATATAAATCAACAAATTATTTTAATTTATTTTAATCTTTCTTAAAGAAAATATATAATTCAAGTTATAACTATTTAGAAATTTAAAATTTTTAGACAAAGATATAATATCAATTAGAATAAGATGGCTTCATTGCAAATTGCAATGCCACAAGCTCCTTCCAAACTAAACCAAAAGCATCCTTATGCTGATCACAAAGTGACAAAGTACTCTGACCAAATGGAAACCGTGGGTAGCATGTCTGCTCTAAGGAAAGTTTCCGCTTTTGGCCTCACACTCGTAACGCTTTAATCCTTCCTACCAACAATTTTTCGAAAGATTTTGATTGACATGACAAAGGAGTTGTCACCCATGTTAAAAATTAGGTATCTCGTATAATTAAATCGTTTTTATCATAATAATTGAAATTTTATATCGTTAATTTAATTTTTGTTATTAGGGATATGTTTGTGGTTCCTGTTGGCATTTTAGGACGACGAGAGTTTTGGAATGAGTTCATCTATTTTCCATTGTTAAGATTATTATTATTATTTGAATAATATTTAAAAAAATAGTTATTAAATATTCTTTAAAAATTATATATATTTTTATAAATGAATTGAACGTAGTTTTAAATATTATAATTGGGTTTTCAATTTCTCATTATATCATTAGTTATTTATACTAATTTATAGAATATTGATTTTTGGTTAACTTTATATTTATAGATACTTGTAATGTTACTATATTTTCATGTTTTCAATTTTATGTGTTGTTCATGAAGATATATACAATTAAGACTTAATGGTTTAAAATTTTTACAGGGTATCAAGAGGGATATAGAGCATGTGACATTGGTTGTATTGATGAGTTGGCCACAAATGCAATTGAATATCTATTCCATTTTGGAGCAATGCGAGAAAAAGACCATCCTTACTTGACAAAACCAAAATTGTAGCTTTCATTTTTTATTTTAGTATGGTTGCCACATATGAAGGTCAAATAGCTAAAAATGACCATCTATTAGGCATGTTTTTGACAAAAGAATTTTAATTATGTCATATATTTATCTGATCATCTTTCATTACTTTTATATAAATTGAATGAAAATTTTCTAACTTATGCTTTATTTGGTAAAATTGCTATCAATGACTAAAAATTGGCGACATATATATTATAATGACGGCTTAGATATGACGTTCTCCCAATTGGTTTTGAGAAATATGCTTGGATTCTCAAGAGTTCGTGTGGGGAGGGGATTTGGAAGAGGAAGGATTCTTCTGACTTTTCTGTGGTTAAAATGTAAGGCTTCTCTCATTATATATTTCAATTAGAAAATTAATATTATATTATTTAAAATAAATTTATATTAATAAAAAAAGATAGAGACAAAAGAATTGATCACCTTTCATACAGAAATGCGAATGGCGTAATTACCGTGAAAGCAGTGGCATATCGATAGAAAACGAAGACGTAACTGTGTATGCCATGGTCCATGGATATTTTAATCATGATGTTCATAGCCGCATATGCCATTTGTAAGAACATGACAGCAGTGAATGGCTATCCTTTTGCTAGTCAGGAGGATAGTGTTTCCCCATTGTCCATCTCCTTGCCTGAAACACATTTTAGATTTAACCAATGCACTAAATTTTGTATTTTTCACACTTCAAAAAAAAAAGAACTAATCTTATTTTGATATTTTTATTATTACATTTTCTTTTCTTAAATCTAATGCTAAGATTATTAAAAACCATAATCTAACTAAAATAGGTGACTTCTAGGGTGGGGTTAAGTTAAATCCCTCACCCACCACTTAATTTAAGTGTTAGATTGAACTATGGAAAACTACATAGGATGAGAGATAATTGTTTCTTCTATATATGAAAAATGTGTGTGCATGCGCGCACATTTTTTTGCAAAATATGAATTATAATATATAAATCAATAAATTATTTTAATTTATTTTAATTTTTTAGACAAAGATATAATATCAATTAGGATAAGATGGCTTCATTGCAAATTGCAATGCCACAAGCTCCTTCCAAACTAAACCAAAAGCATCCTTATGCTGATCACAAAGTGACAAAGTACTCTGACCTAATGGAAACTGTGGGTAGCTTCTCGGCTCTAAGGAAAGTTTCCGCTTTTGGCCTCACACTCGTAACGCTTTAATCCTTCCTACCAATAATTTTCCGGAAGATTTTGATTGACATGACAAAGGAGTTGTCACCCATGTTAAAAATTAGGTATATCGTATAATTAAATCGTTTTTTATCATAATAATTGAAATTTTGTATCATTAATTTAATTTTTGTTATTAGGATATGTTTGTGGTTCCTGTAGGGATTTTAGCACGACGAGAGTTTTGGAAGGAGTTCATCTATTTTCCATTGTTGAGATTATTATTATTATTATTTGATTAATATTTAAAAAAATTAGTAATTTAATATTCTTTAAAAATTATATATATTTTTATAATAGAATTGAACGTAGTTTTAAATATTATAATAGAGTTTTCAATTTCTCATTATACCATTAGTTAATTATAATAATTTATAGAATATTGATTTTTGGTTAATTTTATAGATACTTGTAATGTTACTATATTTTCATGTCTTCAATTTTATGTGTTGTTCATCAAGATATATACAATTAAGAATTAATGGTTTAAAATTTTTACAGTGTATCAAGAGGGATATAGAGCATGTGACATTGGTTGTATTGATGAGTTGGCAACCATTGCAATGGAATATCTACTTCATTTTGGAGCAATGCGAGAAAAAGACCATTCTTACGTGACAAAACAAAAATTGCAGCTTTCATTTTTTATTTTAGTATGCTTGCCACGTATAAAGGTCAAATAGCAAAAAATGGCCATCTATTAGACAATTAAATGTTTTTGACAAAAGAATTTTAAATATGTGATATATTTATCCGATCATCTTTCATTACTTTTATATAAATTGAATAAAAAATTTCTAACTTATGCTTTATTTGATAAAATTGCTATCAATAACTAAAAACTGGCGACATTTACGAGCGTTGTCTCTTGTCCAAACATATATTATAATGACGGCTTAGATATGACGTTCTCCCATTTGGTTTTGAGAAAGATGCTTGGATTCTCAAGAGTTCGTGGGGAGGGGATTTTAATAAATTTATTATTAAAATAAATTTATATTAAAAAAAACAAAAGATAGAGACAAAAGAATTGATTACCTTTCATACAGACATGCGAATGACGTAATTACCATGAAAGCATTGGCATATCGATAGAAAACGAAGACGTAACTGTGCATGCTACGTTCCATTGATATTTTGATCCTGATGTTCATAGCTGCATATGCCATTTGTAAGAACATGACGGCAATGAAAGGCTATCCTTTTGCTAGCCAAGAGAATAGTGTTTCTATCTCCTTGCGTGAAACACATTTTAGATTTAATCAATCACTAAATTTTGTATTTTTGACACTTTGAAAAAAAAGAACTAATCTTATTTTGGTATTTTTATTATTACATTTGCTTTTCTTAAATTTAATGCTAGGATTAATAATAACTATAATCTAACTAAAATAGGTGACTTCTAGGGCGAGGGTTAAGTTAAATCCCTCACCACCACTTAATTTAAGTGTTAGATTAAACTATGGAAAACTACATAGGAAGAGAGATAATTGTTTCTTCTATATCTGAAAAATGTGTGTGCGTGCGCGCATATTTTTTTGCAAAATATGAATTATAATATATAAATCAACAAAGTATTTTAGTTTATTTTAATCTTTTTTAAACAAAATATATATTTCAAGTTACATATATTTTTATAAACGAAAATAAGTCTATTATTGATATAAATATTTTTATAAACGGGAATAAGCTACAAATATTTTTATAAACAAAAATAGTTTATTGTTGATACAATTTTTTTATAAACCAAAAAAGACTATTGTTGATACAATTATTTTTATAAACGAAAATAAATTGCAAATAACTTTATAAACGGGAAAAGTCTACTATTGATACAATTATATTTATAAACGTGAATAAGTTAAAAATATTTTTATAAATGCGAAAAAGTATATTGGTGATACAATTATTTTTATAAACGGAAACAAGTTACAAATATTTTAATAAACAAGAAAAATCTACTAATTATTTTTATAAAATTATTTTACCCAGCGTTGGATCAAATAAGTGTTTTTATAAACGGGTTCTAAGTATTTTTATATTGGATTAAATAAGTATAGTGTTGTTATATTACTTTAATCAATGCATAAAGGTTGCTACATTTTTTTTTGTTTATATTTGTGATTATGTGAATGTTTATGATCCGTAAAACAAATTTAAAAACTGACAAATGACATATTGCGACGTGTAATTATTGTTTTAGTTAAAGAGCTAAAATTTGGATGTATTATTAGCTCTTACATCGTTAATTATTATTTAACATACTACATGTTTAATTTTTATTCCGATAGTCATCCAATTAATATGTGTATTGTTTAAATATATACGGAATAACTTTATAAGATAGATCTTATCCTCGTAATATTAAACCCAAACGACCCCGTGCGATAGCACGGGTATCCTGCAAGTAAGTTATTAAAACAGTTGCATATATTATATTAATTATTACAATTACTTTATTAATTTTTTCTTACTTCTAGTAATAACTTATTAAAGCAGTTGCATATATTATATTTATTACAATTACTTTTTTTTTCACAGATTACAATTACTTTGTTTATTTAACATTATTATCCGTTTTTCTTTCGCTCATTAATTTCTAGTATTATTGTTATATAGAGTATTTCAATAACATATATTAATAAGATATTATAATTATAAACATAAACAAATTAATAATATAATATATTATTAACTACATATTTTTTCTTTATTATTTACAGGATTGCTAGAGTCTCGTTCATCATCATTGTCTCTCAGTATGTATGATACACATCAATTTTCGTTTCCGATCAACACCGTTCTTCGTCTATGATCAACATCGTTCTCCTTTTCTGATCAACATCGTTCTCCGTTTTCCGATCAACATCGTTCTCCGTTTTCGATCAACATCGTTCTTTGTCTGCGATCGACATCGTTCTCACGAATTTAAGAAACCTGACAAAATCAGGTTGCTACATTTACGAAATTTGGTTCAATTTCCTATTCTAGAGTAATTAGTGTCTTCAATCTTGTTACTGCATTGGGGTTTTGAACTCTACCTTTCTTATTCTCATATCTAACTTCTATTATTATTGTATTTGTGTTTTGATGTTTCATAGGACAAACTAGTGCTTGTATTTCACAATGAAAAAGGAGAAGGAGGAGCTTGAACTATGATATAGATGTTGATTTGAGCAGATTTTTGCTGAATTAAGTTACTTCTCATTCTCATTATAAACTGATATAGTTTTTTATATGGCTTATACTAATTTTTAGTGAAATAAGAGTTTGTAATTTGCTAAATTAGTATAAATAAATTGATAAGATATGCACCACTTCTTCTTATAATACATATTATAATAAGATATGTTTTCTTTCATTTATGTAATGTCATTGAATTTTATATACATTTGACATTTTTCTTGGTTATGTTTTTCTTTTTTTATTTGCAGGAAGTTCTTGAATTGTTTAGGATGACGTTGACATCGTAGGCATCCTTGTACATACACTTGCCAATTGACTAGAAATAAGGTATATTTAATAATGGATTTTAACATTCCATACATTGCTCTTAGTCTTGATGGGAAAAAAGGGTTGTACCTGCAAGGCACTCCGATGCCAAAGTAAGTAGGTATTTCACAAGGTACAACAAAGTGAGAAAATTTGGGGGTGGAAAAGATTACCTTGCCCTCTGTTATGAGAGGGCTATTTATAGGGTGCCCTTATGCGAAATTGGCTCCGTCTTTTGGAGCGGAGATTTTGGTGACACGAGGGCTGGTTGTTTGCCGGGCACGAGTGTGCCTCGTGGTCGGTTGTCCAAAGCGTCTGCCCGGAGCGGTCTGGAGGAGGTCGCCATGCGTGGTTCAAAGCGCCTTGGGCCGAAGGTTGGGTTGGCCCAATTAGATCGATTGGGTCGGCCCAGAATAGGAGCCCCCCAAGTCGTTTCTTCTGCTCGTGGGAGTGACGACTTAGAGGAAGTTGATCCGGGGGACTTGCCGGGGACGCGCGCTCAGGGCATCCGAGGGGGATAGGCCTGAGACTTCCGAGGAGAGGAAGGGTCAGGCCGGGAGTTAGGAAGCGTAACGTTTTGGAGAAGTTAGTTGGGGGGGCACGTCGTATTTAATGCGAAATGATGGCTACCCTATACCTTGGCCATTAGGGTTAATGATGGCCATGCCGTTTCAGTGTTGCACGTGTGGCGCATGTGACATCTTTAACAGCCTATAAATACCAGGGTTTGCCATTTTCCCCAAAATTTTCAAATTCATCTACTCCGTTTTCTCTTCTCTGCCGCAGACCGTGAGTTTTGCTGTGGTGATCTCCTTCTTGTTCTTCACTTCATCCGCGAAAAACCTTACATGTAAGTTCGTTTTTGGCATTGTTTTATGGCTTTCCATGCTTCGATGTTTGTTAGGAATCAATTGCATGTGTTTAGGATAGGTTTTAGGGATGATTTGTGACGAAGGTATAGGATGAAACTGTCGATAGGTGGCGGAGATGGAGGATTTTTCTGTCGCTTACGGCGGAGTATGGTTGATTTTTCCCTGAGGATAACGTTTAGCCTTTTGATGGCAGTTTGGGATGATTGATCAACCCTGACTGAGTTTTTATTGTTTTTTCTAGGAGAGTAGGCCGTCATGGCGTAGTGTGTGTTTTCCTTTTGCTCGGATTCTGTTTTTTGGGATAGGGGTAAGGTCGCGGGCTGTTCGGTCTTTGGACCGTTGGTGCGCCCTTTCACTCTGAACGGTGGTGGAAGGGTGGATTTGATTTAACTGTCGAATTTAATATTCTCCCTTGTGTTTCAGGTGAAATATGACCGAAGTGGGACGCCCGTCAGCCTCTGGTTCGTCGTCCTCCACTCCTCCGGCTCGGCAGGAGGTGCCCCTGTCGGCCTGGGTGGTCCAGGAAGCGCTTGACGTTGAGAGTTATTTTCTGGAGGATACTCGGACATCTTCACGGAGATCGGGGGTTATGTGGACCCTTCTGGGGATACCTCCAAAAATGGGTGGTCGGTTCTTATCCCGGCTGAACGGGATCGTATCTGTGACGCATATACCCCCGATCTGCTCCCCATGTACGAGGTAGTCTTCCGGGAGATGAGGTTCCGTGTGCCTTTTTCAGAGTTTCAGATAGCCGTTCTTAACCACTTGGAGGTGGACCCTGCGCAACTTCATCCTAATTCGATCGCTTTCATCCGGCCGTTCGAGTTGGTTTGCTCTCACTTGAAGATAGGGGCGACCATCCCTTTGTTCTTTTATATATTTTGCGTGCAGCGCACGGTGAGGGACGGTCGCTTTGGATGGGTGTCCTTGAAGCAGTCTAAGAAGATCTTCAAATCTTACTCGGATTCCCTGAAGGGTTATAAGCCCCGCTTCTTCCTCATCCGTCCTCAGTCTCGGGAGGCCCGAGATAGTTTCTTTGCTAGGGTTCCGACGGTGGATGTCAATGGTCGTCCAGTACTTAACGATATTGGGGAGCCAGTCACTACTCGGAGACATAAGTTTAGATTTTTTTGGTCTCGGGATCACTTTGAGTATGGCACAGACCAGTACATTACAAAACTTTCTGATTTGGATGAGGATGCTCGGGGGGATTATGCTCTCCTTCAGAACTTCGTGCAGGGCCTTTCTGCGGTCGCCAAGGTGGACCGCTCAGGGAGGCCCGTTGTAGATGAAGATGGGGAGATCATTAGGGAGCCGAGCGTGATCACTATAAAGGAACTTCTAGCTAGTGGGACTGATGAGGGCGCATTTGCCTATCTGGGTATCTGCCCCTCTCCCCTTTGTTTTGTTATTTTAACTTTGTTATTTTGTCGTTGTAGCTCTTGGTAGTGGTCTTATGACGGACTGATCCTCACGTTTTTATTTTGATTCTTTTTGCAGAGTCGATGGATCGGGCACGTCACGAACGGATGCTCAGACAGGCGAGCAAGGCCAAGGGGATTGTTAAGAAGAATGCAGGTCCTAGGTTGGCTATGGTGCAGAGGTCTCCGGCGACGGGTTCGGGCACTTCCTCTTCCCCCCCAGCTGCTGTTGGTTCCCCGACGCCAACTTCTGACCAGGGTGAATCCCTGAGGCTGGTCACGGTGCTTCCTTCCCCTCTTCGTCAGCAGCCGGATCCGGACGCGCTGGTTCGTCACAAACGGCAGAGGGTCGAGGCTGTGGATATGACTCAGGAAGAGGCCGGTGATATCTTTACCCTCCCTTCATGCTTCCTCCAGCCCCGGTTCTTTGAAGGAGGACCCTCTCTGACCATTCCTCGGGCTGAATCTCTTCACATTGAAGGCTTGGAGCCCTCCGTCCGGCAAAGATTCTTGGTGCAGGACGCTTCGGCTGTGGTTCGGGTGCTTGAGCTGGCTACCCTTTATGCTCGTTCGGCGCCATTATCTGCGGAAGCAGTGAGGATGCTCGAGGAGGATGTTAAGGTGAAGACATCTGCTCTGGCGGAACGAGACTAGTCGCTGAGGGAGCAGGGTGAGGAGCTGGCGACCGTGACGGCTCAGCTGAAAGCGAAGGAGGATGCCCTGGCGGACGTGCAGAGTCAGTACACCTTGCTCTCCCATACCCTGTATGGAGTGATGTTGTCTTCCTCGGTGAAGGAGGCTTCTCTTCGCCGATCTCAAGCTCCTGCTGAGGATGAGACGGAGGAGGAAAGGGTTCTCTTGACCCGGGCGGATTTGATCCAGTATATCAGAGTTTTGGGGGGTGATTGTGTCGCTGCTGCCGAGGACACCTACAATTCCACAGTGGCCCAGCTTAAGTTGAGGAATCCTGGGGTGGAGTTGGTGACCGAGGGCACCAGGCCGTACCATCGTGTGGAGGGCGACCAGATTGTTTCTCCGGTCTTCGGGGACAGACCAGCGACTCAGGAAACCGAGGAAGTTCAGATGGAGGAAGGTGCTTGAAGGTTTTTTATGTTTAAGTGTTTAAGTGTTGGGCCTGTGAGCCTTTTGTTTTGTATTGCTGTTCCGGGGGGAATGCCCCCCGTTCTGATTTTGTAAGCATATTACCGGCTCGGTCTTCGTGACCGTAGTTGGGCACATTTCCGGGCATTTAGCCCGATTTAATTAAAAGTACTTAGTTTTTAACACCTTTGTTCTTTTTGAAGTTTGTGTGCATGCGTTCTGATTTCTTGGGTGGCGTTTCGCTAGTTCCCAAAGTTCATTAATAGCTTGTTTACTTCCCAAGGGCTACCGTTGGCCTTCCTTTTTCATTTTTACGCAGGAATGGATGGTGCTAAGGGAGAAAAGGTTTCTTCAACCTCGAGCTCTCGCGGAGTGAAGAAGGTGAAGGAGAAGAAGGAGAAGAAGCAGGTTTCGACCAGCTCTGCTTCTCGTTCTCAAGGGTCCCGGGACCCGGACGTTCGAGCTCGGTTATCTGGCGTGAGGGTTGTGGTTGAAGCTGATGGCTCCGAGACCGAGTGGGATGAAGATTGGTATCAGTATCTTTATTCGGAGGAATTTGCCCGTCGAGAGGAGTGAAGTGTTTTCTTTTCATTTGATGTTTGTTTTGTAATCTTCATGAATGATCAATAAAGTACCATTGCTGTGTTTTGTGTGTTTATTTTGCATGTTTGGAAGGTTTGCTCGACTTATAATGTATTGATCGCCAAGTGTGTGGAACTGTGGTCGATTGCCGGGGACATGTGCCTGGCATATGGTGAGTCTCGGATTTCGTTGTGTTGAGTTCCGGGGCTCATGGCGTGAAAGGTCCCCTCGCGAGCGGGGCGTTCTGCCATCGTGGTACGTGTTTACGACAGGGATGCTCGGTATTCGGGTTCCCCGAAGGACAAGGAGTCTGCTCGATTAAGAGAGCGGGCTTCTGTCGTTTTGTTTCAGTTAGAGGTTCTCGGCATGTACCAGGCCGCACCTGTGTTTTTAGCTGTAGTATTGTTTAAGTTTTTCAGCGTTCCAAGGTCGAGCGAGTTCTTCTCCTTGCAAATCCTCTAGGTAGAGTGCCCCGTTTTGTGTCCTTGCTCGGACACGATAGGGGCCTTCCCAATTTGCAGCCAATTTGCCTTCTCGGGAATCTTTGTGGTTTCTTTTGAGCACTAGGCTGTCTACTTTGAATTCCCCTTTAATGACTTTTGGGTCATGCCTTAGGGCGATTTTTTGCTTAAGCAAGGTTTCGCGTAGAGCCGCTCCGGTTCGGATTTCTTCGACCAGGTCGAGCTCTTCTCTAATTGCCTCGATGTTGCCCTCTGTTTCGAGGGGCTCTTCGGTGCGTCTTGAGGGTACATGTATCTCGACGGGGATCACAGCCTCTGTCCCGTATGTCATTCGCAAGGGGGTTTCCCCGGTGGTGGAGTGTGGGGTGGTGCGGTAGGCCCAGAGGACGCTGTGTAGCTCGTCGACCCATCCCCTTTTTATTTCATCCAGTCTTCTTTTGAGGCCCCTTAATATTACTCGGTTAGCGGCCTCCGCTTGTCCGTTTGTTTGGGGATGCTCGACTGATGCGAAATGTTGTTTGGTTCCTAATTTCGTGACGAATTCTTGAAAACGCCCGTCGGTGAACTGGGTGCCATTGTCGGTGATGATGGCCAAGGGTACCCCAAACCGGGCGAGGATGTTTCTTTTGTAGAAGCGAAGTACGTTTAAGGAGGTGATTTTGGCTAATGGTTCGGCCTCGATCCACTTAGTGAAATAGTCGACCGCGACTATTAGATACTTGTTCTGATTTCTCCCGGTTACGAACGGGCCGAGGAGGTCCATGCCCCACCACGCGAACGGCCATGGAGATGACAAAGACTTGAGTTCGTTGGGGGGTGCAAGGTGCATGTCCCCGAAACGCTGGCACTTGTCACATTTTTTTACGTATTCCTTGGCGTCGTCTTGCATCGTGGGCCAATAGTATCTGGCTCGGAGGGCTTTCCGGGCGAGAGATCTCCCTCCTAAATGTTGCGAGTTGATTCCCTCGTGTATCTCTCGGAGTATGTGGGGAACTGTGCACTCATCTATGCATTTGAGGAGGGGTATGGAAAATCCCCGTCGGTAGAGGCGATTTTCGATCAAGACGTACGAGCAGGCTCTCCTTCGGATTACGGAGGCCTCTTTGGGATCGGCGGGCAGGAGGTCGCTAGTTAGGTAATTATATACAGGGGTCATCCAGCAGGACGCATCCCTTATCGCATTTACGAGTGTTAGTGTGGATGGAGATTCAGTACTGGGTTTTGGCAATATTTCCTGGATTACAGATTAGTTGCCCCCTTTCTTCCTCGTACTAGCTAGTTTTGATAGGACGTCTGTCCGGGAGTTGTGTTCTCTTGGGATGTGTTTTACTTTGGCGCTTCTGAATCAGATTAGTCTTTCTCGTACGAGGGCCAGATATTCGGCGAGGGCTTCGCTTTTGACCTGATATTCGCCTGAGATATGGGATGCGACCAATTGAGAATCGGTGAATACCTCAACCTCCTCGGCTTCTAAGTCGTTTGCGAGGCGCAGTCTGGCAAGCAGGGCCTCATACTCGGCTTGGTTGTTGGATGTTGGGAACGAGAGCGAGAGGGATACTTCTATGAGGGTTACTTCCCTGTTTTCTAGAATGATCCCTGCTCCGCTGCCAATTGAGCTTGACGCCCCGTCTACGTATGAGGTCCATCTCCGGGCGTTGTTGTTTGTTGTTTCGGGGAAGGCCATTTCAGCCACAAAATCTGCCAAGACCTGTGCCTTAAGGGCTTTTCTCCCTTCGTACTTGATGTCGAACTCTGCGAGTTCTAGTGACCAGCGGAGCATCCTCCCGGCCATATCTGGACGTGCTAGTAGTTGTTTCACGGGTTGCTCGGTTCGCACGACTATGGTATGGGCTAGGAAATAGTGCCTGAGTCTTCGGGCCGCGGTTATTAATGCGATTCCTACTTTTTCAATTTGCTGGTATCTGACCTCGTGGCCTTGGAGTGCTTTGCTTGTGAAGTAAATGGATTTTTGGCCTTCCGGGGTTTCTCGTATTAAGGTCGCGCTGACGGCCTCGGTGGATACGGCGAGATAGAGGTATAAGATTTCTCCGGCCTCAGGCCGGGATAAGACCGGTGGGCTGGAGAGGGCTTGCTTGAGATGGGAGAGGGCGCGCTCACACTCTTCCGTCCATTCGAAGGCGGTTTCCTTGCGCAAGAGTTTAAACAAGGGAAGGGCATGTTGGGCGGATTTGCCACAAACCTGGATAGTGACGTGAGCATGTCGTTTAGGGTTTGGATTGACTTTTTCGAGCTCGGGGTGGGCAAATCCGAAAAATCCCTGCATTTATCCGGGTTAGCTTCGATTCCTCTTTCCGTTAGGTAAAAACCGAGGAATTTTCCTGCCCGCACGCCGAACGTACATTTCTTAGGGTTGAACCTCATCTTGCACGTTCGGGCTTGCTCGAAAACCTTTTTGAGATGGGCGGCATGATCGGTTTCCTTTTGGGATTTGACGATCATATCGTCCATATAGACTTCGAGCATGTCGCCTATTTCCGCTTGGAACACTTTGTTCATCATGCGCTGGTATGTCGCGCCGGCATTTTTCAGACCGAAGGGCAGTGATAGTAGTTGCTTGATTCGGTCATGAAGGCCGTGTATTTCTTGTCAGTTTTAGCCATGGGTATTTGATTGTACCCGGAGTATGTGTCCATAAATGAAAGTAATTTAAAACCGGCGGAATTATCGACTAGTTTATCTATATTAGGCAGAGGGTAAGCATCTTTTGGGCAAGCCCTATTAAGATCGGTGTAGTCAGTGCACATGCGCCATTTTCCATTTGATTTTTTAACAAGTACAACATTGGAGAGCCAAGTGGTGTACTTGGCCTCAGATATAAATTTGGCCTCTAGGGGGTCTTTTACAGCTAGTTCGACCGCAGCCGTTTTCTCTGGTGATTGTTTTCTTCTTCTCTGAGCGACAGCCTTGCAAGCGGGGTCGATAGTCAGGTGATGGCAAGCCACTTCTGGATCGAGCCCGTGCATCTCGGCGGCGCTCCAAGCGAATATGTCGGCGTTTTCGCGGAGGCAAGCTTTGAGTTGTCTTTTGGCCAGGTCCGGTAGGTCTGCTCCGATCTTGACTCCCTTAGTCGGATCTTCTCCTAGGGCCACGAGTTCGAAGTCTCCGTCTGGAATTGGCCGGAGGATCCCTTCTGATGTACCTGCGTTCGTGCTCTGCTCGGGTTCTCCCAAGAAACGGTTGTCGAGGTCGACTGTGTTGATGCGTGGCATTGATCGGTTGGTCTCAGAGATAGCGTTGGTCGCTGTTTTGTCTTGAGCAGGTGTCTTTATCGTACTCAAGCCTTTGGCGGAGGCTTTGAAGCATCTCCTGGCCGCTTCAATGTCGCCGTTCAGTGTTGCGACTTGTCCTTTGGTCGTGTAGTATTTAAGCCTGAGGTGCACAGTTGAGGGGACCGCGATCAACTCGGCCAGGGTCGGGCGTCCGAGGATGCATTGGTATATCGACGGGCAGTCGATGACCAGAAATTGGACCTTAACGGCCCTCGCGGTTTCCGCCGATCAAATTGAAACTATGAGCTCGACGAAGCCCCACGGTTTAGTTACTGTGCCGTTGAAACCTTGTAGGTTCGATCCTACGTAGGGGGTGAGGTGGCTGTCGTTAAGCTGCAGCGTTTTGAACAGTTGGGAGTACATGATGTCAACCGAACTTCCTTGATCAACCAATATGCGTCGGATGTAACACCCTTCTAAAACCCCCGCGGAAAATATAATAAAAATTTAGAGTAAACATGAAATACAAGGATGTCACAACTTCTTTAACATAAAATACTATAGTCATTTGTCATGCCACACGAGGAACCATTTAACATAAATACAATTCATGTTCAACACAGCGGATTATAATTCATAACATTGCATAATCATCATCATTCATGCAAGTTCTCTAATACAATTATAAACAACAAAGACCGACATAATAACTCGTCTCTAAACTAGCGTTCCCCAGTGTTACATTCAGAGCATGACTCGACACGGACTAAGGGCTAGCCTATAAGCTATCTTCACCCAATCAAGACGCCGCTACATCCTTAATCTGAAATCATCAAAGTAAGGGTGAGTTTCATTCGAATTAATAAGCATTATGCAATCATAAGCAATAAAATCTCATAGTAATTATCATCCACTCAATCATACATATAATCAGAATTATTACAACAAGTAAACATCAATCCAACAATATTGGCCATCGGCCCACAACTCATCAATTATACCAATGATCAAGTTATATTAACAACATATTCTTAATACATCAATCATATAAACACACCAAGGCATAACACTGAATTCCATCCAATCATGTTATAACCAATGCATATGATTAAACTGACACTATGCATGTGGTACCATACATGGGATATACCCATCCAACTGATATCCTCATCACTGAGATACAGTTTAACCAGCACCGATTCCACACACAGGGAATCATGCTCACCAAATATCCAGCACCGATTCCACACACTGGGAATCATGCTCACCAAAATATCCAGCACCGATTCCACACACTGGGAATCATGCTCACCAAAATATTCAGCACCGATTCCACACACTGGGAATCATGCTCACCATTTTGATCCACTTTCATCACCGGGATCCATCACCAAAAATGTATGCCAATGAATGCAACATATAACATGCTTACAACATCACCAATCCGATGTAACACATCGTCTCATTATCATCACCAAATCATCACCAATAAGCATGTATATATTCTTAGCATTCATACAAACATATCACACATACATTCACCACAGTTCACATGTTAATATTAACAGTATATTAACATTCATAATTCATCAATCATCACCACGTTCATACATCGTTACATCTAACATAATTGCACACAATGTAACCAATTATCAAAACAACCCAACAACATAATCACAAAATATGTATTCATTTACAACATGTTATAAACCAACATCACCCAATGAATATCACAATCTCATCACCAATACAGAACATGCATCAATAGTCATATATATAAGCACATATACATATACTATCTTTCAATTCATTAATAATTAAATCGAGTTTAAAAGTAAAGTTGGCTATTGTCCATTTTATCGATTCATCAGATAAAGCATCTCATTAGCTTCGCAACGCCCAAAACGGCACATAAATCGGATACTCGGATCAAAAGTTATGAGTTTTCAAAGATAAAACATTTTTAGAAAAAGTGCTGCAGGAACGGGGTTGTCCCTACGTGGGAACCGGTTCCTGGCAGCTTCAAAGTCTCGTCTCTGGTTTTTACTATGGGGAACCGGGTTGTCCCTACGTGGGAACCGGTTCCCAGCTACCCAGAACCCATATTTCTCTGTTTTTACAAGGGGGAACCGGTTCGTCCCACATGGGAACCGGTTCCTACGTACCTGCACAGCAAAAATCACCATTTTGACAGCATTTACCATATCCCAATACCCCAATTTCAGGTACATACGAACATACACACAAATATCATTGTTTTTCACACAATTACACATTTCAAACAAGTTATTGACATGTATTAACATCATATATCACAAGTATCAACAAAATCATGCCAATTCATACAAGATTATCAAAACCTAACAAAATTCCCAAACCCGACACGTACGATTGAACTAGACAACAATCCTAATCAATCATACTACCTACAATCACATAAGGAATACTAACCCGAAGAATCCCCCCTTACCTCAGAGTCGAACTTCGAAGGTTCTCTTCCCCTTTGGCTCTTCTCACTTTCACGTGTTCTCCTTTCTTCAGACTCAGTTCCTGCTTCTCCTTCCTCTTTTCCCCAAATTCCTTATTTTATGAAAAATAAAATAAAATATTATAATGGGCTTGCTTAGTCAACACCCCCTCTTCTGCTAATCACCACTCTAGGCCCAAATGTCAATATTTCACCATTTTCCAAATAATTCCAAATAAAAATACTAAAATTCCAATTATTTAATTTAAATCCAAATTAAATTAATAAACTGAAATTATGGGGTGTTACATCGGACGTCAAAGTTGGCCATCCGAGCTCGGATGAGGAGGGGAATGGTGGCATTGGGTGCTCCACCGGGCAATTCTTCTTTGTAGAAGGATATAGAGGATGGGCTGCCTTGGTCGAGAGCAGCGGCTTTGCTCGAACTTGCTGAGAGTAGCTCGTCGAATTTTCGTTTCACGGATCCCACAGTGAGCTTGCTGAATCCCCGCCCGATATGACCATGGCGGAGGGGAACATCTCCCATCCGTTGTGAGAAGAGGTGGCGGTCGCTGATTTGGCCCAGTCAGGGAGGTAAAAGTCTTTCGGCCGAGTGATGCTCATGGCCACTTGCATGGCGGGCGTGTCCTCCGCCGGTTTTTCCTTGGTGATTGGTTTGGCTTATTTGGCGGCCTCCTGCTTTTTCGCGTATTGCTTCAAGTGTCCCTCCCCGATTAATATCTCTATGGCATCCTTCAAGTGGATGCAGTCCTCGGTGTTGTGCCCGTGGCCTTTATGGAATCGGCAGAACTTTGATTTATCCACGTTCGGTCGCACAGGCATGGTTTTAGGGAAGCGGACCTTGCCCGTCTGGAATTCGGCGTTCGCGCATTCGTTTAAGATGCGTTCCCTTGAGGCGTTGAGCGGGGTGTATCCTCGGAACTTTCCGGCTGGAGCTTTGTAGTCTTTGGGATCCCGACCCTCGTCGTCTTTCTTTTTGTCCGTTCCCCGACGGGAATCATCTTGGCGATCATTCTTACTGCTTTCTTCCTGTCTGGAATTGCGTACCGCGTGAGCGGCCTCTTTTTCCTCATATTGTATGTACGCCTGGGCTTTGAGGAAGAACTCGTCTAGAGTGGCCGGTGTTTCGATCCCGACGGCTTTGACGAAGTCTGAGCATGGTCGGAGGCTTCGCTCGAGCAAGAATTTCTTCATATGGGCAGTGGTGGATACTTGCACGGCTTCCTTATTGAATCTTTCTATGTAACCCCATAGGGACTAGTCTTTTCCTTGGATTATGGCTTCCAAGGAGGCTTCTGACTTAGGGTGTCTTCGGGAGGCCGTGAAGTGTCTGGAAAAAAGTTTCCCGAGCACCCTCCATGAAGTGATGGACTCATCGGGCAAACTTTTATACCAGGTCATGGCTCCTTTTCACAGGGTTGTAGGGAACAAACGGAATTTTATGGCACCGGACACTCCTCTGTAGTCAAGAAGGGCGTCGATGTTCTCTATGTGTTCGTCCGGATCGGTGGTCCCGTCGTACGTACCCAGCGGCGGGGTTTCTCAAGACCGGCCGGTAGGGGTGTTTCTAAGATCGAGTGGGACAAAGGGCCTCTGCGCTCCTCTTCGTCGTCGCTGGCGGAAGGAGTGGAAGAGCGGCTCCGACTCCGCCTGTGTCGCGTTCGGTTATCGTTGTGCCCCATCGGGGGTGATCGGGATCTCTTTTCGGTCGAGGAGATTGTGACTGGTGTCGGTAGTGGTGGTCGCTTGACCCTTTCTTGGAGGATGGACCAGCGTTCTCCCTGGGGGAGGGAGATCGAGGGCATTTTTTAGGAATCACGTCACGCTGAGAGCGATGCTTGTGACCCGGGGGAGTCTTAGATTGGCGTTTTTGCTCGAGTGCCCTGATCCTGTCGTTTTGTTGTTGTATGAGCGCGTTGGTCTAGGCAAGGGCAGCCAGAACAGCGTTCATGGTCTGGGCAGGGGCGGCCAGAACAGCGTTCATGGTATGGTCCTGGGGAGTCTGACCTTTGGAGAGGAAAGGGTTGCATGGAATTTCTTCGGGGTTGTCCTTCCCGCTGGTATTTTCGAGATGATGAAATGGATCATCTTGGAGATTTTTTGGAGAAGGGGACGCCGTGACACCGTCTCGAGGGACGGTGTTTCTGGAAGGGAGAACGACAGAGATGTCGTTTTTCTTGAGTATCGCAGTGTCTAATGAAGAGGGATCTTCGTTATTTCCGGGCATGAGTAATGATTTGATTAAAGCTTTGGTTCCTAGGTTCTTGCAGGAGGTAAGAATGGATCAAGAAGGTGCAAGAAAAAGGAACGGGGGAGCTAGGGTTCCCACAGACGGCGCCACTGATCTTACCAAGCGGATCAGATGGCCAGCAACAATGAAGGATTGAAGTTCGGGATGATTGATGGGAAAAAAGGGTTGTACCTGCAAGGCACTCCGATGCCAAAGTAAGTAGGTATTCCACAAGGTACAACAAAGTGAAAAAATTTGGGGGTGGAAAAGATTACCTTGCCCTCTGTTATGAAAGGGCTATTTATAGGGTGCCCTTATGCGAAATTGGCTCCGTCTTCTGAGGCGGAGATTTTGGTGACGCGAGGGCTGGTTGTTTGCCGGACACGAGTGTGCCTCGTGGTCGGTTGTCCAAAGCGTCTGCCCGGAGCGGTCTGGAGGAGGTCGCCATGCGTGGTTCAAAGCGCCTTGGGCCGAAGGTTGGGTTGGTCTAATTAGATCGATTAGGTCGGCCCAGAACAGTTATATAATTATTTTCCTGCAAAAAATATCTCTCTCAAATGACAAGATTAGTGTTGGGTATTCAATAGCTTTGTATTTCTATAAGCCATAGATTTCATAATGATAATGTTTGAGAGGTGGGAACCGAGTAGTACAAATTTTGAAAGATTTCCTCCGGAGAGTGTTTTAATTGAATTTTTTTGGTAATGAAGCTCCTAAATCTGTTGGAGTTCGTCCAAACCGCGCGTTATATGGATGTAATACTTGCAGATCATGCTGCACTTTTAATTCATACTTAAAGAAAGTTTAAGAAAGTTACTATCCATAATTGTAAATTGAGGAGATAGTCATCTTTAATCATAGATTTTCCTTATGGAATAATGTCGAAACGTCAACGTCGTCATTAGATTACATTACATTCATTGGTTAGGTCTTTCGTTAGGTCTTGTCATTATACTAGTACTAGATATTTGATGGTCATTTTTAGCTTGTTATCTTCATTTTCTTTTAATTTTAAATGATAATGTTTTCTGATTTCATCAATGTTGTTGATTTAACAATAGAATATAACTTGCATTATAGAGATTACTGACTTATAGATCACTATATACTGTTTATAATTAAAAAAAATTGTATATTGATTTATATTGTAATGAAATTGGAACCAAATCTAGTGTTTCTGTCTTCTTGGTTCATTTAGTAATGTATCTACCAACTCTAGTGTATCTCAAAATCCATGGCTTGGGGTCCCTCACCATACCACTGCTGTTTTGAATGAATTGAGTTGCAGCAACAATGTTTCATCTTGATGAGGGTAATGTGAATTTTGGAGTGAATTTTTGTAGTGAAAGGGGTAAGAGAGTGTTAACTGAGATAATTAGTTGAGTTGCAACAACAATGTTTCTATCCTATGTGTTTTTGTGAAGATTCAGTTTAACTAATGTGAATTTTGGAGTGATTTTTTGTAATGGAGAGCATACTCCTGCTTACCACAAAATATACCTGAGGCATATGCACATGGATCTAGTGAAGAACAAGTGGGTTTTTACTGAAGCAAGATGCTTAATTTTTCTTAATTAATTGCTTAGTATTTGTCTGACCACATTTTCCCCTCTGTTTAGGCTTTTATATAGAACCTGACATTGTTCTTCACTTCATTTTATAAGGTTAGATTTTTAAACTTTTACGTCTTTAATTTTATTGAGATGCGTAATCACATGACATGATTGAAGTATGTGTAAGAATGTTGTTTGGCTGAGGCTGGTGTCTTTAAGCTGCGTTGCATACTATATCATATGTGGGCTCATTCAAGAATACTCCTGCATTATTGGTTTACTTGCATGGTGTTATGCTCTTTGGTAAAAACATCTTACATTCATCTATTTAGTAATTCGTTTTAATTTCTACTTTTTTAGTGGCTTGCCAAAAAACTCAATGAGAAAGTCGAGAAGTCTATTATTCATAATGGCACGACCCTTACAAGTGTTATACTCATTCTCGCATTCGGTTTCTCAATATTTCTTATTATGCAATTAATGATACACTGTCAATGCAGATAAGGGATCTATTGCAAACATTTCTAATACTTCGCCAAAGGTTGTCTATCATGATTCTTCAAAGATGTTGATATAGAATCCGAGTACAACTGTTGGGACAAATGCATTCGATGAAATTCTTAAAGCTACATTGTCTGCATTGGTTGTATTTTTAGCAAACCTACCCACAGGCGACTGTAATTTTCAATTATTCTGATAACTACGATCACATCATATATAAATCACATGGATGACAATTGTGTCTTTTTATTTGATATGAATTCTCAAAGATGCATCAATGAAAGTATTTTTGTAAATAATTGAAATTATTATTTGATGCTTCTTGGATATGTATCGAGAAGTATCAGTGTCAGATACATATTAGACACCTATAGACACTCTTTTATTTCTGAAGTATATTTATACGTCGTAGTTAACTGTGTTTTGAAATATGCAGGTCCAACTCCAAAGGTGGATATCATGCTATCGATTTGTTTGCAGAACAACTTTCCAATTGGTCAAAGTGGTAAAATAGATTTCTTCAAAATTGCCTAGAGGTCCTGCTCCTGCTACAAATGAACTTTCTGGTTCAAGCAAGTCTCACCCTGTTCAAAGTGGTTTGTCTCATAAACCGAACGGTCGAAAGCATTACGGGAAAAGAAAAGAATTAGGCAGTATGAGCATAATCCATTTCGACTTGACTTTATGCTTACATTTATAAAATAATCTAAATTTTTGGCTTATTTCTTTAAGCTCTCTAGAATTGGCACATTTCATCAAATATACAAGAATCCTTTAGTTTTCTTACATATTCTGTGTTTTGACATCAAAATTAAGTTTTAACTTGATTGATACTATAACGTTAAAAAAAAAAACTTGATTGATACTATTATAATATTTTTTGCGATTTTTTTAGTTAGGCCTATTTAGTTTTAATTAAAATCAATTATTTAAAAAATTAAGTCTAATAAATTTTGACTAAATAATTACAAAAATTTGCTATAAATTTTAGCTTGAGATTTACTATGAAATTTTGGTGGCGATATTGTAACTGTATAGTTGGGGAAACATAACTCAAAACAAACATTTTGTGGTTTAGCTAGAAAATTTTGGCCATGATAATTAGCCAATGCGACGGCATATATTGTAGCTAATCCATAACAATCTCCAATTAATTCTGTTTGATAGAGATTAGCTACAAATTAACTATTGTTTTTGTCACAGCAAATCACACTTTTTCTTGTAATGGAACCGCAGCACGACACAGTTACTTGTACATTTCTTATGTGTAATTTTCATATATTAAGTTTTACCATTTAAATTCATCCATCTAAACATCTCACACGCTTTTGTCTCTTTTAAAATGTTAAGATATTACACTCTACCATGATTAGTGAAGAAATAAATTAAGAGCAATATATAATTATATAATTTATTGAAATTATTCATACTATATAAGAAGAAATACATGCATTATCTAAGCTGTAATATTCATTTGAGTTTGATTGAAGTTGGCTGGTAAGGCAGCTGTAGGAGGTTTAGGGCAGCCAGGTACTTGACAGGGAGCACCTTTGGTCATTACACAAACACATGTAGGTAGTAATATAGGAAAACCTCCAGAGCGACAATAGTATTTGATTTGACCTATGCCCTTATAACATGGTAGACATGTTTGCATGCATTTTGCAAGATCAGGACAACCACCTCCAATCGTTGTTAGTTCACATGTTTGTGCCTTCCATATTCCTGCAAACATTATTTGAGGAATATAAATGTTAAGAATAAAAAAACAATGACTTAATTAGAGGAATCTAAATATTAAGAATAAAAAACAATGATAGACAAGTACCTGTAGTAAATATGAGAAGGGCAAAGAGTATAGTAGCTGATAGTGAGTGGGTCATTTTTTTTTTCTGATTTGAATGGCTAATGAATTTGAAATGCTTGTAGTTGTGTTGTGTGAAATGACCTATGCTTTTTATACTCATTTATTTTGGGACAAAATGGTGTAAATTTTTGTGATTAATGTGAGAAATTTATGACAAGTTTTCAAGCATTGACAAATGTTTTAATAAAATAAAATATTATGGTCAAAAAGAAAAAGATAAAATGTTTTTTTGGCAGTGACAAAATATATTTTTGGTTACATTTTGACAATGTATAATAGTACTAAATAATATAATATACTATATAATACATGTACTTTGAATTTTATTTGTTTTCTTTTGTCTTTTATTCTTTAAGACTGCTTTTTATACAAATAAAAAATGTTATAATTTGTTTCTGCTGTTCAAATTTTTTTTTAGGAGGTGCTTATAATAATAGATTAACTATGACTTCTAATTGTATTTTATAATACTAATATTTCAAAATAAATAAAACTTTCATAAAATAATTAAAGGTTAAATACACAACACTTCCTTAGTTAGTAAAATTCGCTTTTGTCCCCTCATAATACTTGGATTATGTCGTCTAGATTCTCTCGGTTAATAGTGATAAAAATTATTTTTAATAAAGTTGATAAAATATTTTTTTTTCATACACCTGTCAATCATGTATAGACCTTTTTGATTAATTCAATTTAACATATAATAATCAATTCACAATACGAGTATATAATCAATTCACATCTTTGAATATGATTAACATATATAATTGAATTAACTACACTATTAACTATAAATAAAATTTATTATTTATTTAACTGAATTAATCATATTTTTACATGTAGTTAATCAAGTGTTGCATGTAGGGCTGACAATGAACCAAACTAACTCGAAAATAGTTCGAAATTCGATTCGAAAATTAAATCGTTGAACTAGGTTCATGAACCAAATGAGCTGAGTATGAGCTAAAAACTAAGTTTGTTAACTAAATGAGCTGAGCTTGAAATATACATAGTTCGACTCGTTAGGTTCATGAGTCAACTCGATTATATATGAGATAAATTGTATTATATTTAAGAGTGGGTTTAAATATTTGCTCTAAATCTTAGTATCATATTTTATTTTAATCTTACGATTTAATTGATAATTTATATTCTCTAGTGAGCAAAATATTTCTACAAATAATTATACAAATAAAATGAAATCGTATAAATTCCAATCTTATAACTTTTATTTAAAAAATATTAATTTAAAAAGTCAAATATATATATATATATATATATATATATATATATATATATATATATATATATATATATATATATATATATATATATATATAGGGGACGACTCAAGTGAGAACACTTGGTTATTATGAGAAATGAGAACAATGAATCACGACCATTAAATTTTGATTTTATTGATTTTAATGGACTGGATTGATTTCTCTTTCTATGATCCTTAGTATTTATTTTAAATCAACATAGAAAGAGAAACTAATCCTGTCCATTAAAATCAACAAAATCAAAATTTAATGGTCGTGATTCATTGTTCTCATTTCTCATAATAACCAAGTGTTCTCACTTGAGTCGTCCCCTATATATATATATATATATATATATATATATATATATATATATATATATATATATATATATATATATATATATATATATATATATATATATATATATATATATATATATATATATATATATATATATATATATATATATATATATATATATATATATATATATATATATATATATATATATAAAATAGACTTTAAAAAATTATTTTTAAGTCCGTGAAATAAGCGAGTTGAACCTAACAAGATAAACCTACCGAGTTGAATCGAGATATTTGTGAACTTCTAACAAATTGAGTTTGACCTGAAAAAAAAGTTGGAGATAAACTCGAACTCGAATTCAAACTCGGCCAATTCTTAACGAGTCGAGTTTGAGCCGAAAAAAAAAGTTCGTCATGAATTAGAACTCGAACTCGAACTCGACCAATTCTTAACGAGTCGAACTGAGCTGAGGCGAGTTCGACTCGACTCATTTCCAGCCCTAGTTGCATGGGTGTAAACAAAATATGTTCATGAAATATTTTCCCTTCCATTTTTGTCTAATTCATATTTCAAAGCATGATTTTTTTTCTTATTATTAAAAGTTTAAAACATAATAATAATTATTAATATTATTTATTATTTATTTTAATATTAAAAATATGACGATAAGTTTTCGCATAAAATGAGTTAACTTTTTTTTTTGTGTTAACCGACCGGCATCCGCGGGGGAAAGGGGCCCCACGTGACTAATCCGGACCCGGGTTCGGAGGCGACGGCACCGTGGCCCCAGGGCGTTGACTCCAGCCGGGATCGAACCCGGGTACTAGCCGGTTCCGTCCCTTTTTGGAGAAAGCTCATTTGCCAACTGAGCCAGTTAAAATGAGTTAACTTTTATTAATATTAAAAATATATTTTTCTATGGATCATATAAAGCGTGATTGATTAGTTAATTACAAAATAAATAAACTATTTGTCATTTAGATGTGATGGCATCAAATGTTTCTATAACAAAAATATACATGTTAATTTTGCGATTTGTTTGATGTGGTGTAGATTAAGTTTAGTTCAAATCATGTGTGTGGAAAATGGGGAAGATGGGGAGGTTGTCGAGTGTGGAGGTGTGGCAGATTTTTAAGGGTGCGGGATCTTGATAACCTTTTTTTAATTGGTCAAGAGTTTTTGGGGGGATTGAGAGGGATTGTCTAGTTGTTCATAGTGGTGTTGGAAAGGCTGTGCCTTCTTATCCTTTTGAGGTAGTTTTCCCATTAGTACCTCGTCCAGTGGTGTCTTAGACGTCACCTACATCTACATATTTTCCTTACATGTCCTTATCTTTATTTTAAAAGGAATTTGAAAAACCCTTTAGGAACCGGAGAATTTGAAATACATGCATATAACACTTCCAGGTGATTTTATAGAATGAGAGAGACTTCAAAAACATTTGTGTATGTGCGCACGTGTGAGTGTGTGAGTTTCTTTGATATCTTAGGAGTTACTCTTATATTTTTAAAATATATTTATCACTCGTACAAGGATCAGAAGAGCTTTCACACTTCTTCTCTTTCATAACCTTGAAGCTTCAAGATCCTTTTTTTGATTCATCAACACTTATAACAGATGAGACTTGATATATCTTCTTTGATAGACATCATCGTTAAAGTTTTCTAACCTGAGATTCTCAAGGACTCCATCGAACGTCATTTGACATTAGGTGTTATCATCATCAAAATCAATGTGATCATCTGAAGATAGATGTACTTGCAAGCACATAGATTCACATTTTATCTTCTTTTTTATGATGACATCGCGTCCCTCTGGTAGGTGGAACAAATGGAAAAACATAGATGAAAGATTTGAGTGGTTAAACTCCCCCTTATGAATATAGAGTATACCATATTCCTCCTGAGAGTATACTTCTCCCCTATTGCCATTATAAAAAAGGTGGAAGATAATACAAAGCAAGCACATAGATCATGTAAAACGCATAGAAGAGGCATCTAGAAAATATTAATTCATGCATGATTTATTTAATATTTCTAATTCATTTCTTATGAGAGAGAAATTTTCCTTAGAAAGAGGTTTAGTAAAAATGTTTCCCAGTTGATTAGATGACGACACATGCTCAATTACGTAATCATCTTTTTTAACACGATCTTTGTACTTGATAAAATTACAATATATGACAATCCATAGTGGTTAAAGGCTGTCAAAGTTGTTATAACACGCGGAGGTCACATACCAAATGAAAATTTTAACATACAATTTCGCAAACCAAACTAGAGCTTTTCTAACAGTCTAAGCTCACAGACCAAATGAAGATTTTAACAGAAAACCTCATAGACCAAAAAAGAACTTTTATAACTTGGTTTAGCTCATAACAAAACAATAAAATTTCATAATAGATATTACAAAAATTCGCTAACATCATAACCAAACACCTCATAGGTAAATTTCACTCTCAAAACACTAAGCCAAAATGAAGGGGAGAGAGAGAGAGAGAGAGTATTCAAAATATGTTTTCTAGTGTGAATAAAATTAGAAACAATCTCTCTATTTATAGGAAAAAGTATGGTTCAAAATGAAAATAATCCATGGGTTTTTTAATGTTGCTAATCGATTAGTTGTTAGGTCTAATCAATTAGATAAGCTAAAAATGAAGTTTTTGAATGGCACCATCATAATCGATTTGGCTTCCTCTAATCGATTATAAGTGTTACAAAAGTGATAACTGATTAACCCTAATGGGATAATCGATTATGCCATATAAAAACCTCTTAACTTATTAGAATGAGTCTCTAATCCATTAGTTAATCACAAAAAAGTTTTTTGGTAATTTCAACAAAGTAAGATAGGTTTCTCGATTATTCAAATGTGTGTGTGTGTGTATGTAATTTTCCTTAGTAATTTAAGAGCTTATTTTATGCCTTTATAGACACAAATCACTCGACACAGACAATATGAGTTTTCACACTTTCTCTCTTCCACAAATCTGAAGATCCAAGATCATTTCCTAGATTCACCATGGATTCAACACTTCATTTAGGACTTGACTTATTATATCTGATGAGTCTTGATATGACTTTCTTGTTAGATATCATTATCATATAGATTGAATTACCGAGATCATCATTGATTCCATCAAACATCACTTGACATTAGGTGTTGTCCTTTATAGATAGGATTTGACATATTGATACCCAATCACAATAACTTGTTCATCACATCAGATGAATACTTCACCTTATAATGTTGTCATAATCAAAACCATAAAGATTAACTATTAACTACAGTGTTTATACCTACAAGCATACAAATCCACATTCTCCCCCTTTTTTATGATGGAAACGCATCTCTAAGGGAGGTGGATAAATAAGAAAACAACATTAACATATTAGAGTGGTTAAACTCTTCCTAACAGATATAGAGAGTATACCTTACTCCCCCTAAGAGTATACATATCCCCCATTGGCATTATAAAAAATGCGGGAAAATGATAAACATATATGGAAGATATTCAAGCACATAGATCACAATATAAGAAGAAAAAAGGCACAAGCATTTAATAAACAAAAAACTTCATTAATTTAAAAAGAAGAATTCCAATACAATAAGCGGAAAAATGGAAAAAGCATAAAAACAAAAAATAAGGAAGGGCAAGGCTACTCAAAATCCTCATCATGATCACTGAATACTCGAAGAGGCAGCGGAGCAGATAAGCTATAATGTTTATATTTCTATTCTTTTTCTTTTACTTTTTGATGATAGTGTTAAGAAAAGCTTCAGTAGGAGTATCTTTTGGGATCTCATAACCGAACTCTTCTAAAATTGAAGGCTCTCTTTATTGAGGTGGGGCTTGTTGACTTGAGGACCCTTATTTTTCCTTGGGAGGGTTGTGAGATAACACTCTTTTTGTAATTATTATTCTCATTAGACCTATTTAATTACTTCCTATCCCGATGTAATCTTTTTCGAACTCTTTATCCTCAAGGTTGAACCTAGCGTACTCAAAGATTTTTGTTATCAGCTCACCTTATGGTAGCCACATATTCTGTTTCTTGATATCCATCATAAAATGAATCATACATTTGTCCAATTTGTTTATACTTTATTAGCAAGTAACTATACCACAACAACATCAGTTCTAGTTAGTTGCCCAAAGTTGTGTTTCATTGGGACAAGAATATGTGTTACCATATATTGAGTGAGACATATGTCTAAAAGCACTTTTTCCATCTTGGAAGGAGAAAGAATATCATAGTTTGTACTTTCTAAGAAGGAGATAGTAGCAGGGATATAAGAAAAATTATCACTTGCATCTTCATTAGCTTTGTAGTTTGAACTGGTATAAGGAAGGTTGTAAATCTCAGCAAACTCTTCAAGAGATAATTTGATCGGTTGCTTCTTTACTTCACTGGTGAGAAATCCACCAACATAATTGAGGTTGTAATATAACATTCTCACAAAAATTGCAAACTTATTTTCTAGGATTTCACAAATGAAACTCCTTAGCAAAGCTTCATCGAATAACTTTAAAAACTTACCATCTTCAAAAAAAATCTTTTTCGTCCAAATGGTAGGAATGAAGAATTTATCTTCTTACATAATATTTGTTGAAATGATCCTTTTACTTTTTATATGAAAAAAACTTGAGAAGTATGCTTTAAAAGAAGAGCTTTCAGATTTGCATATATTTTTTGGAGCCATGATGATGATGAATATTGCAAGATATTTTGCACACACGCAGAGAAAACACAAGCAAGAAGAAGAAGAAGAAGAAGAAAGCAAATATAGGATGGAAGAAGAGTGACGGTGAGGTACCTTTTTATAGGGTGTCTCTAATAAATTATTTTCCCTAATAATCTATTAGATCATTCAATGCGAGAAACCCTAATGATTGGTTATTGGTGGCGCAAACTTACAGAGGTTATAATCAATTATTCCTTAGGTTTAATCAATTATGAGGAGTGAAATTTGAAATTTGAATTTCAAACAGCCTCTAATTGATTAGACAATTAAGGGAATAGATAATTTAGCATGTTTTCATCATCCTTGATCATTTTTGGGCCTTGGCATGTATTCAGGCTTAATTAATTCCTTTTGGCGCCCTTATTCATCGGCATTTCATCCTTTGGCTAGATATTTCAATTCTTTGTATTGCAGTCTTGCAAAAGGCACATTTAACTTAAACTAAAGATATCTTAGTGATAAAATATTATTCACTTAGCATGAAAAAGACCATTTTCTAGATAATTTCCTCATATTTATTTGTGGTGGGGGAACCACCACTTCGGGCAATGTCGTCGAAACTTACATTTGACTTATAACAGGAGCATTTACTCCAACGCACTTTGAAATACCTACACCACTAATTGCCGCTTCAATTGATTATTCTTCTATATTTGGAGCATCGTTCTGGGGAAGGGAAGAATTTTTTGGGCATTCCATTTTAAGAATTTTACCACTTCTCAGACGCATAAATACACAGACATTGAAAACATTGCATGTATGAAGAACAAAAACAAAGAATAAAGCACAAACATTTTTCTGCAAAAGTTTAAATTTTGTGCATAAAAGGGTCCCACTATGCGTGCCAATTTGTTTACTTCTATTTTTAGTAAGCAATTCACAAGTTTTCGTTCATTTAAAGGATGAAACTCGAAAAAAATCCTAAGGACAATTTGTGCATAACGATTTGAGAAAAAGCATTTGTACTTGATAAATTAGCGTTTGAATGTGGAACAATTGTATAAGAATTTCAAGAAGTAAACTACAAAATCTCATAAAAGGATAAAGTAAATGCGAAAACTAGTAAGCCAATCGAATGAAAATACATAAATCAAAAGTGGAACACAAGTTCGTACATTTCTCACAAATTATGAATCTATATGACTTGGATGTGTGAATTCTAAAGAAAGTAGAATGAAAATGTGAACCATCATCTCATAGACGAGTTTTATTTATATAATAAGTACATCTACAACCGTCGACAACAGTCAACTCTCAAGCATTTGACACGTACACAATTACATGGCCTTTTATCCTATATTTTGCTTCCACGTGCATTTAGTTCTTGAACTGTTGAAAACTTCTACCAATGTCCGACAACTGTCCTTAAATCTTCTGACTGTTTCTATCGAAAAACATCTTCGGGTCTTCCAACTGCCAGTATCGATAATCAATTTGTTTCATGTCGGCTACTTGTAGTCTTGGTGTCTAAAACATGTTTTAGCTACATGTGTTTTGCATGTGTTTCTATCTCATTCTTTACGAATATGCTTGATTCAAAAATCTTGGCTAATTCGATGAGTCAAAAATTTCATGTTAACAGGGACTAACATGTCAGACAAAGTCAATCCAAAGGACAACTCAAAATTGAGGTATCATAACTCCTTCACAGTTTTGAGGTCATTAGCACAATTGTAACCTCCAAGTCCTAAGTTGATATCCAGACCTAAAGATGTTCATATTCATAATTGAAACAAGCCAAACATGGGTGATCTCTACTAAGGAAAGCCAGTTACAACACATAATGTTAATTCATCAACAAACTCATAATGGATCTGAAAGCAATAGATAGGGCTAAATTCGATTGAAAAGGTGAATATCAAAGTCTGTGTGTAAGTGAGTATGACACTTTGAATCCATTTATGATGAAAAATTTGTCTACGTCAATCACTAATACAACCCACAAGCTCCAACTACATCATTTTAGTTCTTGATTTAAGATTGCATTTGATCACTAACTAGAGTAAACAACTTGAACCTCAAGTTGTCATCTAACTACCTCAATTAAAAATTTAGGGGGAACTGTATCTGACTAGGTCAAGCCTATTCCCACAATGAAACATGTCACTCCCAAGTCACTATCCCAAAATGGATCATACTAGGTATGCACCTTAGAGGCACACCGAAACATGTTCGATGATAAAAGCAAAATCATGTGATGAAATTCTATACAAGTCAACCAAGATAGTTGTTCAATTAGAGTTTTTGGTTTTAAAAACTCCAATCAATCTCCTATAAAAACTAACTTATGACTCAAAACCTAAAAAATGACCTCCTCATCCCTCAAATTATGTTTTAGTCTCAAAATTTTAAATGGAATTTGGATCAAAATGTAATATTTGAAAGTACCAACAAAATTAAATTAAACTGTAAGCCAAAATTCGTTGGCTCTTCAGTTCAAACAACTTTTCTGTTTTGTTGAGAATCCATATATTTTGATTCAAGATGCAGGGTATTGGTTTGGGAATAATGATGCTAAGACTTACAAGTGAATGTAAGTGCTCTTAGCATGGAGGCAGAAGTAGAGTACAAGCAGTTGAAAGGATATCAGGCCTAATCAATTTGTGTGTGATGATTTTGTTTAGTGGAAATTCGGCCCGGTCTTTTCCATCAAGAACAACTACGATGTGTTGGTGAATTTAGAGCAAATGAAAGTTATTTTGGAGGAAGAAAAGTTGTTGGTTCTGAAGGCTTTGCGGGATTCGAAATTACCTAGCAAAATTTAGATTTTTGTGTGGAGATTGTTAACCAATAAGTTATAGACCAAATTCGAATTGAAAAAAGAAACATCATCAATGGAGTGGAGAATTTGGTTTGTCTGGTGTGTTTCAAAGAGGAAGACGACATAGTTCATCTTTTTTTCAATTGCGAGATTAGTCATAATGTTTGGTTTCATGTATGTTCTAGGTTGAGATGTGGTGAGGTTATTATGGTCTATAATCTGATTGAGCAATTTGCTCACTTTATGGTCGGTTTCAATTTTGCAGCATTGTGGAGATTGTGTTGGTCTGTTTGGTCTTGGGTGTATTGGTTTATTTAGTTTAGTAGGAATAGAATTCTCTTTGCATGGGCGTTTGTTGATATTAGGCTATGTACAATGGTTTGTATATTCAATACCCTCTTTTTTCACTTTTTATTCTCCACATCATCTTCTCTTTCTTCCACATAATAATTCAACACTCATTTAATTTTTACTCACTACAATGATTTTGTTTAATAAAATTCAACACCCAATCTCACCATTTTAAACAATCACAACAACCAATAAAATTTTGCAAAGTAATATATGTGGGTCCACACTTTCTCATTTAACATGTTGAATGTTTTCAACACATATTAATCCACATCACTTTCAACTCTTTATTCAACACCCCATTGCACCTATTCAACTATTGAATAATTTTTTCAACACCCCGTTGTAAATAGTCTTAAGGAGTTATTGTATTTGGTGAAGTTTAGATCTTGAGAGTGATTTGCTTTGTCATAGGAGTTGTAATAATATTCTTTGAGTTGACTGGTGTAATTTTCTAGATCTTTTGTTTATAACCTATGAAGCACGAATACCTTTAGGAGTAGCGTGTCAGAGTGTCGAACACTCGTCGTTGTCCAACACTTGTATGACACTCATACGACACGTATTAGAAAAGTCAGAGAAGTGTCGGAAATGTCAGACAAGTGTCCTCAAATAAATGATTTATTTTCTTAGCTTCGACACTCTTTAAATCAGTGTCTGACACCCGTTTGATACTCCTACAACACGCGTCGGACAATTTAGACAAATATTTTTTAAAAATTATTTTTTTCTTTACTTCAACACACTTTATACATTCTTTAATACAAATCTCGCACAATTTAAAGAGTTAAACATGTTATTGAAACAATATTATCAATGAAAAATTAAAGACAATAATTTTTTTTATTTTCAAAAGAAAATTTTTTTTTTAAAATTATAAATTTGATTAGAATATTTTTAACTCTTTTGATAATAAATAAATAAATGATTTCAAATATTATTATATATATGTACCGATGTCAGTATCTTGTGTTTTTTACATTAGTAGTGTCGATAGTAGTGTTGAAGTGCTTATATTGTGTCGTGTCTCGGTGTCCGTGTCTCTATGTTTCATAATTTATAACTTTGATTTTATTTTTTTTGCGTTTCTGGTGTAATTAGGTTGAAATATGCCTAATACTCCTCTTAATTCAATTTGTTTGTAAAAAAAACATATTAATGTACAAAAAATATAACTCTTTAAAGAACATGATAAACTGGTGACAAAAAGCAAAGAAAATAAAAGTAGGTGATGCAAGTAAAGAAGGAATAAAAAGATAAAAGAACTAGCGGTTGAAATTGAAACTCGATAAAAAGGTGAAACAATATCGAAACCAACTTCTCTGTGCGGTGTGAGATTAGAGAAAAAAATGGAGATTACAGCACAGCAACTGAGCGCATACAACGGCACAGATCCATCGAAGCCGATATACGTCGCCGTGAAGGGTCGTGTGTTCGATGTCACCACCGGCAAATCGTTCTACGGTCCCGGCGGAGCCTACGCGATGTTCGCCGGCAGAGACGCGAGCAGAGCACTGGCGAAGATGAGCAAAAACGAAGAAGACATCACGTCGTCACTGGATGGACTCACCGAGAAGGAGATCGGAGTTCTCAATGATTGGGAAACGAAGTTCGTCGCTAAGTACCCTGTTGTTGCAACGCTTGTTGATTGATTCAACTCTATATGTCATGAATTATTGTGTTCTGGAGTGTGTTTGTATGAATCTGTTGTTGAATCCCCTTTGTTTTAATAATGATTAGAACTTTGAATTTGTAGAAAGGGGTTTTGTGTTAACTTAATGCTTATTGTGCTAATGGGAAATAATGTTTTACTTATCGTTTGAATCATTCAATAAATTAACATTGGCGTGATTGATTAGGGTTTATGTATTCAGAGATATAGAATTATGTCTTTGTTGTAGTTATTGAATTTGTGCTGGGATATGAAATTGAGGAGTGAAATATAGATGTGTTTTTGCATCCTTTTGTCATATCTCATTTGAGAACAAGTGATTGAAATTTATGGAATGGAATGGAATTTTGATGCGATAGATTTATGGAATGGAATGGAATTTGATGCGATAGAGTGAGCTTTCTGTATGGAAAAATGAGTTGCCGAGCGATTAGATCCAATGCTGAAAAATGTGAAATCTCGTGTTGTCATAGATGTTACACTCGTGTCGCGTACGATCTAGTATGGCAAAGCGAGTTGCCACCCGATTAGATCTAATGGTGAAAATGTGAAATTGTGTGTCTTCATTTGAGGTGAGGTCAGGTGAGGTCCGTTACACGTGTGATGCGTCTTGTTGTATGAAGTTTGTTGTTGGGTCTTTCATTGTGGACCTTGTGGGGAGAGAGATAGAGAGAGAAAAAAATCTGCGAATACTCTTATTCAATAGACTTCAACTAACTTGACCTAAATTAACTTGATTAACTAGGTTGCTTATGACTAAGATGTGAAGGCCAATTTCTATTGAGCATGAAGATCTTATTACTTAAAGAGTAAACTTCTTCAAAATCCCTTTTTTAGATTCGGGCCATGTTTTGCCAACTAACAAGGCTGACATGACTATTGAGTATCTTCAATGCCAACTAACAAAATAATGATGGTGTTAATACATGTTAAGTGTCTGAGTAGCAGCATCCTTTTAAACATCAATGTGTGATCTTCAAATCACATGATCCAATTTTAAAGATCAAATTGACTTTATGTGGAATGAATTTGGTGCATTAAAAACAACATGGTTTTATCTCAAAAATTGAATCAACTTATGCCATAAGACAATGGTATGATTACAACTATAATTTATACCATCTATTCACAGAAACATGATTTAACCTCATATTTTTATTTAAAATCTTAAGACATTAAAATACTAGTTATCTCATTATATATAGTTTAACATGTTTTTTTAATTTAAGGTAAAACTTCAAATTCACACTTACACATTAGAAATGTGTTTCTCAAGTCTATCCATTTGTCCGAGTAATATTCTCCTTCAAATAAAAATTTCTTTTACCACGCACACTTGCCTTATTGTTGTTATGTCATCAACATGAAATGTCGCTTGTTCACCATTGTCAAAAATCTCAATATAAGGGATGATTCTCCTTTAAAGAAATCATCGACTATGATATCATTGTTAATTTATAAGAGGGTCTGAAAGATCACCAAATTGAAAAAAAATAATCACACAGAAATTATAAGTCTTTATTTAAACTTTAAGAGATTTGGTACATGAGTAATAACACTTATATAATGCTAAGCATATTCTTTTTATTTAATCTTAAAAATTTCTAACTCACCGTTAACACACCAATTAGCATCACAAACACCTGTGGTCAACTTCCATAAACACCTACTTTCTACTACTAGTAAATATTGATCAGCTAACACCCACCGCCACTATGCCCTGTTCCACTGTCACCATGTTCTTTACATTGATACGATACTGAGTAAGAATATTAAGCAATCTTTATAATGTATGGGGATTTTCTAAATAAATTGGGGAAAAAAATATTGAGTTGATCATCAAATATAACTAATTCTAAACACTTACCAAATCTTAATTGAAGAGATTTTCAGCTCCTTTTACAATATATTGTGATCATATAAAAAATAGTTGTAAATATTTATAATCGAATCCATACTAACAAGTACTTTTGAATTTGACCCCATACGAAACGGTTATACAATATAGAAAGTCTAACTGCATGTAGTACGGTTAAATTTATCGGTATATTTCCATTTCTAGAGTAAAAATAGTTATGATTGCACACAAAGTGACATCACATGATATAAAATAACTGAATTTAACTTTACCAACACACGTTACACGAATAAAATACAAAATCATATCAAATCTAATCTAATCTCCTAGAGCTGTACGCACGATACACTTCAAGATATCATCATCAAAAATTAATCATGATTAATTAATAACCGAACGAGAATCAATAATATAATACATATAAATAACTAGATAAGAACAACAGAATCAAACAAAGAGAGAGAAAAAAAGAAAGAAAGAATTACAATCTTGTGTTTACAGTCTCTCAACAGTCATCAATCACCGTCTTCTTGATTTCGCAACAATCTTCAATTTCTCTCTGTTCAGGTATGCATGATTGTTTTGCTTCTTCAATTTCTGTTTTCAGAAACTAAAGTTGATGATGGTTTTTATCTTGTAGAAATGGGGATATATCTCAGCACTCCCAAAACTGAGAAATTTTCTGAAGATGGAGAGAGTGATAATCTTAGATATGGTTTATCGTCCATGCAAGGATGGCGTGCAACAATGGAAGATGCTGTCAGTTGCTAATTTTATTAATTTGTTTCGTTTTTCTTTCATTTGCTAATGAATCTTGAGAAATGTTAACCTTGAGGATTGTAGTGTGTTTGTTGATTTAGGGTACTGTTTTTGTTTCATTGTTTGAAAAAAGCAATGGTTGATTCGGTGAATTGCGATTTCGGGAATGAATGTGATGTTGTTTGTATGTTGTGATTCATTCAGTTGATTTTGGTTGGTTTGTTAATATGCTGATGATTTTTTACTCTTTTTTCTTTTGTTAGCATGCTGCGTATACTGATCTGGATGAGTCTACTTCGTTTTTCGGTGTTTATGACGGTCATGGAGGTAAGATTCGAAAATGTTTGGCTAATTTGATTGATGGAAGAATGTTAGGTTTATTACTACTTTGTTGCGAATTGCAAATGTCATCTTTCCTTGGTGATAAATGCATACAGTTGCCTTTTTCAAACATGCATCTTTAACTTCAATTATGATTCAATAGGTTCTTCTATTAAGTTTTAATTGGGGTTGAGTCATTATGAGAAATCCTAATCTGAGGATCATTGTTATTAAGTCTAAACCATCATGCATTTTATTTTTTATAAAATTGTATTTTGGTTAAGGAGAAAATCCAAAAGAAATTTTCTAATTCGTTGTCAAAGTTTTGTTATGTATGCTTTACTTACTACTAAAAATTTCAGGTAAGGTGGTTGCAAAGTTTTGTGCTAAGTTTCTTCACCAACAGATGCTTAAAAGTGAAGCATACTTAGTTGGAGATATTGGAACCTCTCTTCAAGAATCATTTTTAAGGTGAGATGAAAACAGGGTCTGTCTATATGCTTAATGGAAGTTCCTCTGCATGTATTCTATATGCCCGAATTTGAGATTTTATACTGTTCAAGACCTTCCATCAGCTAAAATTTTTGTTTTGTATTTCTTACTCTACATCATTTCTTCTTTAACATACAAAGAAACACCGTTGATAATGGTCTCAATTATATTTACTTAGTCATGTTTCATGCATCAACTAAATGGGAGGAGTATGAAGAAACAGTGTATCTTTTTTCATTGACAAGTTGTAGCCCGCATGTTAGTTATTAATCATGGTATTGCATTGTATAGTCTTCAATTTATTCTGTTCCATAACTTACATTATTGAGTAGACATGATGTATGACATTATATCTTCTGTCTCTCCTGTTGTAATTGATTAGCAGAAAAAGTTCTTCTGGTTCCTAGTGTGTAGTTCTCTGTCTCCCCCTTCTAAACTAAAATATGAAAAGGAACAAAGTTATAAACTGGTATTTTCATGACTATGCAGAATGGATGAGATGATGCGTGGTCAGAGAGGATGGAGGGAGCTATCAATCTTGGGAGATAAGATAAACAAGTTTACTGGGATGATAGAAGGGCTGATTTGGTCTCCACGAAGCAGCAATGGTATTAGCAGAGTTGATGATTGGGCTTGTGAGGAGGTAGGTCCGACATTCGAGGATAGTTTAATACTCGTAAGTACAGATTAATTGGATAATTTAAATTAGAGCAAGGAAGTATCATGTTCTTGGATAATAGTATTATGTTTCTCCCGACATGCTTGTTTTATGTGAGCCTATTATGTTATGTTACACATTCTATGCATCTTCCTGATTTAACTTTATTTACTGGAATCAGGGGCCTCATTCTGATTTTGCTGGACCAACTTCAGGAAGCACAGCCTGTGTTGCAGTTATTAGAAACAACCAACTTCTTGTCGCAAATGCTGGTGATTCACGTTGTGTAATATCTCGGAAGGGACAGGTAACACTCTAGATGGAAGTTCTTTAATATTGATGTATACAGACAGTAGTACACAAATGCATATACAGATAAATATAAAATGCTGTTTTCATATGCCTGAGTACTGCACATTGGAAAAATTGTGTACCTCTTAATTTTATGAGTCAAATTGGTTTGGGGAATGTTTTCTAGTTATTGAAAGTGGTTTGTCTCTCGAGCAGACTACATTTCTCAGTTTTATCGAAGTTATAGATCTCGTGCATAATTACACACATAGTATAATTACAGATCTTTTCTGCAGGCATACAATTTGTCTATAGACCACAAACCTGATCTTGAGATTGAGAAGGAAAGAATTTCGAAAGCTGGTGGTTTTATTCATGCCGGAAGAGTAAATGGCAGTTTAAACCTTACAAGAGCTATTGGTAACTTACCTATGTGATTGTTGTTAACTTTTTTGAGGGGTGAGATTGGGTATAAAGTTGCCATTCTTTAATAAATTTCAATTTACTGCAGGTGACATGGAATTTAAACAGAACAAATTTCTTCCTGCTGAAAAACAAGTTGTAACTGCCAATCCAGATATTAACACTGTAAGTTTGTCACTGATGCAATTCAACTAACAGTCTCAGTGATACACATATATGCCACATTTCCCATTTTCTCTATGGTATAACCCATAATAATTTCATATGTTATGACTTATGATTGATATATTATTTTTGCTTTGATATTATTATTATAGGTTGAACTTTGTGATGAAGATGAATTTATGGTTCTAGCTTGTGATGGCATATGGTACGCTTCTTATGCTTTCATATGTCCATTTGATTCTGAACATTGTATCGTGATCTATCTGAGAGATCAATAATTTGCTCAATAAAATGTTATCACTTGGTTTGATTTTGAAATAGTTTAGGTTGCACATGCCCCTTCATACTTCCTGTTTTAAAATAATCATCGATTTCAACTGATTATTTCAGGGACTGCTTGTCAAGTCAACAATTGGTAGATTTTGTTCATGAACAACTGCGTTCGGTGAGATCTAAGTTTTAATTTATTTCCTATTGTTGATAATAGCTGTCATAATTATTCAAAGATTTGTTAATACTTATCAATGATATTGAATGCAGTGCCTGGTACTTTCATGGACAATCATTCTGATATTTCCCCTAGCATTATTTTGTTTGAGAGAATAAATAAATCATTCTGCTAGTGCTCAGTAACATATCACGTTTCTTTGCCATGGACAGCTTGCACTAATCTTTAATAACCATTTTCTTTTACTGAACCTCTAGTATATCACTTAATGCATTAGAATTTATAGTAAAATTTGTATGGTCGGTAACCTTTGAATGATCTATCGCAATAATCATCTTTCAGGAAACAAAACTGTCTGCTGTGTGCGAAAGAGTGTTTGACCGGTGTTTGGCACCATCAACTGCTGGTGGCGAAGGATGTGATAACATGACTATGATCTTGGTCCAGTTCAAAAAACCTGCTTAGTTCAGTGCACCAGCACAAGACCAATCCTCATCAAAAGAACAAGCTGAATCACAAGTTGAACCGAAAGAAGTTTAGTACTGTATTCTGTTGCAACTGTTCAAATATGCATTCTGTATAATACCTAATAGACACACAGTTCAAATATGCATTCTACATATATAATAGGCACACACATATTCACCCCAAATGTATAGTAGTAGTGTACACAAGTGCATATTTTGTTTTCTGCATGTCCATTCCCCTTTTATCTGACATTATATGCAGTAGTTATTTTGATAACTATAATAATATCAGAATTTTTCTAGTGTCTATATTTTACTCCATAAATCTGCTCTGCTTGATCTACCATGTGGATTCAAATAAAAAGCTGATTGACTGTTGTGCTTGTGCCTATTATGTCGTTAGTGAAGAGTGAAGTAAAAGAGTAAAAACAGTATATAAAAGCAGATATTATTTTGAAAGAGTGTCTCAAGAAAACTTATAAACTGTTGTTATAAGTTCCTTTCATTTACCTAAACATATATCTACTTTGTAACACAGTTTATTGGCATCTATGCAACAATATTATGTTATATTAGGGCCATAAACTGGATATAAAGAACTATATATCGATTGAATTTATACATAAAAAAATAATCAAAACAGAATTCTTAACATTTGCATTTTAAGATAATCTCCTTTTTTTTTTTGAATCAAGATAATCTCTTTCTAAAATAATATTTTATCAATTAAGCTAATTTTTTTACGGTAAATTTTTAGAAGCCCTTTTTATATGAAACTTGGTATGATAAAAATACTCAGCCAGTGACAGTGTTACGGACATATGGACAGGGTTGATCCTCAAAAATTATACAATTGTCAGCATTTATCAGCAAGGAAATGTTGGTTGAAGTGCATAATTTGCATAAAACCACATGCTAGATACATGCCATTGAAATTGTTTAGGCAAACAAAGCAAAGTATATCCCTTGAACAAACAACAATGATCAAAAGTTAATATAACAAATTATCTAGTAAAAAATTTACAATAATTACCCTCATATCACCCTTTTGAGATCAAAAACTTACACAACAAAATGGTTAAATATATACTTTGCAATAAAATCAACATTTATTAGGCAATTGAGCATATGTTCCTGCGTTAGGGCTACACCCGACAACCATCATCTTCTTGAAGACAGAGAAGGCTTGGTCTTTATTTCCCGACAAACTATAACCGCGGATGAGAGCATTATACGTGAAAACACTTGGTTCTAGACCCACAAGTTGAAGTTCCTCAAACATCTTTACAGCCAGGTCTACCTTTCCAGCAATTCCAAGATGTAAAATCAACGCATTGTAAGTGTAAAGATCAGGAGAAACTCTTCTATTCTTCATTTCATTTAAAAGAGAAAGTGCTTCTTCAAATCTACGCGATTTTGCGAGCCCGTTGATTATAAAATTGTACGAAACTGTATCAGGATCAAGACCGGTCAACTTTAGTTCCTGAAAGTACTGGAAAGCTTCGTCAACTCTACCACTTATGCACAAACTTTCTACAAGAATGCTGTAAGATTTCAAGTCTGGCCTTATTCCTTCTTTAACCATCTTTTTGAACAAGTCACAAGCAACATCGATTTCGCCCGATTTCCCAAATCCGTTGATGAGAATATTGTAAATAACACTGTTGGGCATGCATTGATAATCTAACATCTCCTCGAAAATCTTCATTGCTTGCTCAGATCTTCCAGCTTTTAAAAGACCATCTATAAGAGGACCATATGTAGAAGGAGTTGGAGAGAAATTACCACTCATGAGTTCGTAATATAAATCCAAAGCCTTATTCAAGTTGTTAGATTTCACAAGCGCGGAGATGATAATATTATGAGTTATCACATTAGGCTCGCATCCCTTACAACGCATCTCGCTGTATAGATCATAGAGTTCATTGATACTCTTAGATTTACCATGAGCATCAAGCAACAAGTTGTAAGTGAAATGATTCGGGTGACAACCTGCGTTCTTCATCTCTTCGAAAAGTTCTAGAGCTTTTTCAGTGAAACTAGATCTAAGAAGCCCATCCATCAAGCAATTATACGATTCTAGGGTTGGGTGAATTCCCAATATTTTGGTGAATTTATCGAATACATTTTGAGCGTAGAGGGTCTTCTTCCGCTTACACAGAACTCTAATTAGAGGTAACATTACATGATCATCTTGGCAAACAGAATTGCAAACCAAAATTTCAGCAAATGAAATGCTATCCTCTATTTCCGCTTCGGTTAAAATGCATTCCATTAGTTCTTCCCAGAATTGTGACTTCGTCTGTAAACCTTCTTGATGTACAAATTCCATTACAATCTTGATCGAATCATCAATCCTTCCACATCGCACAACTCCGGGAAGGAGCGTGCACAAAGTTACATAGTCAGGGGAAAGAAATTTCTTCATCTGATGAAAAAACCAAAACGCGTAATCGGTTCTGCCTTCTCTTATCAAGCCATAGATGATAGAGTTGTATGAAAAAACATCAGGTTTACAGTTCATTGTTGTCATTCTACAGAACATCTTCAGCGCCAAATCAACTGCATCATTCTTGGAAAGACAGTCCAAGAGCGAGTTAAAAGTTATCGTGTTTGGAGGGCATCCAGACTCGGTCATACTACTGAATAATTCAAGGGCATTTCTGATATTTCCCTCTCTACCGAGACCGGTAAGTAAAATGTTGTACGTCACAACTGTAGGAGCTAGCCTCGAACTCTTCAACCTGCTGAACATCTTCCACGCTTCATCAACACGACCAGCCTTGTAAAGTGTGTCGATTAAAGAATTAATTATCATAACATCTGGTTCACACCCTTTCCTTATCATCTCAGACAAAAGATCTATGGCTTTGTCTACTTCCCCTGCTTTGCTATAGCACTTCATCATCATATTATAGGTTACTGAATTCGGCGAAAGCCCACAGTTGTGAAGTTCGTTGAATATATCTTCTGCCTCTTTGATCTGACCTGTCTCTGCAAGAGTATACAACGATGCATTGCACGCTGCTATGCTTGGCATAATGCCTCTCTCTTTCATCTTTTCAAATGTGTCGAGAGCTTTTCCAGGATCACCTAATTTTCCATAATAATCAATGAAAAGAACATAAGAAAAAGCAGTTGGTTTAACACCCACAGATTCCATATTTTCAAAAAGTTCTATTGCCTTGTCTAATTTTCTAGCCTTCAAAAATCCACATATCAATGTGTTGTAAGTATGAAGATTTGGTAAAATTCCTTCCCTTGTCATCACATCTAACATAGAGAATGCACGATCAACATCACCAGATTTGCATAAAGCCTCGATAAGTATAGTGTAGGTGACCACATCAGGGGCATAATCATCAGCTTCCATCTCATTCCAGAATCTTTCCACTTTTTCCAAGTCCCCAACTTTACCAAACTTGTCCATCAATGTAATGTATGTCACCCGATCCGGACTATGATCGCTCGCTCTCATCTTTACATATAGCTCCTCAGCCTTGTCAAGCTTCCCTGCGGCACAAAGAGCATCAATAAGAACCGTATACGTGATAACATCAGGCCCGCATCCTTCATCGTCCATTTCCTTAAAAATCCCCCACGCATCATCAATTCTCCCCGCCCTTCCAAGAGCTCTAATACATATCGTATACGTGTATATATTCGGCCTCAAACCTATCCTCTTCATTTCTTCCAACAATTTCATAATATTCTCCGTGTCTCTTCTCCTCCCCAACGCAACCATCAACGCCGAATACGTCTTCATGCTAGGCTTCATCCCTTCTGAGATCATTCTCCTGTAAACCATCAACGCCTCTTTACAAAAACCAGGCAACAGCATATAAATCAAACCATTATACGAATACGCATTCAAGATAAACCCAGCTTGCTTCATCTTACAAAGTGCAAAATTCGCTCTTCCAATTCCACCTTTAATCGAAAGAGCCTTGAAAATAGTCATGTAAGTATCCAAACTCCTGTAAATAACTTGCTTTTGCATCAAATTAAACACAAAAACCATATCCTCAACCCTCCCATGTTCTCTCAAAAACTCAAGCATGTAATTGCAAGCATCAGTGGTATGCACAAATTTAGGCAACTGCGAAACTAACTTAAAGTATGAAAAAACAGAATTTGGATCAGAAATAGACTTCAAAACTGTCATAACTTCTTCAGAAGACACTTTAGTTTTGTTCTTCTTACCTTTTACCACAACTAAATCACTTTCATGTGTACATCTAGTCCTAAATGCACGATGACCCACATGCTTTCTTCCATTTTTCTTCCAATTTAACAAAGACCCATTGGAAAAAGTTTTCATTTTGACGAAATTGGTTCCACCTCTGAACAACCCATGATTGGTGAGTACATAGAAATTGGTATCAGTTAAAGTAAAGCAAAATTGCATACTGTTACAACACGTGGTTGTTGAGGAACAGAGAAGTGAGACAGTCATAGAAACGCAAAAAATTTGTATGAAAATGAAGGATTGAAATTCAGAATAATGACATTGAAGGAGAAATTGGAAGTGATTAACCTGTGTTACTGTGATTGAGGTGTAACTGGGAAAATCTGGGGGTGCTAATAGTTATTGAAAGACGCGGTCAGAGACAGTGGAGATTTTGCTGAAGTTTCGGGTTTGGATATTTTTGACAGAGCTTTGAACGATGGAAGTGGCACTATCACGTTATCACTAACTTGGCTTTTTTTCTCTTCTTAAATAAATATTCAAAATAACCGCATTTGATATTGCATTTTAAATAAAAAAAGATTTTTTGTTAATATTATCATTATTATATTTTTATGATATAAATATTGCTTTTACAAATATATAAAATTAAAATGATATGTATAAAGATGATTAACATAATCCCTCCACAGAGATGAATGCATAAATTGTTAAAATTTTTAAGTTAAAATATTAATATTAAAAATGAAATTGAAAATACATGAAAACATTTAATAAGAGTTTTAAACATTAACTAGTGGGATCTCCGTGCGTTCGCACGGGTACCGGTGTGGTACGTTCATTTGTTATTTGTTTTAGATGATTTATTTTGTATAAAAAATTAAATAGGATAGTTAAATAAAAATTATATGAAAAAATAAATATGAAAGAAGATTGATACGCGAATTTATTTCTAAAATATAATGAAAATAAAATATATTTTTTAAAAGAGGTGTCTATAATTCTTTCAATATATAAAAATGTTTGAATCAATAAGTATGATGAGAAATGCCTATTGTTGTTACCTGACTAATTTTTGTTCTTCATAAGTATGGTGAGAAATGCATATTCTTTTGTTCCTGTTGTGGTGGTGCCTTGCTTGATGGCATGGAGCTTTTGGGGTTTAGCCCGAATCTCTTTTGGATCTTCAATGGGCACCTACCTTTCCTTTTTGGGATCTATTATGAGGTTCATATCCATGAAGTTCACCTTCTGCACGTCTGGTGGCGAAATATTGATTACACTTGTTGTCACCTTACTTATTGTCAAGCTATCTTGATAACATTTGTAGGCAACATGTACTTCATGCATTGATACAAAGTTGATATGGCAGAACCCAAAAGGTTGAAGGTGGACGTACTTATAATTATATTATACTAGGACATGACGTTGATCACAAGGCACTTGACCTTTATCATTTTTCACAATTTAATTTAACCCAAATATTTTCTTTACAATGATGTAGCTCTCCACCAACCCCTGCTCGGCAAATAAGCCGACTAATGAGCCATAAAATGCTCGAAGGTTGTCTCAATCTAATTCTAGCCTTTTAAATGTGTTCCAATAGAGGATATCTGCAGAACTCTCCTGGTTAATCAATTTTGGCTTGATCTCTCAATCGTCATTATGGGGAGGAAGAATTTCAGTGACGTCCTTAGCAGAGAAAGATATTTTAGGTTATTAAGTGTTCCTTAAGCCTGGTTTGGAGTTGGTGAAAGAATCTTCCACAATCATAACTTGTGGGGCGTATCTTCTGCAGGAGGAGCTAGATTCTCCCCCCAGCAAACCTCTAACTATGCTACTGAGAGTGTGGCAGACTGGTTGGTCCTCCTCTCCCTACTCTTTTCACTTCTTGGATATGGGGTTTTTGCGTGGATCTCGCCCTTGAGGCTTGGATCTGCCTCCTGGCTGGTGGGGACCGCCTAGACTTGCTAATTTAAATGATTCTTTTGAATGAATCATTTGATCTCTTTCTTAGTCAGTAGCAATTCTATGTGTTGTGACCCTTCACCTTATGATACTCACACCATTTATCAGGGTCAGACCCCATAGTGCAGACTTGGGAGTTGGTGGAGGGGGAATATCAAGGGTGTTGAAGACTTCATGCCATATATGATCCCGGTGAGTGTTCAATGGCATGAATTTCTCAGTGTGTCTTCCACTATATTTCAAAGTTGCCTGATCTTTCACAAGTGAGGCATGGTGACTATTTCGCTATTGTTGCGATGTGTCAAGAACTCCGGATGTCAGTTCCATAGTGTCTTTATATTTTTTTGCTCTAGATTACTATAATCGCCCTTGATATAGCATTCGGTATGTGCCAAATTTTTTTGTTTATAGACTTGATTTTTATTTATTTAGATATGTTGAGTTGAATTATTATTTACTTTGTAGGTTCATACAAAGAGAAGAAATGGATTGCATAAAAAAAGATGAATAACTTGATTTATGTAATGTACATTTTGAAGTTGAAAAGTAGAAAAGGAAGAGTAAAAAATATTATTTTTTCATTTGAAGATATTTATTCACATGATGAATGGATAACTTAAGATCCTAATGAACAAAATATGCAAACTAAAGTTAATGTTGAGCAAAATGATATCATAGTTAACAATGTTGTGGAAGCTAATGTTAATGTTGTTGTTACTAATGTTGTGCAAAGTGGTGGCAACGACAATGTTGATTAGGTGGAAATGGAACTTCAAGCAATCCAAATTTGATTAATTATGAAGAAGGTGTTTCATAATGTAGATGTTGGTGATGAGAGTCAAGATATTGATGAAGATGTTGGTGATGACATTTTTGGTGGTGATTTCACTGGAGCTTTGAATTTTTGAAGCCATTAATATATTTGTTTTGTGATTTTTTTCCTTTATGCAGTATCCAATTAAGAAGGACTTAGTACTTTAAGTCTTTAGCCACACACTTTGTTATTTTGTTTGTTTTATTATTGAGGTTTTTTGTTAAGAAGATTGTTATATATTATGAAATTTAACATTTGATGTTAATTGGTATTCTATTATATATATTTGTCATATATATAAGACATTACATGTTTATAAGTATATATGTGCATCATATATGTGTCACTGGCAGATTTTTGAAAGTTATTTTTAAAAAAATTTATAGACCCATACGAGTCAGAAAGATTCGGATCTACGTATCCTTTGCGAGTCTGAGTAGACTCGTGAGTTTGACTAGTGTATAATTTGCTCATACACATATACAATTTCCTCCCGTTTTTAGTCTATAAATGACTATTTAAGTACACTTGTCATATTTTTATTGGAAAATAGTAAAAACCGCACCTAAAAAATTATATATAAGTTTTATCGCATAGTTAGTTGCACTTTGAATTAAAATACAAATATAAGCTTAGTTATCATAAAAAACTAATGAAATAGGTTGAGAACATTTTATGAACCATTCTTAAGTTGTTTCCACAAATTTTCCCAAAATAAATTGGCTCATAAAACTTACGTTACTAAGTAAGCCAAGATAAACCGATTCAAACAAACTCTTAGGCTATGTTTGTATTGGTGGTATGAGATGGAATGATATGGTATGGTAATTAATGAGATTCCATAGTTTGAATTTACAAATAATAGATGGAATGTAACATGATGGAATCCATTCTATCTCATTCCATACAATTCCCATTTTTTTATTCCATCTAATTTGTGGTGTATGTGATGGAATCAGGGGTGGCCCTGAGCACGGGCTCGCGGGGCGGGAGCCCAGGGCCCCAAAATTTTAGGGGCACCAAAAAAAATTCTTACCCCTTTATATATTAAAAGAGAATGTTCTATTACAAAAATACTTGCTAATAATTTTTTTTTTTAAATACTGAATAACAAAATTATAGGGGCACTACTTAATAAAAGAATGTAATTTCTCTTCTTTCTCTTCTTTTTTCAAATGAGAGTTATGTCTCTAAAACCCTAACTCTCTTACTATCCTTCTTTTTTTTTAATTGGGCTTAACCCACAATCCAGTCTCATTGTGTTATATTTCTTCCACTTAGGCCCAATTCATAATATTCCTCTAATTACTCAATTAAGCCAAATAACACACATAATTGAATAATCACATAACATAACAAATATTATTCCCAATAATATCCCACAACTACAATTGCTCCATAACTTAATTAATACCAACTCGCGATTGTATTTCTCCGACTAATCCGATTAATTAATCCGACCATAAACTTAACTTCTCAAATCAACATATTAATACAATTACGCCTTTAGAATAATACCGATAAATCCCGACTTCGACTAATTCCAACGAATAAATCCTTGATTTAATTTAATTAAATAATTAATTAAATTCGGGGCGTTACACATCTGCTGAAAGAATTTATTCTAAATTAAAATTCTTAAAATCTCATTTGAGGTCTACTATGTCACAAGATAGATTAAATAGTCTTGCGTTGATTTCAATTGAAAATATTTTTTGGAGGAACCTTGATTATGAACAAATTATTAACGATGTTGCAACAAAAAATGCTAAGAGGATGATATTTAAATAATTTAAAAAGTTTGATCAATTGTTTTATAGGAAAAAAGACGGGATCAAGAAGAAGAATAATAAGGCTCTTTATAGTGATTTATGTTTTGGTGTAGTATAAACATTGATTCAAAGATCTATATTTTCTACTTTTTTTGTAGAATGTCAAAAGAAAATGTGTTTTTTATCCAATTATTTCTTTAATCTTATGTATTTATTGTCAAAAAGTTATAGGGGCACCACACTTTTAATTCACCCAAGGCACCCAAATTCAAAGGACCGGCCCTGGATGGAATGAGAAATTTTAAATAAAATAATCAAACAATAAAGTGAGATCTTTATTCCATTCCACTCCGCTCTACTCCGTTCCGTTATGTTCCATTCTGCTCCGCTCCGTTATGTTCCATCAATCCAAACATAATCTCACTATCATTAATCTTTAAGTTTTCTAGTTTAAATAAATACTAATCTTTATTTACATATATTTAAATAAAATATATCAAATAAAACAGACTTTAAGTAGGATAACAATTTAATAAAATCTTTCGACTCATGCTTAAAAATAAGTTTATGATATATTATAAGTCAAATTTAAGTTTGACAAAACTTAACTCAACACAATTTATTCCGACTCTTAACTGTGTCTGTGTAGAAAGAAATATCTCATGCAAGAATGCAAATTGAAAAGGGCATCATTCCATTAACCTCTAAATGATACTTTTGACTAAAAAAAATTAATAATAATAATAATAATAATAATAATAATAATAATAATAATATATAGTTAAAATGAAATAAATAGTTTAAAATAAATAACAAATATTTAATTTTATTATCAAATAAAATAAAAAATATCAAGTAATCCTCATCATTGCTAACTTGAAGCCCTAGCTTTCAACTTCTTGCTCCACCGTCCACCCTCCACCGCCGTCGTCACAGTCACCAGTATCGAAGCTACTTACTTCCATTTCCATCAATTCACCTCAAAATGGTTAAACCAACTGAACAAGACACCGAAAGCATTGCAGTACCCGAATCGGTGATGGATTCCGTCACCACCACTCTCTCTAACCTTCACGAATTACGTTCACATTTTGAACAATTCTTACCTCTCATGAACCCTCAAATTCTCTCCCAAATTCCACCTCTTCAACGTGCTCACTCTCTCTTCCTCCTCTCCAAAATCACTTCCACTCTCCTCGCTTGTAAGTGTTACCGTTTTCCCTTAATCTTCATCATCTGATTGCAATTGCATAATTTTAATTTCAATTTCAAGTTTTGTTCTTTTGTTGCTTAATTTTGTGTTTCTCGTTTTTTTAGTGAAATTGAGGTGTACTGGAGTTCAACCTGATAATCACTCTGTCAAATCAGAGCTTGTGAGTTTTTATTCTTACTCTGTTAATTCTGTTTTTTACTTAACCCTAATTTCTTACACTGTTTTTGTTGTTGAATTCTCAGGATAGATTAGATATATACCAAGACAAACTTGAACGTCTGTTAGATTTGAATAAAGGTATTTCTTTTCTGATTAATGAATGCTCTTTTGTTCAATCTTCATGTTTATTTTACAACATGATGATTATTTGAATTGGAAGCGCATTTTCATCGAGCTATGATGCGTAGCAATAGGATATGTTACTGACATGACATGTAGACATTGATAATAATTTTAAAATTGAAGTAATTGAATGTAACGAACATACCTTCAATATGAGGGGTCGGTGCTGCATAGTAGTGCTTGAGTTTTAATTAGATAACACTATTGTATTGTATGGTTAAATCGATTAATTTTTTTAATTTTGTTTTTGTTTGTGAAGCTCCTCTTCGACCTTCTACTACATTGAATTATCAAGCAGCTACACGCTTCATCGAACACTCTCTGCCTGACCTTACCTCAGGTGGGTAATGATTTTGGTTATTACTTCTTAGGGTCATCCAGTGTCTTCCATTTTGATTACATGTATTTAATGAAGTGGTTATTTTCTGCAGAGCAAAGGCAGAAAATGAGGAACTTGAGTAGAAGGGAGGGACAGAAGAAGAAACATGGGGAGCGGGCTGGTCAAAAGAGAAAGTATCAATCCTCTGAAAGGCCATCTGTTCAAGCTGTTGCCAAGGAGTTTCTAGAGAAAGCATCCAGGGAGCTTCTCGGCAGTAATAATGGGGGTATTAAAGGACCGCTTCGAATTGACAACATGTCAGAAGACGATGACGATCATGTTGACAATTTTTCAGAAGATAATGACGATAAACTACTCGTGCCCTGATTTTCATGAACTCTGGTAGAGTTTCTTTCTTATAACAATGTTATCTGCTTTATGAGTTTAATGCTCTTTGGTTCTAGTAGCTGCAGCGTGAATTTATAATTTTAAGTACCAAGAATTTTTGCCCTATCAAATTTATAATAGTTTATGATCCTGTTATGCATTTTAGAACTCAAATGATCATCACGGTTTTCTCAATTTGACATATGTGGACCCAATATTTTCAAATTTGAGATCTTATCTAGGATTGGGAGGGGTGGCCATAGGATCGAAGCATGGATTGTAAGATGATCACAACATTAAACTAAACTTAAAATGGAAAATATGATCGAAAAAGGTATTCAATACAATTTATTTTATTTTAAGGTATATAAATTACTTAATTAATTAACTTAGAAGATTAAAAATAAATATAAAAGGCGATTTTATTTCTCCTATGAAAAAAATAACATGACCTAAGAATAAGATATACACAAACACCTCCCCAAATTTCTCCACTTTCAGTTTTTTTTCAAATGCATGCAGCTCCGCCCCTTCCCCCATTCCTTTCCACTCTTATAAAATGCCGAGGCCAGAGAGTAAGAGGATAGTAAGAGGGATGTTACGGAGAAGAGAGGGATGTTACGGAGAAGAGAGGGAGGTTGCAGCACTGGAGGTCAACAAGGGAAGCTCACACAGAAGGAACAACAGGGCATTTTATGAACTGGGCTCCTGATCTTCCGCGGATGATCAATCCTACATTTTAAGATCTTGTCGATGAACCCAACCTGATCCTACAGCTCCACAACCCTTCGCATGAGTCAGCATACTTGAGACCTTAAAACTCGTAGTATTTTATCGTACGATCGTATAGACATTGGATAGGATTGTGTATTGCATTTGATGATTAAAGTGACTAGATTCAAAAAAATATTTTACTAATTCTACAGCTTAATGTTATTAAATAACAGGCATAAGAGCCATAGAATCCAGAAACTCCAAAATTGTTTAAAATAAAAGTGTTGTACTATAGTCTGATGCTGATGCGCCGACGGAACTCCTAGATACATATCTAAAGTGCATCATTCAGCTTAAATGAGCCACAATTGAGTTATGAACTATTTTATGATATTTTTCTGGATGAAAGCGTTAATGTTGATGTAGATGAAATCATTGACCGAAGAATGTTGAGGGATAAAAATTGCTGGGGTAGACCCATCTTATGGACTTGAGCACATACTCCAAATGTTGAAAGAGAATAAAACAGTGTCAGTTACAGGATATAACCATTAATGGAACCATGTTTTGCTGCCATACGTACGCTTTTTTTGGATGATAATAAGAATGAGAGAGATGAGAATGATCTACTAATCAATACTTTTAAATAGAACTAATCATCACGAATAAGCCACAATTGTACCACATTCAGGTAAAATAAGCCACAATTGAGTTCCGAGCTAAACTTTTTTATGACATTTTTCTGTATGGTAGCATTAATGGACCCATGTTATGTTGAGAGCACATACTCTAAAACTGTCAGTTTTAAAGGATATAAACCCGAGAAAAATGTTTTGTAATTCATTTTTAAGTCTCTTGAAATTGGTCCGTGAAATATAAGACGATCTTCAAATTGGTCTGTGAAACAATATGGTGTCGGCATGTGGAAAGAAAAGTTTGATTGAACATTTTGAATTGTGATTGAGTTGTAATTTAGCAACAACATGCTTGTTGTTCGAGCTAATTTGGAAATTTATTTTTGCAGTGTCAGCAGTTTTTATGGAGCATTGTTCGAGCTAATTTGGAATTTTATTTTTGCAGTGTCAGCAGTTTTTATGGAGCATTGTTGTTCGAGCTGAGGGTTTTGCTTCCTTTCCATGCTGGGATGACTACTTCTATTTAAAATGTGACAACCATTTTAGGTTGGATTTTGGTGATGTAGGTGCAGTATTTGTTTTTGCTTTAATTTGTGTAGTTCTGGATGTCAATGTAAAAAAACTTAAACATATTCCTCATCCATGTACGGAACTGTATGAAATTCTAAAAAATGAATCTTGATGAAGACATTTAGAATCCAATATCAGATTTTTATTTATAAGTTCTGAACAAATAAATAAAATGAATAGCTACAAAATAAAAAGATTCTTGAGAGAAAAAAAAAGGACTAATAAGATGCTGTGATTCACATGAGAAAACCAACAGAAATAGTAGCTAATAGTCCCAGAGCAGTCACAAAACCAGTTTGCAAAACTGATGCACTGCTAGTTGGAGCTGGAGCAACAGCTGGACCTCCTTCTAACTCTGCTGAAGAGGGTGCTGGAGAAGGTGCAGGGGAAACTGGACCGTATCTTTTCCTTGGAGTAATAACCACCACAACCAGCTTTTGTCCCTTCTCACAATGACCCTTAGCTCCACTGATGAAGTAGAATGGTCCAGGACGGTCTAGCTTCACCTTAGTGTTCCCATCATGGTACTCTTGAATGGGGTTTGAGCTGTTGCAGTTAGCATAATCTTCTTTGTTTACTTGCAAAACTGAGTCTTTCCCACCATCATATTTCCATACTGTAAAATAAACATAGCTCAGTGATGAAAATTATGATAGAAAAAATAGGTTTTGAAATTGAATGAATAATGAGAAAGTAAATTACCAAGATGATCACCGACGTTGAAACGAGATTTCCCAGCCCATTTATTGAGTGAGTCTGCTTCAGAAGATGGAACCTTCCATGCATTTTCCTTGCCTCCAACCAATAGTTCTGTAGCTGCAGAGAGGCCAAAGAGAAAGAACATGAACATTAAAGAAGAAGAAACAGTTCTTGAGGAAGCAACCATGGTGATTTTTCTGATAGCTGAATGTGTTGTGTAAGAGGTTAGCTTTGTTACTTTAGATGCAGAGAGGGGTGGCTTGTATTGATGGGATAGCTTGAGCTATTGTATGTTATTTATATATGGTGATATTGAAGAGGGTAAAAACTAGCCGTTGAGAGACGGAAGACAGCACAACGTTTGAGGTTATTGATACCTAGGTTGCGTGTCGACCTCGTACCATTGTGGTTATTGATTCCTGGGTTGCGTGTCGATTCGGTACCATTATAACGGTAGGAAATCTTGAAGGGGTAAATGGTAATAATGAACATGTCAGTGGGGTTGAACTTTATCGATGCAGAATCTGTAGAAACGGCCAACTGTTTAATTAACATCAAATTTGGAAAGTGAAAACGGCAAACTCTGTTTGAATGTTTCTTTTTCTTTTCTTTTTTTAATAAAGGAGTCTCCTCCATTCTTACTTTAAAAAATAGGTGAACATTTATTTTAAACGAACTGATTTGATTTCGTATTTGATTTCAGCTAAAAGATGGATGAAAGTACAATAATTTATAAAGAAAGTAGTAGTTTTTTAATATTGTAGTAATTTTTGTAGTCGTAAGATATTTGGTATATAAAAAAATTATTTGTGGTTGTTTTCTATTGGAGTGACTTTGAAAAATCGTAGTAAATTGTTAATTCAATCAAATATTTAACTAGGTGATATGAAAAAGACAATGTTAATTTATCTCCTTAACAACTTAAAAACTATATATAAATTTTTTTGTTTGTCAGTTTGTTAATAAATATCTTTAGAGTAACAATAGTTAGAGATGAAAAAAAAAAAATCACTGATACGAATTTATGATTTATAGGATACCCACGGATATAATTAATAATATATTTAATTACTAATTTGTTCACGGATATGGATAAAGATGATAAATTTTGCAAGTATGAGACTATCTGCTAAAAAAAATTAAAGTTTGAGCCTGCCTTGTAGGGTAACGTACACTTATTTTGTTGGCCTAACTCTGACTTTTTTGAAGGTTTAATTGACCTATTATTTTACTTAAAAATCTATTTTATTTGAACATTTGTAAATAAGTCATTCAACTAATGTTTAAATAAACTAACAAATTAAAAGATCAACGAGACTAAATATTTGTATTGACTTATTTGAGTTTATTCAGTAGGATAAGTTTTGTGATTGTTTATAAGATTTTTTTCATCTTATTTTCATAATTTCTTCCCGTTAACTAATATTTATTTTTATATTTTAATTCAAAGTATAAAATACAATATAATAATAAAATTATTTATATCTATTTAAATAGGTCGGTCAGATATGCTTAAAAGAATTTTTATATGGCATGTGATTTAACTTTTTTAATTAATTAGGCTTATACAAAAACTTAGGCCTTTTATATTTTAAAAAACATGACATGGCCTGAGCCAATGTAGACTATGTCGTAGATCCCTATTAGTTGGTCTGACTTAATTCTACCTTAAGTATGGATACTGTTAGATGGGATTTTGACAGAGGCAAAATCCAACTAAGTGGCACATGGGAAGTGGTTTCCAAAGGCGACTTAGAGTCGACACAAGGGGATGTGCAAAGGAGATCGATAGCTTGATGGAATTAGAATATTTTTATGAAGAAAAAGTGATCATGTCGACAGAAAAAATGGAGCAATGATAGTAGCGTGTACAGAGTGGACAGTTACTACGAAACAAATGTGGAGTCGCGACTGTTTGTAGCTAAGTTCAAAAACGTGTAAACGTGGAGAATTAGTTGAGAAGTTAACACACACACGTGGCTCACATAGAGAAAGAGTCTGCCACAAAACAATTACTTATTTGTATTATAAATAAAACTTTGTAATTAGATACTTACTCAAAACTCACGCAAAACTCAGAGTACCCAAGTGAAGAGCGAAATGAGTATGGCGAGTGCAATATATGTTTGAATCACCACTTCGTTGTCAATTAATGTCATGTCATGGACTTCTTTTACTTTGTCTTAGAGCATCTCCAATGGTGCAACCCATTGTTTGGTTCTTTGTGGGACCCATTAGTCCACATCATCTTGAAGCAACTCACTCCAATTTTCACTCCAACGGTATAATTCTAAAGAACTCATATTGGGTCCCACAATTTTACTTTGTATAATAATATTTTATTCATACTAAATTTTATTTGATTTAAAATAATTTAAATTATTTAAATTTAAATTAATATAAAATAAATAAAATTAAACATAAAATTTAAAATTATAATTTAAATTAATCTCAAATGCATGACATATAATTAAAAACAATAAAAATATAATTAAAAACAATAAAAATAAATTACATAACATAATTACTCAAATTTAATTTTCATCGTCCTCATGTCCAAAACGTTCCCAAATATGTTCGACTAGATCTCCTTGAAGTTGGCGATGAACTTGTTTTTCACGAAGAGTTGCTCTTCTTTGTAGTCTTGTTGCAAGATTCGGATGAGGACCGCTAAATGTTTCAGTCGTTGAGTTGTTGTTACCTGCATTATCGTAACAGTAATCAAAATCACCTCCATATGTGTGTCGTTCGTCTTCGACAATCATGTTGTGCAATATGATGCAAGCATATATGGTATGCTTGAGGGTTTCCATGTGCCAAGCACGCGTTGGACCACGTACTATTGCAAATCGAGATTGAAGCACTCCAAATGCACGTTCCACATCCTTTCTAGCTGATTCTTGGTGTTGTGCAAATAGTTTTCTCTTTTCTCCTTGCGGCATTGAAATGGTCTTGACAAATGTAGCCCACTCGGGATATATACCATCCGCTAAATAATACCCCATATTATATGGATTCCCATTGATTGTATATTGCACAGTAGCAGCACGTCCTTCCAAAATATCGTTAAACACATTAGATTGGTTTAGCACATTAATGTCATTGTTTGAACCTGCAATACCAAAAAATGCATGCCAAATCCATAAGTCTTGTGATGCCACTGCTTCAAGCATGATCGTGGGTTTACCATGATCACCTCGACAAAATTGTCCTTTCCATGCAACAGGACAGTTCTTCCATTCCCAATGCATACAATCAATGGAACCTAGCATGCTTGGAAATCCACGTGACTCCCCCATTTGTAAAAGATGCTCAACATCATTGTTATTAGGCCTTCTCAAATACTCAGCCCCAAATACCTCATTCACGCCCCTTACGAATCTCTCTAAGCACTCAATTGCAGTGCTTTCACCAATTCGAAGATATTCGTCTACAATGTCAGCGGAAGATCCGTATGCCAACATACGAATAGCAGAAGTGCACTTCTGCAATGGTGAAAGACCCATTTTACCAGTTGCATCGACCCTCATTTGAAAATATACATCATGATTTCCAAGGGTTTCTACAATTCGAAGAAACAAATGCCTATGCATTCTGAACCTTCTACGAAATTGGGCATCCGTGTATACTGGATTTTCTGATAAGTAGTCGTTGAATAACCGTATATGCCCTTTTTCACGATTCCGATCTATCACTGATCTTCTTTTTCGCCTTGATGAACTTCTAGATTGACGTTCCTTCTCGAGCATTGACAACAATAGTTCTTCACCTGTGTTGTCCATAAGTTCTTCTTCAATCACCTCCCAAAAAAGTTTGTTGAGGTTGTTTGAATTGTTTGAATCCATTGAAGTGAGAGAATGGTGATAGAAAAATGATAGAAGAGTGAGAGAATGATGATAGAAGTGTGATAGAAAAATGATAGAAGAGTGTGAAAAGAATGAGAGTATATATAAGGCTAGTTTGAATAACGACTAGTTTGAATAACAACTAGTTTGAATAACGGTTAGTTTGAATAACGGCTAGTTTGAATAACGGCTAGTTTGAATAATATTTAAATATAAAAAATACTAGAACATTGCATCTTATTACAATAGTCGTTGATACATAACAAGTACTACATAATATTTAAATATAATAAATACTAGAACATTGCATATTATTACCATCCATATTTTTCTTTTAGGTTATTACAACGTTTTTCATGAAATTCACGTTGACTATCATTCATCTTAGAAGTGTCTGACATTATGAATTGCATTGCTTCAAACTCCATCTTTTCCTTGACTAATTTGTTTTCTTCCTCCTTAAGTCGTGCTAGATTTTCCATTACTTCCATTCTTTTATTCCTTGTATCGGAAATAACACTAGAAGGAGGTTCAGTTGCATTTGCATTTTCCTTTGCCTTACCTTTTCGTTTTGCCGCCTTTTGTCCCATTGGACGCTCCATTGGAGATGATGAGTTTAACTCATAACTTGAAGGTGTCTATGAGTTTAGCGATGCCGTGTATGAACCACTAGCAGAATTCTTTGTTCTCTTTGAAGAATTTTCGGTGAATGCTCCCATCCATTTAGGTTCATCTTTTAAAAGCCGTCATGCATACTAAAGATTGAATGCTGCACCTTCATCTTGTTCATAAAAAGCATGCGCATTGATTAAGATATCTTTCTCTAATGCCCCACTTTTTTTTTCCATGAACAACTTGTTTGTAACACCCAACAAATTTTTGAACACAACCATTTATTCGATGCCATCGAGATTTTAATTGGCTTTGTAGCTTTTCTCGTGACTGCCCACGATATTGGTTATAATTATCGGTGATTCTTAACCAAAAGCTATCAACTTTTTGATCAACTCCCACAATTGGATCCTTTGAAACATTGAGCCATGATTGCATAAGAAGTGTATCATCTTCCCTTGTGAATACCTCTCGAGGTTTTTTTTTAACAGAACGCCTTTGTTCTTTTTCAATTGTAGTATTTTCAATACCAACTTGAGTTGAAAATTGTGGAACTTGGCGTTCAGACATAAACCCATTTGGTGTTTCGGGTTCATGATGAGAAAAATTCACCCCATGAGTATTTATCTGTGGTCTAAAATAAATATTTGGGTTGTTTGGTGGCGGAAAAAATACGATAGAGTTTATTGGCGGTGGGGGAAATTGAGAATTTTACGGATTAGAATTTTGCTGATTTTGCATGAGATGGAACATAGATTGTTGAAAATTATATTGATTAGGGTCCATTTGCCCTTAACAATAATAATTTGAACTAAGAAGATGAAAAATTTGGTAAAATATATGATCAATTGAAGGCTAATAAGAAGAAATTGTGAGAGAAAAATTAAAATACTATGAGTAAGGAATAAATTTATGAGATAAAAGTGACTAACATTTGCTTCTATTTATAACCAAATAAATTATAAAAAAAATTAAAAAGAAAAAGAGCCGTTGAATAGAAAGTACCGTTGAAAAAAAAATTAAAAAGAAAAAGAGCTTTTAGTTCTATTATTATTTTAATAGAAAGTACCGTTGCTTTACATCATAACATGTGCTTAGCTGGCGGAGTTCAATTTTTAAATTTTTCTTACAGCTGACGTACGACACGGTAAAAGCTTACCATTGTAGATGGCCTTAATTTCGCTTCCAGTTCTTTTTTCAATCAAAGTTTCACTTTAAATAGTCTTGCAATTACTTTCCAAAAACAGAAGAATTTCGAACCGTGTCGAAATCAGCCAGATATTGGTCATTTTCGTAAATACTTGAAGAATTTAAGCATTGTGTCTTGAGATTCAGTAGTCGATCTTGCAAAATAACCTATAATAAAAAATTAGCGTTGTTTACTAATTTCTACGGTAAACATATCCGTAAATATTTGTGTATGTAGAATTTAAAATTGTTATTATCAGTATTATTATTATTTTGTTTGAATTTAGAGTAATTGTTTGGTAAAAGAATAATAAAACATGATAAATTAAAAACTATTCTTTATTTTTTTTAAATGAAAATTAAGAATTTAGTTAATTATAATTAAATAATAGGATCTATGGTTATCCGTGAATATTTCAAAATTTGAAAGAATCTCATTTTAAATATTGAGTGAATACTTATATTATATTATATTTATTTAACAAGACAGATAGTTTGAGAGTTTGAGACGAATATCTATGTCATATCGATCGTCATCCCTACTACTACTTATGTTTAGAATTAATTTTGTAACCAAAATTATATCTCATTATAAAACCAAAAAAATATTTTAAGAAATGTTTAAAACAAGTCGGCCATTACAAATTCAAGTAGGAGAGTTTCACGGTTCAACCAAACACGTGTATCTTTTAGTAAAAAAGTAATTAAATTATATGTTAAATAATTTAATTATATATTTGTTAGTAAACAATTTAATCTCATAGCTATAACTATTGTCATACAAATAACTGAATCCCCTCTTAATCAATTCAAATCAATTCAATTGATAATTTTGCAAAATAACCAAGAGTTGAAGCGTGAGTTTGAACTAAAATAAGACTTCAAATCTACGATATTCTACTATTTATCTTTAATAGATGAAATTACCATCAATAGTCAATAAAGCACTAGACAAAAAAATTCTTATTAAAGAAAAAATGTTTTGTTTATTTATAAGTTGGGCTCGATTTTGATAGGTGTTTTATGAACTATACTTTTTTAGCAATGTTATTTGAACATCAAAATTTAGACACCGGATACCAACCAACTGTAATGGTATCTTTATCTCTCTCAATGTTTTTATCGCTTTGTACTTTTCGATCACATACACTTGTACGAATTTTAAAAATACATTAATATGCTATAAAATTACAAATGAACACTTTCTTGACACTCGGTGTATAAATATTATTTCTTAATAATTTAATCACCCATTAAAATGTGACATCCAACAATTGAAGTACGAATGCGAATCTGCGACATCTTACTTATTTATCTTTTATCCATAAAATTACGGTCAGTAGTCAATAGACTAAAATTTTTGTTTGTATCAAAATTCCCTGTAGATTTTTGAATAATTACTTATAAGTTTGGCGCAACTGATAGGTGTTTTATAGACAATTTTTTAAAAACCAATGTTACTTACACGTCAAAATTGTACAACCTTATACCAATGTCTATATCTCTCTTCTATTTATTTATTTTTTAATTTCATACACTTGCATGAATTTCAAAAATACACTAATATAAAATTATAAAATTACAAATAGACACCTTTGTACAAATATTATTTCTAAATTTTTTTCAATAGATTTACTTGTTCCACTCTAATCCGTCGCATTATATTTTTTAATCTCATACACTTGCATAGATTTCAAAAATACACTATTATAAAATTACAAATGGACACCTTTTATAAATATTATTTCTCAGTTTTTTTACAAATAGTATTTCTCATTTCTCAATTTATATAATCTCCAAATTTTCAAATTGCACGTTATAGTCAACTTTCAAACATTAGTCTTTCATGCTCTTTCTTCATCACCTTCGACATTCAATTGACACACTCTCCATCTAATAAAAAGTGGCAAAACCCATGATTACCATGATGAACCTTCGTGCTTTCTATTCCTATTACAAAACTTTAATTGCTCGCAAGCCCTCGAACATAAGTGATACTGTTTCGTGCTATTTTTCTCTGCCATCACATTCCAGAAACCACCTCATGCATCATCTCGGGGCCACAAAAAGAGTGGTTATGCATCACCCAATTCTCTCCCAAAGTAGAGGAAGAGAAGATAGGGTATGATATTGTATAACACATGCATAGTCAAAACTGAGTTCTTTTGCCCTCCCTAAGAAACTTGCTTTCATTATATATCAGCATGTGCATAAAACTTGATCAACGTACAAATAACATACATAATCATGTTGGAGAATATACAAATAACATATAATCATGAATAATTAAATTATATTTTTGTCAAACTGCAAACACAATTAACTAACAACACAACTACTATGGTTAAATTATGAGAAATCATGAAGAATAAAAACATACCATATAATATATAGACAAACTGCAATTAAAATGACACTGAAACAAAAGAATAGATGTCCTCATAATTCAAAATTGTATATAATAGGTTACACGAGATCATGACAGTACTTGAATTTTGAAATCCTTACACAAACTTCATCCTCTAAAAATAACTATAGGAGATTAACCCAAACCATTGACGGTTATAACTAATCAATTTTGACTGAAGAGTAGATGAGCCTTGTGAACCAAAAGCATGCATAGAATCCAATAGTACCAGTTACCACAAAAAACGCATAAGAAGCTATAAGCATGTATCCAAAGTAAAATATTGCAGACACCAACTTTGTGATTTCAAGCTTGGTGAAGAAGTAGAATGTTGCATAAAGAAAGAGGTACAGTGCAGAAGAACCAGATGTAAGGTATGAACGCCACCACCACAAGTAGTCTTCACTGCACAACTGGAAGTAGCAGAGCACAATGGTTATTTCAGCGCAAGTGACAACAAGGATGATGAAGACCAAAAAGAGGAACCCAAAGATGTAGTAGAACTGATTCAACCAGATTGAAGTAAGGATAAAGAAAAGTTCAATGAAAACAGCTCCAAAAGGAAGTATTCCTCCAATCAAAACGGAGAAGGCTGGGTTCATGTACCAGGCCTGCTCAGGGATCTGCCTTGGGATTTTGTTGGTCTTTACGGGATTCTCAATTGCTGGTTTTCTGAAACCAATATAACTACCCACGAAAACAAGTGGAACGGAGATCCCAAACCATAAGAAGATCAGAGCAAACATTGTACCAAATGGCACAGCTCCAGATGATTTTTGGCCCCATATGAGACCGTTTAGTATAAAGAAAATGACAGAGACAATTGCAGGGAACAAGGTTGCTGTCCTGAGGGCAATTTTCTTCCATTCTGATCCTTTGAACATTTTGTACAAGCGAGTTGAAGAATAACCAGCAAATATTCCCATGAAAACCCAAACCAAAAGCATGGCTGTCATGAGCCCACCTCGGTTTGAAGGAGAAAGGAACCCCAGGATGGCAAATATCATGGTTACTAGTATCATCCCAAAAAACTGAACACCAGTTCCAACATAAACACACAGCAGATCTGAGTTGATAGGAGGCCTAAATACATCCCCGTGGACAAGCTTCCAACCAGTCTCCTCTTGGGCTTCTTCTTGGGTCTCAAGCTCGTTATACTTTGCAATGTCACGGTATAGTGTCCGCAGCATTATCATTGCCACCATGCCCGAAAGGAATAGAACAATCATTAATGAGTTAACAATAGAGAACCAGTGGATTTGGTCATCATTCATTAGCAGATAGGCATCCCATCTTGAAGCCCACTTCACATCACTCTCCTGAAGGTAGCAACCAAAGGGAAAAGAAGATATTAAGATATAAAACTAGTATTCATATTTCATCATAACAAAAAAAAGGAGGATGGCAATAATGATGAGGATTCCAGATGTATATAAAAAGAAAAGAAATCTGGATATAAGAAAACAAAAATTATAAAAAATGCCCAGCAAGTGGGTGTTGAATATTTTGTCACCCAAGCCACAGACCAGCTTCGACCGTCAAACCAAATGCCTGACTGCCTAACTTATGCATGCCAATAACCATTCTAAAACACAAGGTACAGCTACACTGATATATCAGATCATAATCTCACCTGGAAATCAACATCATATGTGAAGATAATTTCCTTGTTCTCTTCAACTTCTTGAGGAGAGTTGTTGTTCATAACTGTGTGCTTAGTGTGAGGGTCACATGTTGTCAAACGAGTCTTTTGCTCATCCCATTTACCATCAATCTCGTGTTTAACACTGCACATAGACCATTTGAAAAATCACCACTAACTACTAAAAAAATATTAGCAATTAAAAGGGAAACACCGTGCATAAAACCCATGCCCCTACAAACGTGGAAAACAAAAAGGGAAAATTTGATAGAACAATTAGAACATAAAAATAATTACCTGAACGGCTTAACCTCAAAGCCCACAATTCTAGCAGATTCAGTTTGCACATCTCTATGATACTTGACGGTAAATGCCAAATGATTGTGGATAAAATATTTTTCCTCCTTGCTCTGTAAATTTAGATAAAGTAAGAAGCTACTTCGTATTCAGTAAAATTAGCCATGGTGCTACAAAACAAGATGCGTACCCCACTATACTGCCCTTTTAGTCCAACATGGTAACCAAGCTGATAGACAGTAGAATCCTGATCATTCCTTTTGATGGGAACAACTAGAGGAAGGTTATCTAGGATCCTGCAAATGAATGGCAGAACCAATATAAAATATAACAATCAATATGATTCTAGAAACTCGCAGAAAATAGTATACCAAATATCGGCATAACATACATGTTCACCCGATACTCATCATTGATCTTCTCTTTGAACTCCTTGGCATTTTTAGCATCAAGTTTAACTTTACCCACGATATTACACATTTGTGGCTCGCGCATTTTAAACTGAAAAACACTACCAAATCGGCATCAAACAATAAACAGAGAGATTACCAATTATAAAAAGTTATAAAATGCTAAAATATTGCTTGGAAGAAGGGGAAAAGCTTGGGTAGCTAACCAAGTTAATGAATGGTTACCCATTAACTAACTACCTTCCAACATGGTTAACCAATTCAGAGGTTAAACGTTCTTTAAGATATATATATATATATATATATATATATATATATATATATATATATATATATATATATATATATATATATATATATATATATATATATATATTTCATTAAGAAGTAAACTGATAAAGATTCAAGAATTAACATGTAAAACTGACCACATATAGTGAATTCTCAATGCGATCACCGCGAAGCACTTCCCCAAGATTTTCTGCACTATCTTGTATTTTTTTGGGTGCAGGATAAGGAAGTGAATAATAAGAGTATGGAAGCTGGGTCTTTATTGATGTTAGTTTGTTTACTTTCACTTCCAAAACTTCTCCCTGCACCAGATAAATATTGAACAAGTCAGTTAAGCACATAAGAAATAGACCTACAATAATTCATTATGCTCAGATCAAGATTACGACAAACAGAAATATCACATTTTACACCATTCATGACACGTTTATGCAACAAAAGTTCCCTAGGATAGCTTCAGTACTCGTAAAGGAGCTACATAAATATTAAATTGATTTCATCATCGTTCACAAGTACCATTAAGTTCATAATCCAAGAATTCAACCATGCGAGTTGATCTGATACATACATATCCTTCGTATTTAGATCCTTTTAATTTTACACCACCGAGTTTCACCTTAAACAATAACAACTATTTCTAACCTCACACATGTTACTAAAAGATCCTTCACTCAATCCATCAATTCAAACAGACACTACAATCAGTTTTCGACCAAATTAAGTAAGTGATAAAACACAAAAAAGAATAATAGAAATCAAAACCTAAACCGTATAATCCTCCATACATCAAAAAGTTAAATCAGTAACAATTTCCTTCGAATCGATCCACTGAAATTAAGATTCAATTAATTTCAAACACACTCACATATCCTATTTCAATAGTCAACAAATCAAATTACAAAAACCTAGCGTCAATCATATCACATCACATAACCTCAAATCGAATCCAACACAACACAGATTTAACTTCTCAGATTCAAACACAGATCAAACAGATCTCAAAACGAAACAGTACTATTAAGTCAATACCTTAACGAAGTCCTGAGGAGCGACACCGGGAAGGTAGAAACAGAAAGCGGAGTGAACGAGACAGAGAAAAACTGCGGAAAAAACGATAGATCTCAAAAACGCCATGGCGTTCGAGATCGAGATCTAGAAGCTCGTTCGAATGGTTCTTTAACGGTGGTGGAGTTGTGAGAAATGAATGATGCGGTGGAGGTAGTGTCGGTGTCGCCACCAGAATGAGAGGAATTTGGTTGGTTAAGTTTCTCCGGTTGCAAAGTGGTACAGTTACTGACTTCTAGTATATATATACCATTTCGTGTTAGTGCTTCCGGTTGATTGTTTTGGAAAAAACCGGTTGATGTGTTAAACGCGTTTTATTTTACTTTTTCTTATGTGATAAGAAAGTAAGATTTTTTTTTTCTGTATTTTAACTTCCGAGTTTATTTTAGTTTTTAACTTTAAAAAATTTTATATCTTTTTTAACTCTTTATATTAATTAATTTTGTCTAATTAATAAAAAGAATAAAATAATATTTTTAAATATATAAGGATTACTATGAAATTTTTTGAATTTATAAACTGAACCTCAAAATCAACATACAGTATATATAAAATATTTTGCCATTATTATTATTTATATTATTATTATTATTATAACTTTTATTCTTGAAATTTGATAAATATAAAAAAAAAATGGTTGTCGGAAATATAATGACCATAAATTTCTTTCTTTATATAAATATCATTATAGATAGTCATAAAATAGGAAAAAGATATAGTGCAAAGTATTTTTAAAATTTAAGTATGACTTGGTTGAGTATATTTCATTGATTGGTTGTGAGTGTAAAATAATTTTATATTGTGTATATTTTTTTTAAAAGAATTGTATTTTTCTATTAGTATTTTTATTGTTTTGAAAATTTGTACATAATATAGTAAATAATCAATACAAAATATAAACTTGTAAGTGAAGTAAAAATTAGTTTGTAGTCACTAAGTATAAATGTGACTTCAGAGATCCTAGATTCAATTTCAACTTTGATCATGTTAAAAAAGTTTTATTATTGATCGTGATTCTACTCGATTTGATGGATTAATCTCTATAATTGTACACATAGAATATCCGATTTTTCTAATAAAAAAATTATAAATCATTTTTTTATTGATGCTTATATAAATTATCTATTATTCTACGAATATAATAAAGGGCTTACTTTTGTAAATTTGTAAAGGAGTGACTAATAAAGGTACAAGTTTGAAAAAATATATATATATATATATATATATATATATATATATATATATATATATATATATATATATATATATATATATATATATATATATATATATATAATCATATAATTAAAGATAGAGAAAAAATATATGTAAGTCCTATTTTTATAAACAAATGTGCAATGATGTAAATAAATTATCAATATTTATAAATTAATTGATAGTTTATAAAACATAATTTTAGTGTTTAAAACATAACCTAGGCGAGTACTAAAACTTTGGCTTACGCAATCGGGAGGAACGTACTCCTATAATAAAATGGTGTAATTATGTCTTCCTTTTCCCCCGAAGACGCACCCGTTCAAATCAAAGGCCTCCCCTCTTGGAGGACATAGAGAACTACAATTTTGTGCCTTTCATCAACATCAAGGAATCCAACAATATCCTTACAGATATGTTACTAACGATCCAAAAACAATATTAGGTTATCCAAGATCAAAACAATTGTCTGGCACGATTGGTGGTAGACCTACAATCATAACCCGTCCATGATACCAAGGAACACACCTAAGATAACGCCTTTTCCATATCTTTAAGGTCAAAGCTTTAGGTCTTCATCAACCACGTTCTTGGTATTTTACATCCTCGAAGCTCTGATCTGACACATATGGTCCGACCAACTCTGAATCATCATCCACAAGAAAGTGTTTGCCCACCAAAGCGTATAAACAACCTAAGTGTTACAAAGGAAGACATAAAGGGTCACATTCACCCCGTGAAAGAATGAGAGTTGGAGGCATAAATAAAACAATTTTTGTCTCATCGTCGTCATTCTTCTGCATCCTAAATGTAATTAAAATAGGAACTTCCTTAGAGAAATATGGTCACCTCCCGCACCAACGACTAAGATGTCCCCAAATATCTCATAAAGCATTTAGGGAAAATGTCATATGATGGGACTATCGACCCAAAAGACCACATAGAGACGATGGACATCATCCTCACATTCTGCAATATGAAAGGACTTGTCAAGTGAAAGTTGTTTATCTCCACAATAAAGAAATAGGTGATGGTATGGTTTAAAGGATAGAGGTATGGTTATATCAACCCATGAATCAAACTTTTCAAGTGCTTTACATCCCACTTTGCAATCTCTAGAAGATAGTACTTGTTCGTTGACAACCCGAGAGACATAAGGAAAGAGATAGGTAAATTATTACAATTTTACATCAACGAGTTCAACAAATGGGTCTTTATGGTGAAGGACGTATTTTATGGGATGAAAATGTACCTTCCTTGCCAAGGATTCTAGAAGGTTACTAGGTTCATAGAAAATAAAGGGATCAGAGAGCCTAAGGATTTTGATGATTTGTTCGATGAGCAAATAACTTCATCTAGTACAAGGTTGAAGGAAAACAAGTAGTCTATGATGGTAAGGATAAATAAATAAAAAAATGTAGAATAAAAAAAAAGAAAAGTATGGGAAAGATAGGAGAAGGTTTCCTCCCTCAATATACAAGGAATACATGAACATAAACACTCTGAAAAGTGTATATTGCATGAGTATGCCAATGCAGAGCTCCATAAAGAAGTGGTAGAATTCTAAAAAAAAAAAGGATTGATATTGCGTTGGGGTAGATAAGTAAAAATGCTTCTAGTTCCACTAAAGACATAAACACAACACAAGGGAAAATGCCCATATAAAGGACACGGTTGAATGTCTGATTCAAAAATGGGAAATGTTTAAGTCGAGATTTTCATTTTGAATAATTATTTTGAAGATATATTTAGAACGTTATAAAAAGTTCCTTGAAAAAAGAACTCAAAATTTGATTTCTAAGTCGAGATTTTCATTACTTTTATCATAGTCTTTTGAAATTAAAAAAAATTATATTTAATTCTTCTCAATGTAAATGAAATTTAAAAATTTAAAAGTTAAATGATAATTAAATAATTTTTAAAAATTAAAAAATAATAGTAAGGAGTAAAACTAAATACATAAAAAATCTCTAGATATCAAAATATGTCAATTTTTTAATAGAAACTTAAAATAAAATTTGAGGTGTATATAAAGACCAAAAACATATTTATAATTTATATGGAAGTGTTGCGGTTCAAATTTGAACAACTTTCTTTTATTAGAATAAAAAAAACTTTTTTAAGTATTATTAGGGGTGGTAAAGCGGGTTGTCTGCCCCGTTTAAGCCCGTACAAAAGCGGGACAGTGTGAGCTAACTTAGGTATCCGAGCTCAAAAGTTAAACCTGTCTTGTTTACTAACGAATTGGCAAATTGGCGGGCCGGCCCGCCAAAATTTTTTTATTTTACAATTTGATTTACTACATAATTTACAACATTTTTAATTATGAGGTCGATAAAATATTTTTTTAACAACGCACAGTAAAACTTCAACATGTCTTAAGTCCAAACATTTCAAAAATAAAATAAATAAAGATCAATTACAAAAAAAAAAAAATAAGCACAATAAAAAAACGTATTAAAATAAATAAGTAAATAAATAATACATATCATCATAATCCTATTTAAAAACCAACTACTAAAAGAACCCAATTAAGAATTTACACAAGACAAACAATGATAATAATTATACTGCATAATACATCATAGTGCATAAAACAGTAATGCAAAAAATATCAACACCTGACTTTTTCACTGTTTACATCAAAAACACTCTTATATTGATTGATTCCTTAATAGTTAAATCCTAAATTTGTCACACGTAAACACTAATCAAATCCTTCCTTTTCCTAAAATCAACATCTATTTCTAAAGAAAACATGTGAACTAATGTATTAACAACTTAATAAATATGCATGCCATAAAATTGTTCTTTTATTTCAAGTTTTTTCAATCAACACATGTATTAGAAAGTTATAGAAAGAACGTTACAATTATAACTCAATTCGTATGTATAATAATTTAAAATACAATTCAATCAACATAATCATAAGACAAGAATGTTGTTTTTATAGTTAAAATTGTTTTAATTTTAAGTAAAAAATTAAAAAAAAAATTAACAAAAAGTTCTCAGACAAAATTTGTCGCGCCTCGCCTTGTTTTTTGAGCGGGCTAGACGGAACTGGCAAACTTAAAGTACCGAGCCGAAAACTTTAGTCCACCCCATTCAAAATGGCGGGTCAAAAGGGCCGACCCGGCAGGCCTCATCAGTTTTGCCATCCATAAGTATTATGACATATTTATACAACTTATATATATTTTATTTTATTTCAATTATAAACTCGCTCGTCTCATAATATTTGTCGCAATTGAACAATTCACATAGATTAAAACAATAATAAATAAATAAAAAAGAGAATAATGATTTTATCAAATTATTCTGATTAACTATTAGTGTATTCAAACTAGTATTAATATTAGTTGACAAAACAATAAATTAAGAGTATTTATTAGAAGGCATAATTGCAATATTAAATATAAAATTTCATTGATAAAAAAATGTCCATATTATTTGTGTTTATCTCTCAAATTTATTGATTTGGTACAACAAAAGACTAAATTATATCTTGAGGTATAGTTCGTACTAGTGAATGATGGAAACTTGGTGGTGGGTGGTTATACCTCAATGAAAATACGAATCCCCTGATTCTCAATCTCTCTAGTTTGGTAAGTTAATATGTCAATCAATTCCAGGTTTTTTTGTTAGGCCAAATCATGATTGTCCTCACAGTTCAGCTATCATTATCAATATATACTTGAATTTGAAGCTACGATGTTGTTTGATCTATTCTCCATGATTTTCTACTTTTCTTGGCTATTCCTTTGTTCTTATGTCTCATTAATTATAGTTGTGTTGTTGAAGTAAATATGAAGTATACTATATCATCTAATCTGGCCCTAATGAAATTTGAGTTTGACTCACATTTCATTTTTGTATTATTAACTTATTTTTTTTTGGTCAAGTATTCACTTATATCTGCATATACTAGTAATTCTATTTTCATAAATAAAAAAAATGTAATCTGACCGAGTATCATATTATGTGCTATAGAATTTGCTACTTAAAATGTTTTTTTTTTACTTACCGCTTTGTAAAAATAAAAATACAACCGTAGAGTTTAATTTAACGAGCAATTCTTGCATGAACACGATCCTAAATCCATATACTATTTAGGAACAACCAATAAGAAGGGAGAGAATTTAAATTTATTTAAAATTTAATTTCGTTTTTAATTGCTAACATGGAGGGTGGTTGTGAATTGTGATAATGGAGGAGAGAGATAATTTTAGTTTTATTATTTAATTAAAAAAAATGTGATTGGTTGTGTGTAAATCTAGGTGGTATGGCCGTGTCATTCTAAGTATTTTCCTAATTTAACATTAAATATTATTAAATATTATTAAATATTATGAAAAAAAATAGGATATACACTAACAATGAAAATTAATTTTACACTGTTAATCAATAATCATCGTGAATCTCGTCAAGTCAGATTAAATTTTTTAATTATTTGTAAGACATGACATAATGATATATTTTTATTGGATAATAATGTAAAATTATTTTAGTGGATTTTTCATTAAACTCAAATATTATTTATTAATAATAGTTTTACATAAAAATAAATTTACTTGTATGAGTTAACAAAATATATATATATATATATATATATATATATATATATATATATATATATATATATATATATATATATATATATATAAAAGGAGAGTTATATTTACTCCAAGAGTAAATATTGAACACTTACTTCAGATCTTAACCATTGATTATCATTAATCCAACGGCTTTAATTAAAGTTTTATATAGAAAAATATTTCCAAAAATAATTAGATTAAATGATCAATTAAAATCGTTAGATTAATGAAAATCAATGGTTAATATTTGGAGTAAGTGTTCAACACTTACTCTTGGAGTAAATATAACCCTCCTATATATATATATATATATATATATATATATATATATATATATATATATATATATATATATATATATATATATATATATATATATATATATATATATATATATATATATATATATATATATATATATATATATATATATATAGAGAGAGAGAGAGAGAGAGAGAGAGAGAGAGAGAGAGAGGAGTGATATTCTTACTCCATGAGTAAGTTATCAAGAATTACTCCTCATCATGACTATTGATTCTTCTAAATCTAATGGTTAAAATTAATGAGTATTATTTTTCTCTTTCCATATTTAATTACTTATTAATTTTAACCATTAGATTGAAAAGAATCAATGGTCATGATGAGGAGTAAGTCTTGATAACTTACTCTTGGAGTAAGAATATCCCTCCTCATATATATATATATATATATATATATATATATATATATATATATATATATATATATATATATATATATATATATATATATATATATCCAACCTAAAATCATTCTAAAGTGAAATTTTTAAAATATATTAAAATTTTAATTCTTGTGGTCATCGAGAGTTGAATTAAAAATTATGTTTATGGTAGTTATGTTATGCATATCCGACTTTAAGTCTGAATAAAAGGAGAGAGTTGTGTTAGGCGGTCGACAACCAACATAAAACTTAGTCTAATCTCTATTACATTGATCAACTGCAAAATAATGTGGACGCTATGTTGATGCTCGTAAGCTACATGTTCTATAACTCGAGTACAACGTGAAAAGAGCAAAGATTATTGTATCTCTGCTTGGATGCATCGAAACATAAGTAGGGTTCGCACATTTTTGTGAACAGATGTGAGTAAAGAAGTTAATTTATAAGAGTATGATTTGTTTTGGATCATTTGCTTACTATGGAAATAGTGGACTCTATGATTAGGAGGGAGATCAATTGTATGTGCCTACGAGAAACTAAGTGACATGTGCAAAAGCGAAAAAATTAGACAATCTATGATTTAAGCTTTGATACACCGGAAAAGTTAAATCGAGAAAGGGGGTGGAGATTATTATGGACAAGGAGTAGAAGAATGATACTGTGGATGTGAAAAAAGTTGGATATCGAATCATAGTTTTAAAACTTGTAATGAAACAAGACACATTTCATGTTATTAGTGCTTACGCATCTCAAGTTGTGTCAGCATAACACCTTAAGGTAAAATTTTGGGAGGATTTAGAAGACCTGCTTAAGAATATACCCCAAGGAGATAAGCTTTTTCTAGGAGGATATGTAAATGGACATTTAGGGAGCGTAACAAGAAGTTTTGGGAGCGTGCATAAGGGGTATGGTCTAGGGGAGATGAATGTGAATGGTGAATCAATCTTGGAGTTTTTGTTGGCTTTGGATCTTACTATGACAAATACTTGGTCTAGAAAAATAGATGAGCATATTATCGCATATAAAAGTTAGGTGACATATTCTTGGATAGATTTATTTCTTATTAGGAAGTCAGCTAGAAAAATTTTCTTGAACTTTAAAATTATTTTGGAAGAGAACTTGACTACTCAAAATAAAGTATTGGTAATGGATATAATAATCAAGAGATGAGCCATGACAAGAAGTCACATCGGAGCGTAACGAAATAAGTGGTGACATTTGAAGGGTGAAAATAAGGAAGTTTCACACACAATATTTGGGCGGAAGAGTTTGGACAACCACAGGGAAATGAAAATAATATGTGGAATAAGATGGCCCAAGAGATCAGAAAAGTGGCTAACGAGACATCGGGGGAATCAAGAGGTTTTGGACCTAGGGAAAATAATCATGGTGGTGGAATGCAAATGTTTAGGATAAAGTTAGAGTAAAAAAGGATTATTTTAAAGAATGGTCTAGGTGTAAAAATGATAAAACTTGGAAAAATTATAAGAAAGATAAGAATGAGACCAAGAATGAAGCGAAAACCCAAGCTTTTGACGGATTATACTAATATCTAAGAACCAATGAGGGAGAAAATCTATATATATAGGTTTGTTAAGGGAAGAGAAAGAAAGAAAAAAAATTTGGATCAAGTGAAGTGTGATAAAAATGAGTAAGACAAAGCATGGTTCAGTAAAAAGATATAAAAGATATGTGGAAGACATGTTTCTACAACTTATTTAATGAAGGATATGATATCTCACCAGACTCCAGTCGGCTAGACATTAGAGAAGAGGGTCAAAGCTATAATATTCAGAAACAAGAAGTAAAGGAAATGTTTAAAAGGGTGAGTAACAGTAAGGCGGTTATGCCATACAATGTACCTATTGAAGTAAGAAAAATTCATGGAGATAGAGGGATATTGAGTGGCTCTCCAAACTATTTAATGAAATTATAAAGTCAAAGCAAATGTCATATGAATGAAGAAGAAGCACTTTAGTTCCAATCTATAAGAACAACGGGGATATAAAATAGGACAAATCATAGGGGGTTACACTTATGAGTCATACCATGAAGTTATGAGAAATATTGAATGAACGGAGAATAAGAAAAGAGACTCAAATAAATTAGACCTTAAGGAGAATTTATGGTTTCTTGAAGAAAGCAATAAATCATTTAAGTTATAAATAACTAAAATTAGAAACTCAAAAGAAACATGTGAGACTTATGTCTGTTTGAAAAAGTAAGTAACTGAATTGCATGAAACCCTTTGTAAATTTACCAAAGGGAAATAAAATCTTGACTTGATCATATCAAGTCAAAGGCCTTCCTTAAATAAGAATGGACTAGGATTTGAAAAAGTTATAAAAAACTTAGTAAAGGTTTAAATCATAAGAAAATAATCAATCAGTTTATAAATGCACACATTATGAGAAATTTGGCCATTTACAACCTTTCTATTTTGACAAATTGAAAAGGTCTAAAGGTAACAACCCTAGACCTTCTGGAAAAACTAACATACCTGGACACAATAAAATTTGGGTACCAAAGGTGAAACCTTAGTGGTTTACATGTATGCTTTGGAGCTCGAAACTTTAATGGGTATTAAATGAAGTTGTCCAAGCAAGAGGTATAGTCTTAAGTATACAATAGTTTAAGTCTCTGACCCAAGAAAATACGATGATGGTGAATATCAATGACAATGATCAAGGCAAGTGTTTTTGAATATAACTCAACATTTATGATCCTTAGTGATCAGTTAACCTCATATAGGTTGAGTGGATATGTATGTGATGGGCTTACCCATCTGATGACTTCTAGAAAAGTGTACTGATAGTATCGTAGTAATAAAATAAGATCGTATCCACATGGGCTGCTATTTAACAAATGATAGTTGTGCAAGTTTAGAAAGTAACAAATGAGGGGGAATTTCAAGTTTGTTTGCGAAAAATAATATTATTTTCCCTGTTGATGTTTTTTGCATTACATGAATGGTAAAAAAAATTATATTTCCACGGCGAATTAACAAAGCCACAATACTCAATCTCTTGGTGTATAGCTTACTAATTTCTACTAGAGGTCTCTTATCCATATTCAACCAGCGTAATTGTAATTAGGCAATGCAATAGTACGTTAATTAAAATGCCACCACTAGAGGTTTCCTATTCATATTCCATTAGCGTAAGTACGATAATTTCCCTAGTTCCAACACATAGACTAATGATCAATATTCCCTATGCGCCCATAATTAGAATAATATGGTATCTCAAATAAAAAGCATTAAGCACAAGAGGCAACTAAATAGAAATGTAACTTCAATTATTCATGCACTGAAAAATTAAACATCCCAAAATATTCAAAATAAGTTCATCGTACAAAACCTAACCTATAAGTGTTTAGCTACTCATACTGATACGAATAAATACCAAGAAATAAGATGAAGATTGCATATCAAAATCCTTGAAGAACTGGCCTCTAACGGCTTCAAATGCTTTCGAAATTCCCCTTTTAAAAGTGTAAAATTGGTTCAGAACGAGTCATAAAAAAGGACCCATCATGCGCATTACAGAAGCGATCGCGTCTGCTATGCTGCTTAGATACTTTTTATCACACGCGCGGTGGCGCACAATGCTCTGTGTGATTTTATGTTACGTACGCGATGGTGTGCGATGCTCCACATTATTATTCTAGTAACTTTCACATTTTTTCTCCTTTTTATCCAATTTTCACCAAATCCATATTTCTTCATACTTAGTGATTTTTGCATCTTTCTGTGGCTTTTATGCTTCGTATTTACTCATTTTTTACTGATTTTGCTCTGATTTCTCTACCAAATGTATGTAATGACTAAGTGTCATCACAACCCCTTGATTGTCCTCAAGTAACTTGCCTGCAACTGCATATTTCAAATAGAAAAACAAACTGCAACAATAACAAATGAACATCACCTATTCTTTTGTTACCAGATCATCAATCCAATTCATAACTCCAATCAATCAAATTCAGAAAACTATCCTCAATCTTGTCAAGTACTCAACCTGTCTCTTATTTCACTATAACTCACTTAATTTGACAGGTTAATCTCTTTATCAACGTGCAAAGTATTTTATATTGAGTTTGATCATGTTTTAACAAAAGTCATTATAGTAATTAAAACACATATTTGACGACTTTTCGGTTATAACTGGGCTTATGTGTAAGATATTTTTAAGCATCTGTAACTTATCCCTATTATCTGAAGAATACAATCATACATGCCAAAAAAAATTGACGACTTCGTCCTCACCAAATATTTCTTTCCTCTCTTCCTGGTTGACTGCATTCATGATGGTGAAAGTGTCGATCCTTTTTCTCTCACATCGGTAGGAAACACCTCGTCGGGGCCAAACCCTTCCTCGTAACCAAGTTTGTGGAACCAAAAGCGTATTTGATCCTTCATATCCATTTCATCAGAAGAAAGAGACCCAGCTTGGTACGTTAGGATTGGGAATCCCAGTTGAAGTGAAGGGAAAACCAGTTATTTAGGAATGAACCATTACAAAAGCAAGGAGAATCAATAGGAAAGTAACAAAAAGTGAGATGAACCTCGGGCATAAGGGTCCTAACCAGCAAAAAACGCCCGAGGAAATTTCCCAAGTCTGGAGTGAGGGAGCCGAACTAAGGATTGCTTTGATGGAAGCTAATGAGCCCTTAGTCTCAAAAGTTGTCTTCAGAGGAACGCGTCACATAGAATAGATCAAAGAAAATCCCAATAGAAGGTTTTTGAGTCATGTATTCAGCGTACAATTAGAATACCCTCATGTAAGCCCGTGATCTCGGGTGGAGTTAAGATGGGGCAACTTTTAAGTACTTCAAGATTGCTTTTTCAAAGTCAGAAAAAGGAAACTGTAGCCTACTCTTATAAATAAACACTCATAGAGCGGGATCACGCAATCGTCAAAAAATTGCATATCCTCTTCTTTAGACCCACTGGAAGAGCCGGTAATTTATGGGGTCACCAACAATGATGATGACGACATCTATAACAACTCACATGCTCAGAACAGAAGAAGTGCCGACAATTTCTACATTCACCTGGTCGTACTTTGTTGCGTCAATAAGCTCCATCAACTATACACCTCTTTGAGCTAAGTGGGCAACCTTGGAATCTTCACCATGGGAAGTCTAAGATATCGTGTTGGTTTTATCCTGGTGTACCAAATGGCTTATCACTTCAGCATCAATAGGTTCCCGATCTGTGGGTTTAAGTAGAGTCTGATGAAATCAACAGTGCGTTCTCTCATTAGTTGATTAACCCGAATATCCTCTCCAAACAATACGATAGGAGGCATATGGACCTCAATAGGATTAACTTCTTCGTCTACATTTGATAAAAGGGCTTTTAATGATTTGGATAAAGAAACCTCTTCTTCTAGGGGTCCCTATAAACCCTTTTTGAATCATAATCATTAAATAAGGATGTGATATCTGGTTCTAGATGATCATGATCAATAGGCAGGAGATGTGAATCAGGGGATATACTCATTCTCGAAATAGAAGAAGTATCACTATCAGAATTATTCACTAGGTTAACATAACTATCATTGATCCTGACTAGATAACATGAAATGCTGGAGAAAAAGCATGAGTTCATGGAGGTACGTGAGGCGTGAAATTGAGGAAGCAGAGTATTTTATTGAAGAACTGCAACTGTTCTAACAAGGATTACAAAAAAATAAAACGCTTAAATCCTCCTACTTACAGACGAAGGCAGGGGAATGATTAAGATCAGTTAAGGGAAGGGGTTAAGAGATTAAGGGCTAGATTCCTCCTTGGGAAAAACACGCAAACTCGAGTGCACTATAAACCACGCCCTATCCTATTTAGTCACGCCACCACGCGTGTTAGAAGAAGGATATGAAATTTTTCAATGAAGAGATTGTATTTAATGCGTTTGTTCCCCACTACTTTTTGATATGATTCCAAATGTTTCAGGTATGGCTTGCACTAGACAACATCTTGGAGACCGACTAACATCACTTAAGGCTTTACCCGACTCCTTCAGCTCTCAGACAAGTATTGGGTGAAACTGTTATGAGTCGGCGAAAGGCCAAAGTGACTAAAGTCTAATTCATCTCAAATCCCTTTGCACTTGACCCAAGGTATAAAATCATTTCACATGAAAAAAGCAAGGTAAGGTACATTCTATGATCTCTACTTTTCACTAAACTCATATTGAATCTTGAACTAACTTGAATATTAGAGTGTAACCATGCAGGTTTATCCCACACTATCGTGACATAGATAAACACTACAGTTTCAAGATCATTAGTTCTTCAACCACATCCATGTATGGTTCCTGAACGAAACATGTCCTAATAGCAAGTGTGTATACAAACAAACGAACCAAATAATTGTGTCATTCCCAAGGAATTTTTAATCATTTCACTATATTTATTGCACCATTAACCTCAAAGTTTAATTATTAACCCACGTCAAGATGCCATAAGCTCCTTTTGAAACACCACAAAGCTCACGAATCAAATCCAAGTACATGTGACAATCACATGTTAGTCATCGTCATCAAACAAGCTCCTAACTAGATTACCCTTACAGACATTATGTTTGAGGAACTATAGGTTGAAATGTCTTCGCTTAATCACTTCGCCATTACCGACCTTGTGTTTGAAGGACTGTGGACTGAAATATTTTTGGTCAATCCTAACTATTATAAAACAAGCCCATTAAAAGGAAAAACACTCGGTCACCTACTCTCCAACTTTTAAATGACATAATGGGGCAGGATTACATGGCAAGCATGTGAACAAGCTCGCCTCTACCTCATTTGTGTTGAATTCTCTCAGTCATTAACTGATGTAATCTTTGGTGCTAGAGACCGACCCAAACTGCTGCATTAAAGAGATGACTCACCCTAGTTGTTTCACTAATGAGTCAAAGCCCATAGGTTTGTAACCGAGTTTGTAGGCATTCGAACTGGTGTCAACTCCTCTAATAGACAACAACATTTATAAATATAAAAAGACATATAGAGTAAATTTATTCACTTCTTACATATCAACACCCAAAGCCCTCTTATACTCAACCTTACCAGACGGGTATTATCTATTGTATTCACACCACATGAAATCCAAAGATACAATGCTTTGAGAAAACACTGAAAATTAATTCAACTTAGATTTTAATGTAAAAGTGCGTACATGATTTAATTGATTTTTTTTTTTTTTTTGCCACCAATATTCGATCCACTAGTCCGTCTAATATGATTTGAATGTCAATTTTATCATCAAGTACTGTAATTCTCCTACCAAGTCCAACGAAATTGATTTATTTTTATGGAAGGCCAAACATAATAATTTAGAATAAAATCACCTTGAATGACCGTATACATTTAATTGAACCACATTTAATATACTCACAATTTATTTATATGAGTATATTAAAATATTGTTTTAGGTTTTTACCAAAAGTAAAATAAATTGTTGTTTTGGGAGTGTATGTGGACTGCACTAGATCCAAGCATGACGGATATTTCCAGCTGTAGATTCCAAAAGTTGGAGATCCAAATTTAGTATAGTTTCACATTCATGGAACTAAAGCCAAATAGAATAGTACTTGCCTTATATCATCATGTATTTGATTTTTAGCCTTATCATAATAATCTAAACTATAGAATTATCATTTATCAATCATGAGATTCACTGTGATAATTGTTCTCTTAACATTATTCACTTTAAACAAACTTTGTGAGTCTAACTCATCTTGTAAAGCATGGCTGGTCCAATCCATTCCTACGGATATGCCTCATCTCTCCCACGTTCCCGGAGTCCTCTCCACCGGTACGTTTTTTATTGTTAGTAATTAGTTGATGGTACGTAGTAATAGTTGTAGTAAATTTTGTATGACATATTATAGGAGATGTGCTCCGGTGGCTGGCTGCGAACTCGACTAGTAGACTCGACGTAATTGCTCAGTATTGGCAATTATTAGCTTCACCGGACGATCCTCGCACGGGTGATTATGGTTACACTCGAGAACAGATGCGCGAATTTGGGGCTCCTCAAGGTGCTGCAGTTTATCAGGCATTGGATGATGCTGCAGACCGTAATGTTAGTATTAGGTATGTTTCAATTTTGCTTAGTTTAACTGATGTTTACTTGTTACTACTGAACTTGAATTGAATAGTGGGCACTGAATACATTAATTTCTTGTTGTATGTTTCATTTAGGTTACTGTCTCATTCTGGGATTTATCCAACATTTAACTTAGAACCATCCAATCTTGCTTTTGGAAGGCCAAATGTTAAGAATGTGACTTTGCTAGTGAAGGATTGGTGGGGCTCTGGCATTGTCCATGCCAAAGTTTGGATATCTGATAATAGGGATGTGTATATTGGATCTGCAAACAATGATTGGAAATCTCTAACACAGGTAGTTTGATTACATATCGCGCTATATGTTATGTTACGTTTGTTTTACGGATTATTTATCTATATGATGTATTATTACTCTGAACATGTTATAAGTTGTTTTTATAAGTTTCTGGTCTAATTTACTATGTGTTCATCCGTTGATACTTGTCTCGTTATTGATTACTTGTTTGCTTTAGGTCAAGGAAGTTGGAATTTATCTTACTGGTTGTCATGGAATAGCTAAAAAGGTTGAAGTTTACTTTAACAATTTATGGAAACTAGCATCTCTCAATTCTTCAGCTTACACGAAAACAGTGATGGATCAACAATGGCAAGTTGAAAGAAAGGTTCCTTGTTGGTCACATTTCATCAAACCTAGAGAGAGGTGCAAGTAAGTTTAAGATCCAAATCTTATGATATATATAAGTTTGTTTGGCTTCTCTTCAAGAGATTGCTACTAGTTGAACACCGGACAGATCTTCGATATAAAACTATGATGCTTATGACCATATCTAACTATGTGTCACAGGTCGCCTCTTCCTCGATATGTGGAGACTCATCATGTATCAGGGTATCCTCTTTTGGCCGACCCTTATATGTTTGAAGCCTCGACTCAAACTCCTGGTAGTAATTATTCAACAAAACTTCCCCAAGTCAACTATCTCTCCTTTGCTCCCCCAGAGGTAATGTTTATTATCTGTTATGTAAGATGCATTAAAAAGTCTAGGCATCGTAAGTGAGTTTTCTTGGATCTTTCATCTTAGTATTGTTGGTGTTTTGCAGCTATCATTTGGCAGTTATCAGAGTGATGAACAGGCATGGATTGATACAATTAAATCCGTTGGAACAAGAGAGACGGTTAGAATCAATACCATGGACTGGCTAGGCCAATCACAATATACAGACCAAACGGTTTACTGGTCATCACTATCGTCTGCAATATCAGAGGTAACTAGACATTGCATAAAAATTTATGCTTATCCAGCGCGACGTTTCTTTACGATTTTTCAATCGAACAAACAGGTTGTGTTTTCCAAACATTCAACGGTAAAGATATTGGTGGCGTATTGGGCACACTTCATCAATAGCACTGATGATTACTTGAAGTATCTACACTACACCAACACTCTATGCTCTTCTTCAAAATACAACAAATGTTCTGGTAAAGTTGAGATCAAATATTACGTGGTACCGGGTTTCAACAAGACTGGACCTGCATTTCAGAATGGAAGTAGTACAGGAAACATATACCCTGATTTTACAAGAGTGAATCATGGAAAATATGTAGTTAGCAATGTAAGGGCACACATTGGGACAAGCAACCTTGTATGGGACTATTTCTATACAACCGCAGGTGTTAGCTTTGGGACATACAATACTGCCATTGTATCTCAACTTAGGGAAATTTTTGATGCTGATTGGAACTCTCCCTATGCTGTTCCTATTCAAGAGCTGGAGAGATTCTATATTTCTAGTTTCAAATAGATTAAATCTGACAAATAGAGAAAACACTGAATAAAGCATTGTAAGTTACGATTAAAGAAAGGGGAGAAAATTGACTACTGTTTATTATTTATTGACTACTGCTGATAATATAAACAACTATACTTGCTAATAATTTGCAAATTTTTATGAATAATACTCTTTATAATTTTAATTTCAATTTTAAATATAATTAGTATGCATGCAAAATGAAGTGGTTTATGGTGAAGGTAAAGACAAATGATATTCACGTAGGAAAATTCACTGTATTATTCACAAATGAAATAATTTTAAATGGTTACCATTATTCACAAATGAAATAATTTTAAACGCATAACCATTTCAACTTATCCGTATTCTTATGAATTATGATATAGTTGTAAACGTATTTATATAATTGGTCAAATTTATAGACCAATTAAAAGTGACTTCAGTTTAAAAATAACATTGCAAAAAAATTGGGTTTGGTTTACCATTTTATAATGTTAAATTTTCTGATATTCTCTGATCTATATCTTTTAGTAAGTTATGAAGATGTCTTAACAAATATTCATCAGACATTGATCACTGGAAAACACACATTAATCAATGGAATTATAAAAATTTAAAAGGTATTAATCAAATTGAGGGTATGTATTATATGGTAAACGATAGTTGCAACGCATGGGAAAAATGATTGTGGGGTGCTATAGGGACTTTGAAAAACAATGGGTGAAATTTTAGAGATGCAGAAGAACTATGACATGGAAAATTATAACAAGTGTCATGAAAGTAGCTTTAACATATATTATAATGAAGTAATAGATAATAAATTTAAAACAAGAAAAAATTTGTGGTAATCACAACTAACCACCCGCTCATCATTTGTGAACTTTCGGGCGAAGAACTTCCAGATATGAACATTCATTTTTGAAGTTCAAACAAAAAGAAATGCAAGGCACTCAAGAAAATCAAGATGCTTGTCATGAAATGCTCCTAACTGATATATCCAGGAAGCATCCAGGAACCAAACTGATATGTACACCAAGTTCAAAAGACTAGTCTAGGGCAAGCATTAGATACGCGTCAAGTTAAATAGTAGTTGTCTAACAAACCAAGTTCAAAAGATAGGCGACATGTTAAATAGTAGTTATCTAGCAAATCTCGGTGTCAAACTTGAGGTTAATGCCCATGCTGAACAGCTCCTGGGACAGTAACTTTGCTCCATATGGAACACTGGCCACCACAATGTCATCGGCTGATTCACAGAATCGGCAATAGGGACCTCGTATTTTCCGCCCACCAGATACCGGCCGCAAGATCACATTTGCAACATTTTTGCATTTGCTACAAATGTGTATCTGAGACGAATCACTCAGGGTGAAGAGACGTTCATACAAGTTAGAAGACGCACCATGGGCGATCAGGCAATCACGCTCCATTTCACCAAACTTGATACCTCCAAATCGCTTCCTGTCAGCAACGGGCTGTCGGGTTAGCGGGTGAACTGGGCCGGTGTTCCTGAACTTCACTTTGTCCTCAGACATGTGGTGTAGTCGCTGGTAAAATGTTGGGCCCATAAATATTAGTGATTGAACCATCTCACCAGTCCTCCCATTGTATACTCTTTCGTTTCCCCATCTTGAAAAGCCAGCTCTGTCAGATACAGAACATAAAATAGGGTTCAGTGCAACAGAAAAACATGACAACTTAAAAGTGAAACTTTGGAACGATAAATTTGATGTGAGCCTGGAGCAAATGCAAGAAAAGGATCTACAACCATGAAGACATTATTGGTAAATAAGAAATATCAGTCATACAGTAAACAAGAGCAAAAATTGAAACACAAGTAAACCTAAAGCGCAACTAAAGTAAATAAAGTCATGATGAAACATTACCTGTGAAGCTGGTCAGTAATGGCTTCAACAGACGGAGTGGAGAAAGGGGTAGCATTTTTCAATGAACCAACACAAGCGATACCCTTTCCTAAAGCAGCCTCTAGGAGTTGCCCAGGAGTTTGTCGTGAGGGAAATGCATGCGGATTGATGACAATATCAGGAACAATACCTTGTTTTGTGAAAGGAAAATTCTCTTGAGACTCCAGAAATCCTAAAACACCCTTTTGTCCATGCATACTAGAGAACTTATCTCCAAGAACCGGACTTCGAACCTGCAAATATTATAAAAAACATTTTTTCTTAGTGACAAATACAACTTTGCGGTAAAAGAAAAGATTTCAGTTGTTGAACACAAAAAAAACATTCATGTTCAGATGTACAAACTTATTTATTTGCATGTCTATCTCAACTTGCACTTATGCATCCAGCAACCCTTAAAATTCATCCACAAGGCCATCATTCAAGCAGTTTTTGGATTCACAAGTTACCTGTCTTAACGAAACAGTAGCGAAATTCTTCCCCTCATCATTTGAGGACAGTACAACCTTTTGAACATAACCCCTTTCAGTGTGTTTTAACTTTATACTGTGGTCAGTCCCTGCATCAGCACATCGCCCAATAATAATATCACCGCTCTGCAAATTCGCACCAACAAATGGAAAGCCATCATCATCAAGGCTATCAACTCGACCGATTTTACTCTGTATCTTTCCAAAATTCACTATGTCTTCAGGTTTTTTTCTCTTATCTGAAGATTCCTTATTTTCAATCTCAGCTTTGTAACTCCTGATGTGCTCAGATCTGAACATACCACGCTGCAAAGAAGCACGGTTCATCACCAATGAATCTTCTTGATTATAACCGAGATGTACATTAACAGCTACAATTGCATTCTGCCCATTATAGAATTCAGACTTTGGAAGAACTTTACTTGGACCTAGATATCCCGGTTTTCCAAGACAATCAGAAGCCATTGTCCGAAATAGTGGTCTTTGAGGATAGAATAACTGGTGAGACAAAGCATCGACTCTTATATTTGGGTTTGTCGTAGAAAAGCCAATAGCCTGCGAGGAATGTTTTTGGGATTGGTACAACACTCTCCTAGCATGGTCATGATTAGCAAACGGAACCATTGAACAGCTTAGACCCAATAAGAACGACATATCAAGCTCACAGTGAGTGTACTTCACAGAAGATTTTCCTTCTTTGCCAAATAAATATTGAACACCCCAAGCAGTCTTGAAGTCCTCTTCTTCTTCGGGACCAATCAGCTCAATTATGCCATTATCCAACAGGGACTGGAAAGATTTATGCTCCGACTTAGATTCTTTAATCTTGAGGAGATTACTAACAACCAAGAGTGGACGGAGAATCCTTCCTGCATCAGTTAATATGCGCACTTCTTCTTGAATTTGATCTCTTTTGATTTCAACCTAAATAGAAATAGTTAGCACTAGGCTCAATAGAAACAAATCACAAATTTTGCAATTACTACAACATTATTTTATATATGAACCAGGGACAATATTAGGGAAACAGTGATACAGTAGACAGCTTACAAAGTCAACCGAATTGGAAACAAAACACGGGAAGAAGAAATGTGAAAAGAGTGGTATTGGAATTTGGAAGCTTCTGACAAAATCAACAGGATCCACTCCTCTACTCCAGTACATACTCAGTATTAGTATTGTGTGAGTTGTTTTCAAATTGTGGATGCACTTGTTGCATATTAACCGTAGGAAGGAAAAGTTCAAACAAATAATATAATCATGCTGACCGTTTAATCATATGTTAGAAATAAACCAAGCTGCAAAATTAATATCCAATAAAGACCGAGATTCCAAATGTTTAAATACATAACTATGTTATTTGTTAATTAATGTATCATCTTCTCTGCAAGGATAAATGATTTATGTTAAGCTACTAAGCCTCAAATTAATAGCATATGACACCAACCTTTTTCCACCGTATATGAGTTCTCTCCAAGACTTAAATGAAAAATAAGTACTATAAAATATGAAAAATGAAGATATGCACAATCAACTTAGAATGAGAGAATAGAAGTGAACCTGAGGAGGCAACTCTTTTCTCCGTCTTCGATTTCGTAGCTCTGACACAAATGATGCGGAATTCGAACAAACTCCAACCCATTCCCCATTTAGGAAGACTTTGTCTTTTTTTCCAAGAACAGTGGTAGTATCATCAACAAGTTCTTCCATCCCACAATCAAACAGGTGAGGAAGTATAGATTCAGTTACATTGGTACTTACTACTCCTGTGACAGACAAATTTTTTACAAGTCCACAATTTTCACCATCAGGAGTAGAGAGGAAACAAACCTTACCCCAGTGAGAAGGATGCCTGCAATCAAAAACTTCCATTAAAGTAATGAAAGCATTTAAATTTTTATAATAAACAAAGCAATAGTTCAAACATATATAAACAGCATATTTGAAGTTTTGAACTATAAACTTGAAGAGAAATCAAATATTCATTATATTACACACATTGATCACTCAACTAGAGAACAAGTACACAGTTAAAGCTACTATGACAATGCCAGAGAACAGATCAATCCCGGTTGGAAAGTTGATACTAATAAAGTTATACTCATGCCAGTGATGACTAAAGAAGAGATTACAGATTTCAACACGACTTCTTAACCAACCATTTAAATCACAACACAACTTACTAATATTACATATACGTCCCCTCCCCTCAAAAAGGCATTCTACAGAAGCTGATACTGAAAATGAAATGGAAGAGGCCAAGATAGTCACCATAAAAACACGGAATCTAGTCAACACAGGCAGCGCTATAAAGTATTAATCAATGAACCAGGAGTTATAAAGACCAGACAGTCAGGTAGTTTGATTTAGTATTGGTTTTCTTGTTGATGGCAATATTCCAAGGGGCTTTGGCATGTTTATGTTGCTGACAAATTAGTAGTTATACGATTCAGTGTAATGCTGATATTTAACCATAAGCCATCTAGGATGAAACAATTCCATTGACACACTTCACACACCTCAAAAAAATACAGAAAGACTAAAGTTGATACAGTTCCCCCACCTCACAAACTACAGAAAGACTAAAATAGACAGTTAAAAATTACTTACGGGTATCTAGCATCCCCAACCTTTCCTGTGTACTGCACTTGTTGCCTTGTTCTTCTTAATTCAGCCATGGTTTGTAAGGGATTGGTTCGGCCAAGCGTAGCAACCACACCAGAAATCCTTTCCATCCTTTTAAAAGGATGTGTCCACGCTCCAGTAGAAAATGCTCTTTGAAGACCATTTGTAATAATGGAAGCATCAAGATAGTGCTCAACTTGACGAACATCTCGATCTCCATAAAGGTCTCTCTGCAGAACCTTCGCCAGTCGCTTCCGAGCGTGTGCAAAGTGCACTCTAATCTCACGTTCGAGTAGCTCACCAGCCAACTCAAGCCTCTTATTTCGAAAATCATCCCTATTATCAGTTTTTCGGCGGCCATTATACGCCAGTAAAAGAACCTTCACCATGTATGCCAGATACCGTGCCTTCCTTTTCAATCCTTTAATGTTAGGAAAGACATACATGTCAAGGCACTCGTCAATAGATTCTGATGGTGGAAACTTGACACCTTTAATATGTTCCTCTAGGAAAAGAATGGCATTCTTTCCCCTACGGAATGCGCCACACTTCTCATCTGCCTCACGTATGGATGCAATGAGAAGGTTTTCAATTCTTCCATCTCCCAATCCATAATCGATGAGATCAACAACCTCTTTATCAGAAGTGACCCCAAGAGCAAAAAACAGTATCCATACAGGAACCTCGACAGACAGAAAATATACGGTGAGCAACTTATCCCCGCTTTTGATTCCTTCAACAATGGAATTTTCCACTAATTTAACAACCATCCTATTTCTCTTCATCTGTGACTTGTATGCAACTGCCCAATACGGAGCAGTTGTCACCCAGAGCCTTTTCAAAAATATTTGCTCCTGTGCAATAAAAATCTGCAACAAAAGCAATTTACAAACAGCAGCATAGAAATACATTGTGAAGATATAATATACATACAATAAAACACAATAATACAAATACAACATTTATGCACTGCATTAAAATTTAAGGTTAGATATGTTTGTAATGCCCATAAAATTACAATTTTTAAGTTTATTCCCTAGATAAATTTTACTCAACTTCAGTCTCTATTTTGATCTTTCTACTAGAAGAGTGCTTTTAGTCCGAGAAGAAATTTACAGACCTACATTTATGCAGGGATTCAACTTAACCAATCTAGAATTTTATAGGACCAAAAACATATTTAACCCTAAAATGTACAAAAACTGTAACAAACAAGACAGATATGTATGTAATGTAAGCAAATCACGAATATAGCCAACCTTCTCAGCACCCTTGATCAGAAAATAGCCTCCATGGTCAAATTCACAATCACCTTTTTCAGCTTCACTCATCCAGCACAAGTCAGACTTGACCATAACAGGCAGTCTACCAATAGTTATTTCCCTGCTCTCATCCATGATAACCTCTTGATCAATGTATTCCTCTTTTCCAGTCTTGAATTTATCACTCCGAACCTTCTTCGGAATATACACCTGTATAATTAACACACAGTTTAGCTAATCTCTATGTCTCTCGCATTTCATCTTCCACATTTTTAAACACGTTTCAAAAACACAATTAAATAATCATTTCTGGTCAATAAACACATGAGCAGCAAATAACGAACCCTAAATTTTCATGAACAGTTAACCACATTGACGAAACGAAAACCTAATAAAATGACGGAAAAACCTTCTAACCTGAACTTGAACATTGACTCTCATTTTGGAAGCATAAGTCATCCTCTGAAGACGCGCATGTCTAGGAAGCATCTTCAACTCCTGAGTATTATTTTCACTACACCAAAACTTCGGTCGATCGAGAGTCACAGTACCAAACTTAACCCTAGCGTAACGATAATGCTCGGTATCACCTTTCTTAGAAGGATCAAACCCCGGAGTAACAGTGAGATCTCCGAAGGAATTGAACGTATTCTGAAGTCCACTAGTGACGAACTGGTTAAACGAGTTGATCTGGTGACTGATCAAACCGTACTCGTTGAAGAACATTACCGAAGCTTTTCTGCAGAAGTATTTCACCAAGTCATCGCCTAGCTCGTTGAGGATTTCGGATGTATCTTCGTCTAGGTCAATGTCCATTTCCATGTCGTTGTTGTCGTCGAGTAAATCGTTCATGTCTAGACCCGCGATGCTACCGTCTTTGCTTGATCCTACGTGACCCATTGTTGCTAACGATTTGTACACTGGTTTTGGGGAATGGAAATTTTAGGGTTTATGTATGAACAAAGGGTTTTTCTACAATTTTGTTGTAATGTAATGTTTCGTTTGCTCTCTCACTCATAGTGGAGTGAGTGTGAGTGTGAGTTTACACGAAAATGAGTTTTGTACTAGTTTGATGCTCAATAAGCATTCCTCGGATGTTATGGGTAATACTTTACTTTAAAAGGGTATATATGGGAAAGTAACTTTTTACCAACTTCACAGTGGTACTTCTGATTAATTATTTACTTAACTTTCTTTAATTTGTGACCGGTAGGAAAGGAATGGTAGGAAATGACGCATGTACCCTAGGGTTGGGAAAATTATATCATTTTTTTCTTCCGATTTCTATTGAATTATATAGGTTTATTCGGTAAACTAGCCATGTGGCTGTTATAAATTTTTTAGAATATCTCATTACACTCTTTTGATTTTTTTTAGATATTTGACGAAATTTTAATTATGTTCTTTGTTTTCGTAGATTTATATTCGGAAGTATATTTTTTTTTAAAAAAATTGATTTTTTCTATAGGTGTATCTACGAAAACATTTTAAATTAGTGTAAGTTGGCAAAAACTACATATAAATTCAATTCTGAAATTGTTCTGTGGGTACGTCTACGAATTGGCTTAGCGCCAAAATATTCCGTAGATGTACCTACAGAAGCATCTGATATAGTTTGAACCAGCATGATCACTCTCTTATTGTCACACTTCATCTTTTAACACTCACTCTCACCATCCTAAAAAACCATACTTCATCAATATCATTTTCCACTCCAAAGCTCCAACTTTTTGGTGCAACAAAAATCAAAGGGAGCAAGAGAATACTCAATTTAAGCTAAATAGTCATCTTTATCCATTGCATTCCCCACATAATGCATGAATTTTCTACAAAAAAAAAAAAGAAGTTATTTTGCTTCTGTAGGTACATCTACGGAATGTGTTGAAGATGAACACGTTCCGGATGTGCATCTACGGAAGGTGTCTCTGTTGTTTTTTTATAGCAGTCTTGTAATTTTGTGGTATTTTTGTTATTGGTTACGAATAGGTAGGGGATCACCCCCAATAATATCTCAAGAGAATTAATTTCTTCAGACGATGTTTCACCGAAGGTTGAAGAGGTAGTCGTAAAGGCGGTCGATGTCGGCAGTGACTATAAATACAAGCAAGAGTTGGATGATCGCAAAAGCATGTTCAGATGGATTCGTAGAAATGCAACTAACCTTGGTTTTGGTGCGGTAATAGGAAGCTCGAATAATGGTACGGCAAGAAGAAACACTTTCGTAACAATGTTGTGCGAAAGAAGCGGGAAATATCATTCTCCTCTAAGGAAGTTTAAAAGAGACGACACGGGTACTAGAAAATGCGAGTGTCCATTTAAAATCTGTGGTTACATAGTGGCTAGCAAGAAGTGGATATTTACTGTTATTGAGGTTTGCATAACCATGACATGTGGGAAAAATTACAAGGACATCATAGTGTATGTCGGCTCAAACCGGAAGAGAAGACATATAAATGATATGTCCTAGAATCTTGTCCAACCGAAAAATATACTTGCCACATTGAAACGGAAGGAACCCGACAACGTATCAAATATAAGGAAAATGTATAGCATCTGGTATCGCAATAATAAGGCGATTAAGGGAGATAGAAGTGAGATGCAACAACTGCTGAAGATGTTGGATGATAACAAATACGTGTCGCGGTACTGATAACACGAATTTATATAGTATATTTGACTTAATTATCATAAATAATGGTAGTATTTTATTTTAATTATTCTATTTTAATTTTAGTATTATCCTGGTATTTTCATTGTTTCAGATTGACTAGGTTATTCGAAGATTGATTAAGAAAAGGAAAGAAACCGAGATGAAATCGTCCAAAAGTCCAAAGAAATGAAGGGGTGTATAAATAGCAAAAGAGGGGTATTGAAGAAGTGGAGCAAATTACAAGTTTAAGCCCAGCCCACAAAGGAGTTGAAGCTCCCACCTCACGCAAGAGGGAGATGCCCGTCTCCAGGGCCCAATGGCTGAAGCCCACATCTCAAGCAAGTGAGACGCCCGTCTCACACTTTCAAAGCGAAGGAGGCCACGTCATTAAGTAGAGATGCCCGTCTCCACCCCTCTACCCAAAAGATATGTCCGTCTCTTGACTAGTTCAAGGAAATTCAATTCCACGTCCCCTGTTTTTGTGTTACGTTCCAAGTCAAATGAAGCTATATTTTAGGAGAAGAAAGTGGAACGGAAAAACGTGAAGAGAAAAGTCGGTTACTACATGGGACTATAAAAAGAAGACTGAAGCTTCATTAAACGGTTCGGAATTTTAGCAGCAAAAGTGCAGTCCTAGTTTCTTTATTTTTCATAATTTCTTTCAGCAACTTTAATTTCAACATTTGTCATTTCCTTCATTTTTCTCACAGCAATTTCTACATCGAAAATTGTTGTGAACTTTTAACTGATCTAACCTTACGTTAGACCCAAGTTCTTTTATTTTTCTTGGTTTACTTTCTGTTGAATAATATTTGAAGAACGATCCAACCGACATGTGGTGGAAGTTCAAAGTACTTGAAGATCAAAAGATTAATTCAGCTTTTTATTATTCAGGTTTCTTATTTATAGCTTTTATTTATATTTTGACTATTGCATGATCTTAATCGTATGCCAATGAATATGCCTGAAATTATAAATCTAAATCGTCTATGCATGTTTAATTTAAAAAGTATGTCTGACTAAATTACCTAGATATCGATATGTAAATTAATCTAACCAAAGGGATCCGAAATAAATTGGCCTAAATAATATTTTATTAAAAATCACCTTTTTTGGTTTTAGTGTCTAATTGAATGTATTAAAGTTTATAAAATCAACAGAGCGGAAGTTTGAGCTTTTAAAACTGACTAAGGTTAGAAATCAACAGAGCGAGAGTTTGAGATATTTAACCGAATAGTAGACACTAGACATTAGGTTTAAGAACAGCGAGAGCAAATTAGAACTAATTAGATATTTATTTATTTTCAAAAAGTGTTTTTAAACTCGAAGGGACAGCGAGAGCGTATGTTAGGGAATATTAGCATAATCTAAGTCAATAGAGCGAGAGTTTGAGACAAGCGATTTTAAGCAAATAATATTTACATGAAAAAGGCATTTTATTAATTTTGTTGTTTTCAAAGAGCGTTTCTAAATCCGATGGGACAGCGAGAGCGTACATTACGAGTTAGGAGCGTAGTCTAAATCAATAGAGCGAGAGTTTGAGAGGAGGACTTTTATATTAACTGTCAAAACAAAGATTGTCTTTGTGTATTTTAGGAAGGTTTATATTTGTAGTAATTCTGTAACAGCTGTATCTTGCTAATTACTAGGTTTATTTATTTAGGATCAATCCCATAATCACAAGGATTTGTTTCCTTAGAACTAGATGTCCATATTTCCTAAAATAGCCTGCAGGCTGATGTATATAAATATAGGTCCAGTGACCTCATAACAGAATATACAAGAATATTATTTCTTCTAAATTTGATATGGTATCAGAGCTCCTGATCCTTGGGAGCCTCTGACCGTGTAAACCCTAAGTTGCAGCCTTCATTGCTGCGCTACTTTTAACCTTTGTCGCAGCCTTCATTGCAGCGCAGCCTTCTCTACCTTGATCGCACCTAGTCATGGATGAGATCGTGAATCCTAGTCTGGAAACTGGGGACAGACCCCAGCCTGCTGGAGAATTGCAGAATGTTCATTCTGCTTATCGGTTAAATGGGAAGAATTATCTCAAATGGTCTCAACTCATTAGGACCATCTTGAAAGGAAAAGGAAAGGCCAGTCACCTGACTGATAGTGCACCTGCTGAAACAGATCCCAAGTTCAAGTCATGGGATGAAGAAGACTCCATGATCATGGCGTGGCTGTGGAATTCAATGGTCCCAGAAATTAGTGATACCTGTATGTTCCTTAAATCAGCAAAGGAAATTTGGGAGGCAGTAGAACAAACATATTCTAAGGCCAAGGATGCTGCTCAAATTTATGATGTAAAGGTGAAAACTGTGGCTACCAAACAGGGAAACAGATCCGTTACAGAATATGCTAATCAACTCAAGTCTCTATGGATGGAATTGGACCACTATCGAGTTATAAAAGCAAAATGTTCAGAAGACTCGGCAATCCTTAAGGAGTATATTGAACAAGATAGAGTCTATGATTTTTTGGTAGGGCTGAATGCTGAATATGACCAGGTCCGAATCCAAATCTTGGGAAAAGAGAAAGTCCCAGGGCTTAATGAAGTGGTAGCCATTATCCGGAGTGAAGAAAGCAGGAGAGGACTGATGCTGGAGACCTCAATAACTGAAAGCTCTGCAATGATAGCTGAAGAAGGAACAATCATGGTTACTAACCAAAGGAGAAGCGGGGTTCCCGATATGGAGAAAAAACACGAGCATATCTGGTGTACCCACTGTAACAAGCCGCGTCACACAAGGGAGAAGTGCTGGAAATTACATGGGAAACCCCCAAGCCGGGAATGGGGGCCGAAAGGAGGCCCTCCCAAAAAAGGAGGGCAAGGGCAAGCACACATCAGTCATGGACAGAATGAAGGATCTGGCCAGCTGAATCATGAAGAGATAGAACGGGTAAGATCCTTCCTTAGTAAATTGGAGAAGCCCACAGGTACATGCTCCTTAACATATTCTGGTAAGTTTCCACTTTCTTTTGGATTTAATGTTTCAGATACACCATTTACACATTACTGGATATTAGACTCTGGAGCCACTGACCATATGACCCCTCTACCCAAATATTTCTCCACATATTCCCCATGTCCTAGCAATAAGAAAATTTCCACAGCAGATGGAACCCTTATGACTGCAGCAGGACAAGGAGAGGTCCAAATAAACCCATCCATAACATTAAAAAATGTCCTTCATGTCCCTAAATTGTCCACCAATCTGATTTCTATACAAAAACTCACAAAAGATCTCTCATGTAATGCTGGTTTTCATAACAACTCTTGTATACTGCAGGACAAGAACTCGGGGAGGACGATTGGACATGCTAGAGAATGGAATGGCCTATACTTCATGGAAGATCCTAATCTGCCTACCAAGAGCCGCTCTCTCATATCTAAATCCACCATGACCAACAAAGAGAAAGTTCAACTATACCATTGTCGGCTAGGACACCCTTCATTTCGAGTTGTAAAAGTGCTTTTTCCTTTCTTGTTTAAAAATTTAAATGTGGAGAGTCTCCATTGCGATGTGTGTGAGCTTGCTAAACATAAGCGTGTACCTTTTCCCATTAGCAATAAAGTGAGTCCTTTCCCTTTTTTTCTTGTTCACACTGATGTATGGGGTCCTGCTCACGTTCCTAATATCTCAGGTGCTAAATGGTTTTTAACCTTTATAGATGATTGTACCCGGGTGACTTGGGTTTTTCTATTAAAACAAAAATCTGAAGTTACCTCTGTGTTTTTCCAGTTTGTCTCAATGATTAAAAATCAATTTGGGGTCGGTATCAAAAGAATTAGGTCTGATAATGCCAAGGATTATTTTAACCTTGAACTAAATTCCTTTTGCCAAAAGGAAGGGATAATCCATGAGTCCTCATGTGTGAACACACCCCAACAGAATGGGATTCCAGAAAGAAAAAATGGGCACCTATTAGATCAAACTAGAGCTCTACTTTTTCAAAACCATGTCCCTAAGAGATTTTGGGGGGAAGCCCTTCTTACTACCACCTATCTAATCAATAGGTTACCCACTAAAATCTTAGACTCAAAAAGTCCCATGGAAGTCCTAACCTCATTCTACCCACACTTGGATCCCACTAATAAACTCAAACCTAGAATATTTGGGTGTGTATCCTTTGTACATGTTCATAGTAATGAAAGGAGAAAATTGGACCCCAGGGCTGTCAAATGTGTGTTCTTAGGGTACTCTACCACACAAAAGGGATACAAATGTTTTCAACCCCAATCAAAAAAATTCTATGTGTCAAGAGATGTTACCTTCAACGAACGAGAGAGCTACTTCAAGCAGCCTCATCTTTAGGGGGAGAATGGAAGAGAGGAAGATGAGACTCTCATGCTTCCAAATATGGCATTTGGTCCAGAAATTGAGACAAATGGCACTGCTGTCCCTGAAATTGAACCAACAGCCGGACCTGCACTTGAATCAACAGCAGGACCTGCACTTGAAACAACAGTAGAACCAACAGCAAGACCTGCACCAGAACCTACACCTGAACCTGCACCTAATGGTGGGAAATTTGGGAAAAATCTGGTATATTCAAGGAGAGAAAAGGCCATTCTAGAATCTGGCAATGTCCAAGAGTCCAGCCCATCATCACTGCATGAGGTAACACTTTTGAATCCTATAAACTTCAATGATTCTAATGAGTTTGTTTCTGAAAATTTTGATAATTTAGAAGCGCAGGTGGACCAAAATCTAGACCTACCCATTGCCCTTAGAAAGGGAACTAGAACATGCACCCAACAACCACTTTACCCACTATCAAATTTCTTATCCTTTGATAAATTCTCACCTACCCATAAAACCTTCCTCACAAACCTCAACTCCACACACACACCTTCCTCTGTATCTGAAGCATTATCCGACAGGAAATGGAAACAAGCCATGGATGTGGAAATGGAGGCGTTAAGCAAGAATAGGACCTGGGAACTTGTCACCCTACCCACTGGAAAAAAACCAGTAGGATGCAAGTGGGTATATACAGTAAAGTACAGGGCTGATGGGACCATTGAACGTTACAAGGCAAGATTAGTGGCCAAAGGCTTCACTCAAACCTATGGAATTGATTACTTGGAGACTTTTTCCCCGGTTGCTAAGATGAACACGGTCAGAGTAATATTGTCATTAGCAGCAAATCATGATTGGGACCTGCAGCAGTTTGATGTGAAGAATGCTTTTTTACATGGAGACCTTGAAGAAGAAATATACATGGAGTTGCCCCCTGGTTACAATGGACAGGTGGTTGCTGGAACTGTTTGTAAGTTAAGAAAGGCTCTATATGGGCTGAAACAATCCCCAAGAGCGTGGTTTGGAAGGTTCACCAAAGTTATGACAGGTCTGGGCTACAAACAGAGCCAAGGGGATCATACATTATTTATCAAACATTTAGTTTCAGGGGGGGTAACAATTTTATTGGTGTATGTAGATGATATTATAGTAAGTGGGGATGACAAAAAGGAGCAGCAAGTGTTAAGTGAATGCCTTGCCAAGGAATTTGAGATCAAGACATTAGGGAGACTTAAATATTTTTTGGGAATTGAAGTGGCTCATTCCAAGAAAGGAATCTTCATATCTCAACAAAAGTATATTACAGACTTGCTTAAAGAAACAGGTAAGACAGCCTGCAGACCAGCAAGTACCCAGTTGACCCAAATATAAAGTTGGGAAGTGCGGAGGAGGATATTGCCGTGGACAAGGAAATGTATCAAAGACTTGTGGGCAGACTTATTTACTTATGTCACACTAGACCAGACATTGCTTTTGCTGTAAGTCTAGTCAGCCAGTTTATGCACCAACCAAAGGAAGCACATTTACAAGCTGCTCTTAGAATTGTCCAGTATTTGAAAGGGACCCCAGGAAGAGGGATTTTGTTCAAACGAAACAAGAGTGTAAGTCTTGAAGCATATACGGATGCGGACTATGCGGGGTCAGTGGTAGATAGAAGATCAACTACTGGATACTGCACCTTCCTTGGTGGAAACCTCGTGACTTGGAAGAGCAAAAAGCAGAGTGTAGTAGCTAGATCGAGCGCCGAAGCAGAATTTCGAGCAATGGCCCAAGGAATATGTGAACTTCTATGGCTGAAGATTATATTGGAAGACTTAAAGATAAGATGGGATGAACCTATGAGGTTATATTGTGACAACAAATCTGCAATTAGTATAGCCCACAACCCGGTGCAGCATGATAGAACTAAACATATCGAGGTTGACAGACACTTTATCAAAGAAAAACTTGACAGTGACATGATTTGCACACCATATGTATCCACTCAGAATCAGCTTGCAGACATACTCACTAAGGGGCTGACCTGTATTAACTTTGAAAGAATTATATCCAAGTTGGGAATGGAAAACACCTATTCACCAGCTTGAGGGGGAGTGTCAAAACAGAGATTGTCTTTGTGTATTTTAGGAAGGTTTATATTTGTAGTAATTCTGTAACAGCTGTATCTTGCTAATTACTAGGTTTATTTATTTAGGATCAATCCCATAATCACAAGGATTTGTTTCCTTAGAACTAGTTGTCCATATTTCCTAAAATAGCCTGCAGGCTGATGTATATAAATATAGGTCCAGTGACCTCATAACAGAATATACAAGAATATTATTTCTTCTAAATTTGATATTAACGTATTTAATAAAGATTTTTGATTTGGTAAAGAACCTGGCCAATGGAACTTCGGATCACCTAAGTTAGACGAATTACATACCGATATCCGCATCTCAATATTTTATCTAGATATAAGATTTTAGTTTCCCCTTTACAAACAATTGAAACATCACTAGCCTTAGCTTTACATAGTAACCTTAGATAACGGTCGATCGATTCATAGTCCCTGTGGATTCGATATCTTTTAAAACTACACGACATGATTGTGCACTTGCCGTCCTCAGATTAATAAACACGTAAAGTCGCGATCAGGTACAGAACTTGCGACGATGGGGTTACGTCCGAGATATTTTTCGGACTTATCCGGATTCGGTAGAGTTGTTCAACACTTTTCAGTGCTCCTTCTTGATTCTACCTATAATACCAACAAGTATCGACTTCCGTTATTTGAGATGGTAGGTGTTACATCCACCGAGAAGACATACGTCGTTGGTTTTGTTTGTTTGGAGTGTGAAAAGAGAATAATTTTAGGTGGGCATAAGAGGTTTGTCGGCCACTTTTGAAGGAACAAGTCGAGATGCCCAAGGCGATTGTTATGGACCGCAATACCGCTTTGATGAATGCGGTCAAAAAGGTATTTCCTTCTTCTAATGCATTACTTTGTCAATATCACATAACATGTAATGTAAGAAGTAAGGTTAAACCCGCGGTGGGGACGAAACAAGTAGAGACCGAAGGTGGAAAATTGGTGAAGTCTGATGTGATTGTTGAACAAATAATGGATGCATGGACTCGTATTACAAATTTTTCGACAAAATAATTATACGCCGATTACGTCTTTCAATTTCGGAAAGTGTGTGAAAAGTATCTGAATTTATTGAAATATGTTGAAAGCACCATTCTTGATAAGGTGAAGGAGAAGTTTGTGTGCGCAGGGAATGATAATGTCTGACACCTTGGGAATACAACCACCAATAGAGTTAAATTGGCACATGCTAGTTTGAAAAATTGGTTGGCTAATAGCAAGGGTGACTTGTGTCGAGATTGGGACACCGTAAATTTCATGATCAAAAACCAACATAATGAAATACAAACCACTTTTGGTCGGAGCATTACGGTGTTGGAACATCGATTTAGGGAAAACATTCTTTTTTCTCAATTGATCGACAATGTGTCTCGGGCCGGATTAAACTATATTTTTCACGAGGCCAAACAAGGTGAAACTGTCGGTTCAGATATTGTAAAGTGTGGTTGAACTATTACTAGAACGTACGATCTCCCGTGTGCATGTGTTATTGCTAAAAAAGTGAGATTAGGTGAGCCAATAAGAATGGACGAAGTTATTCCTCGTTGGAAAAGACTTAGTTTTGATGATGATGGTTGCGTCGAAGGAGAAAAATTGAATATCTCTATTACTTCTGAATTAGAAGCGATATAAGAGAGATTTCCGAAGGCCGGTGACAACATGAAATTCCACATTAAAGAATAATTGCAGAAGATTAGATATCCTGAAATAACCGACATGAAACTGCTGTCTCAGCCGGTTAAGACAAAGGGTGCTCCAAAGAAATTGAAGCCTACACCGAATGAGAACTCGACTACGCAGTCTCCTTCTTATCGTGAGCATGTTGGTAAACTTTTTCCCGACTCACTGACTCCTAAATCTCAAAAATCTTTAAAAAATTCAAACAAAGGAGCTCGCATAAGCAAACCACCTCCGACACCTTCCATTAAAAATTCCAATCATCGAAGGGGTGCCTATTCCACCGAAAATTCCATTCATCGAAGAGATGCCGGTTTTTATGTGCCTTGGATGGGACCTTACGCATCGGTATCGAAATGGATGAAATTCCCATAAATGGGACGTCTTAATGCATGTGCATATGATATGGTGTGCATTAACTTGACGCGTTATGGTTTTTCGGAAAACTTTTCCCACCCCGCACCGCACCGCCTACAAATTCAAATGCTCGCATCATGTGTATTGGATGGCTTTCAAAAGCGAATCACTTTGTGCAAGTTTACTTGAAACCAGATGCCCCATACCACCTATGTCACTGGAATGGGCACTTCATCTCACCGAAGATGCCGAGACGTGGCCGAATATTTTTGTTGATAGGATACACGAATTTGAAATATTGAACAACATCGAGAAGGAAACGAATAAGGAAAAGTCAAAATTGGAACCACCAATAGATTTGGGTGGCGACAATTCTTTTGATGTATTTTCTAGTTTCAAAGTGTAATGTATGCACTCTATAACATTTTGATATAATAAATTTTTGTCAAGTATTAGTTTATGTGTTTTTGTGTTTTTCCTTCTACTGCTACTGCTATATTATTCTGGTCCGTTAAAAAAATAACAGGAAAACTTCTATAGATGTATCATGCATCTACAGAAGGCTCTGATTTTGAAAATTATGGGTTTTTTCCGTAGGTACATATAGGGAAGCAAAATATCTAAGATCCTTCCGCAGATATACCTACGAACGTTCTGTGACAGAGAATGTGTGGTCCATATTCACCAAAGTTTTCTATAAAGTTGAGGTTTCTAGTGTGTTGTATTACACACAAACACGAAAATTTCTCTATATATTTGTGTTCATGGCATCCCCTAGGCCATCATCATGGATGCAATCATCATCCAAGCGACCCGCTCCTGAACAAATTATTTTCAAAAGAGATGGGCATGTTGTTTTATCTCCTCTTAAACCTCCGATACAGATGAAATTTTGGCACATCCATTCCTTGGACCAACTAAAAAGGTTTCTAATGTCTTTGTAAGCGGGAGAATACAAACCTCGCGAAGTCATCAGAAGGATTCAGAGACTTAGAACAAAAACCTCACTTGAGACCAGAAAAAAGGAACGTTGGTGGAATGAAGTGGAAAACGACATTGATGTCATTCAAATAATGCATGGATCAGATGAAATTGTTTTAACTGTTGTAATTTCTTAGATGTAATATTTAATTTTCTACTGGAATTATCAATGTAATGTTGTTTTTAATCAATGAAGGTTGCTTTTCTCATTGCAAATGTTGTTTTTCTGGTTTACTGGTTATGAGTTTATTCCATAGATGTATCTGCGGCGTATTCTGTATGTGCATCTACAGGACGTTTTCACGCAAATTTAAAGAAAATGTACTTCCTGAGGTGCATTCACGGAAGCACCAGAGACATTATTGGAAGCACACATGGTGCTTAAGAAAACTAAGGGGTGTAGTAAGAGTTTTTCGAATTTTTTATATAATAAATATTTAATTTTTTTAATTATTAAAAACATGATAAAAAAAAATTCAATAATTAACGAAGTTTTAACACACTATAATATAAATGCATTTAATATTAATTTTAACAAAATATTGAAAAAAAGTGATAATTTATATGAATTTTTAAATTATATATTTGATAAATATTTTATAGATAATTAATATTTTTTATTAATTATAAAATATCCAAGAAATTTATATGTATATTATATTTGAATATAATTTTGTATATTGTGAAAATTTATATATATTTTATATAGGTTAAAGGTAGTACACTGACAGTGTAAAATAATTTTACACTGTCAACCAATCACGATCATATTAAGTGAAGATATCTTTTACATTACAAAATATCTTTTACTTATTGTATAAAATTTTAATTATTAAATTTATTATTTATTAGAACTTGTAGTTTTTGGTGCATAATACTAATAAGTGAAGATATCACGTCGACTCTTTATATATTGTTTGGACTATAATTTTAAAAATTAAGTAAATAACTTAAAATCATAGTTTTTAAAAACAACAATTTTTAAATTGCTATTTTATTTATTTTCTAATTATTTAATTTTAAACTTTGATTAATCTTGTGATTAAATTTTTTTTTATCAGAAGTAATTATTTAAATGAATATCAATAGAATAAATATATTTTTATCAGTTAACATCATTTTTATATTAAATTAATTTTGAATTTATAAAACAAAATTGCGGATTATTTTCACTTATTTAAATAAACACCAAAAACTTAAATATTATAAAATAACTTAATTATTTGAGAAAATCTATAACAGTCAAAATAATGAACCTACTTAAATTTATTATATTACTTTTTTTTTTATTACAAGGAGGGCCTAAGCCCAAACAAAACACACTACACACACAAGCTTAGGGTACAAGAAACCCCTTAAATCTTTCTCAAAATTCTCAGCAAGCTAATGAGGCATCTCATTGAACATCTTGAAACCGTAGCCAAGGTCCTTCCCATGAAGAGCTAAAAGATGTGCACAACCATTCACCTCTCGGTAAGCATGACGAACTTCAACCTTCTCCAACAAAAGCATCTCCTTATTGATGAACCGCGTCAAACTACAACTAATCACATGATCATTACGAGCCTTGGTACAAATCTCAACCGCTTCCTTCGAGTCTGACTCCACCACCACCTTCGAGAAGCCAAGCCTTCTCACCAATTTGATACCTTCTAAAATACCCCACAATTCTGCTCTAAGGGGGCTGCAAGAACCAACACCCTTAGCAAAACCACCACACCAAGAGCCTCTATCATCCCTAATAATCCCACCACAACCAGCACCCCCATGCAAAGAATGCGCCCCATCAACATTGATTTTCACAAACTCATGAATAGGAAGCTCCCATTTAAACTTCCTCTCCACCTTACTATGCTTCATAACTCCATGATTACACACAACAATATTATAATCTCTAATTTTGTTGTCAATAATATCCTGCAAATTAAAGGGTCTCACATAATTATCATCATGCAACTGCCTATTCCTCCACTCCCAAATAGAATGGCATTTTGTAGCCCAATATTGCTTCCAATCATAATCCATGGGCAGAACATGGCTATTGCTATCTCCCATATTCATCTCAATCCACTGCAGAAGATCAACCTTGAAAAACTCCCTACATAGAATAATCGGAATCTTATTCTTCCAAACTTCCTGGACCAGCTTACAATCTCGCAAAACATGTAACGAGTCTTCTTTATAATGACCACATAACCTACAACTAGCATTTCCCAAGCCAAACTTATTCAACCTATCTCCATTCAAAATTCTGTCATGCTGAACCAACCATATAAAGCACTTAACTCTTTCCGGAACCCGCAACCGCCAAATACTACGCCACCTCTCTCTTCCTATGGAATCATACCCCTCCTCTAAAAGCTGATAAATATTACTCACAGAAATATCACCATCATCAAGCATAGCAACGTCAAAAGTGTCCTCTCCATAGTTCATGGCTGGCGGATGAACAACAGCAATGCGGCTTTTAATCTCGCCAGGCAGCCACTCCATTAACTCCCAATTCCACTCTCCATTTGCCTCAACAAGATCGCAAACCCGAGCATCCTCAAGAGCAAGAGGAATACTCACAACACTATCCATAATAGACTCTCCTCTACTAATCCAGGGATCTCTCCAAGCATGAATGTTACTCCCATCCCCAATAATCCAATATCCTAGCTCCATTAAAGAGGAAGAAGTACTCGCAATAGACTTCCAAAGATTAGAGTCAGAAACTTTGGCCTGGATACCGTTAGTACAAGCAGACACCTTGTATTTACCTTTCAGCACTTTACACCATAGATCATCACTACCATTAAATATTTTCCCACCTAATTTCATGATGCACGCCTTATTCATCGTATCGAGCTTCCTCAAACCTAGCCCTCCATGATCCTTACTTGTAGAAACTTTTTTCCAGTTCACAGCATGATAATTCCGATGCACATCAGTATCCCCCCAGATGAAGGAGCGCTGCAGCTTATGAATATCCTTTATACAAGCTTTCGGTAGCATATTGGTCATCATTGAATAGGTCGGGATGGCTTCCATAACACTTTTGGTAAGAGTAACTCTACCAACAAAGGATAAATGTCTAGCTTTCCAACTTGTAAGCCTCTTCGAAATTTGATCCGTAATGTAACTAAAATCATTTCTCCGTAACGCTTCCCCTTTCAACGGAATACCAAGGTCCTTTTAATACACTCCATCTGAGCCTCAGAAGCTTCGCCGAAGATAAGCAAATCGTCTGCAAACATTAAATGAGTAATATCAACTCCATGAACACCAACCCTAAACGGCTTCCACTTTTTACCAATCACCTCATGCTCAATAAGATGAGATAACTTATCCATACATAAGACAAAGAGATAAGGAGAGATAGGATCTCCTTGTCGAATCCCTCGTTGCGGACGAAAGAAATCATTCCTATTACCATTCCAGTTCACATTAGTTTCTAAACTAGTCACTCCATGCATGATGATATCCACCATTTTCTTAGGCAGATTAATCTCTACTAAAATTCTCCAAATAAACTCCCAATTGAGTTTATCATAAGCTTTAGATAGATCAATCTTCATTGCAAAGAAACCTTTCTTTCCTTTCTTGTTCTTCATGCTATGAATTATCTCGTTCGCAATAATAATATTATCATGGATAGCCCTTCCCGGAACAAAACCTGACTGGAAAGGAGACACCAACTAAGGCATGTACGGTTTCAATCTTCCCACAAGAACTTTAGTAATAATTTTATACAGAGAATTACATAAGGAAATCGGCCTGAATTGAGTAACACGTTGAGGCTGATCTACTTTTGGGATGAGGCAAATATCTGTTTGATTAATTTCAGCAATAGTACTTGGGTTATTCCAAGTATTAACAACAAAATTACTAATCCCATCACCAACAACATCCCAAGACTTCTGATAAAATCCGGCTGGAAAACCATCAGGGCCAGGAGCTTTCCAAGGCTTCATCAAAAAAAGGGTTGTATTAAAATTAGTTGTTATTTTAATGGTTCAATTGAAATTCATTCATTTAAAAAAATTAGTTTAGACAGAGTATTAAAATGATTAATTGTTAAATTTTGGAGTCATTTTTATAATTTTATAAAATTTAAGCCCAAATTTTAAATTTAGAAAATAAGAACTAAATTTCAATTTTTAAAAATTTAAAGGAATTAATTTGTAAATTTTGAAAATTATTAAGGACAACTTTATAATTTTTGAAAAATTTTAAAGGTGTATATGTAAAAATAAAAAAATACGGGGACCAACTTCCAAAATTTAAAATAATAATAATATCCAATTTAAAATTCACAATCTCTAGAGTATAAGAGAAATTTCAAATCTTTTTATTTTAGATGTCATTATTAGAATATCAAATATTTACCATATCAATTATAATTATATTCGATATTTATGCATTGATGTCTTATATATATTAGAATATAAGAAATGTGTAGATCTAACGATTTTTGAGATATCGAACAATGCTTAAGTAATGGAATGTAATCAGTTGGTCGGGGAAGTCGGGTTGGTGAACTTAGATATTCTGGCTTCAATGAAGGCATTAATTGTCCTAATGGCGATGGAAAGACGATCATGGTACAACTTAATTAGAACATAATAGTTTATGTTTATGTTCTTCATGTTAGTCTATTTATCTTAGAGGGCTTAAGAGATTGTGACTTTGGAGAGAATTTGTGAGATCATTTTCTTCATAGTGGTTTTGATGCTTGTTGGGTTATCTTAAGAAGCAATAACTCTATCATATTTTGTACAAGATTCAAGTTGTATTTTTGTGTGATGGTTCATGGAACAATAATGTCTCGTCTTCTTATGGTGGTCATTTTCACGTATTAAATTAGTATGTCACATCGTAAAACTTATGTGTTGGCGAACCTAGGGTTCTTTGTTGACTTAAATTTCCAAGGTGGATCGATCATTAGAAATGTTTAATGTTACATGTGTTGTCCTAGCTGACGCTTGAGGTCCATCATCCATGATCTGTCCATTTACCACATGTAGAATAACGGTGAGGGAAAACCATCTTTCCTTGAGTTAGGTAAAGAGTTTCCTCTGCCCCACGTTTTTTTTATAGTGGGATGATGGGAACTACCACTAAATGAGCCCATATGATTTATATAAGTGCCTCAACATCCATGGTTAAAGGAGAGACAAAGGTTTCACGGAAACAATACAAGATATCTTACCATCATTACTTGAGCAAATCTTATTTCCTTTACTATTGTACTTTAGCCGCTACAAAGTTCTTTTAAAATTTGTTACATATAAATATAATTAAAATAAAAAAAAAAAAGAATTGTTATCATGAGTATTATTCTATTTATGGATTAAATGGCTTCAATCGAGACGACGTAACAAATACTCGACTTCAACATCTTTTGTCATGGGTATTATCCATTTTTTATACAAACTATAAACTATTGATGGATCAACCTTGTATTTTCCTTTGACATTAGGATCAAGGCTCACTTCTTGACCAAACACCATTGCCTTCTTTTCAACTCTCTTTAGAACCATCTTTTCTACTCTCTTATCTACCAACAATTTCATCAATGCTTCTCTGTCCTACAAAATCATATCATTTACAGTTTCAATTTTTACACAAAAAATAACAACTTAAAAAATAAGTAAAACTCTTAAAAAATGAGTATCCAAAAAAATTAGTATACAAACAAATATTTAGACAAATATTTTCTTCAATTTAGTGACCATGCATAATTATGGTTAAGGATTAGAGCATTATATGTACCTTGACACGAATTAAAGGCTTATAGTCACGAGGAGATTTTCTAAACTTTGTCTCAGCTACAAACTTTCCATAATGAATCCTTTTAGAGATGGCCTGGATATATTCAAAGAATAAGAAAAAATTGTCTCAAATCACACTTTTTCAACTATAGTCATAGATGATTTTACCTGCAATACTGTAAGATCGTTGGCCGCAGTTTGTGCATAATTGCCATCATCTCCAGAAGCAATAAAAAGTGGGAGTATATCGTTGAAATATATTTTTCTAATGTTCTTGTTTATGTTAATTGAAGCTGCTGCATGATGCAAAAACTAAAGACAAAGTTTAAGAGAGGTTATATTTTTCTAACTTATATCTCTTACAACAATTATATTTGCATCCATGAAACAAGAGTTTGGCTTAATTACCTTTGAGAAATTGTAATGTGGTATAATCGAAGGTGACAAATTTTCTTGATATGGATTTTCTTCGGGGTTCATGTATCTTCCTGTCTAACACGTAATAGTTTGTCATTTTGTATTATCTATATATTCAATAATATAAAGCGAAAAATGCAACAATTTATAACTATGTATTTATATTTGTATATAAGTCTCATTCGACTATAACATGTAATAAATGGTAAATCTCTCTCTCTCTCTCTCTCTATATATATATATATATATATATATATATATATATATATATATATATATATATATATATATATATATATATATATATATATATATATATATATATATATATATATATATAAATTAGTCTCCGTAATAGTATTATTAAACTGTTGATCTTTTCTCTCTCTCTTTGCAATGTGGTTTACAAAATATTTTCTAAGATGTTGGCTAATAGAATGAAAAGATGCTTGGAGAAATGCGTTTCGGAAGAACAAGAAGCTTTTGTCGAAGGTCGATCAATCCTTGATAACGCTTTGATTGCTATTGAGATTATTCATGCTTTTAAAAGGAAGGTTAAAGGGAATAAGACTCAACTAGCTCTCAAGATCGACATTAGTAAGGCTTACGATAGAGTGGACTGGGGATTCTTGAGTGGTGTGCTTAAGCAGATGGGTTTTGCGGAGAAGTGGATTCAGTGGATGATGATGTGTGTAACGTCGGTGCAATATTTTGTTCTTGTGAATTCAAAAAGTATTGGACCTATTAAATCAGGAAGAGGACTAAGGCAAGGGGACCCACTGTCCCCTTACCTATTTATTATTATAGCTGAAGGTCTTTCAGCCCTCATCAAAGAGGTGGTGGCTAAGGGAGATATCCATGGAGTTCAGATATGTAGAGGGGCACCTAGTGTGTCCCACCTACTTTTTGCTCACGATTGTTTTTTATTTTGCAGGTCCAATTTAGAGGAGGTGAGCCATCTTATGCAGTTACTAAATACTTATGCGAAGGCCTTTGGTCAGGAAATCAATATGACCAAATTAGAAGTGTACTTTAGTCGTAATCTGAACAAAGCTGCGCAAGAGGACCTTGCTCGCATAATGGGTGTTCGCCATGTATTAGGCACTGGGACGTTTTTGGGTCTTCCTTCTATGGTGGGAAGGAGTAAAAAAGCTACTTTTGCTTTTATAAAGGATCGTGTTTGGAAGAGAATTAACGCTTGGCGAGGTAGATCTTTATCCAAAGCGGGCAAAGAGGTTATGATTAAATCGGTCCTTCAATCAATTCCGACTTACATTATGAGTATATTTATCATCCCGGATGGGGTTGTTAAAGACATTGAGAAAATGTTGAATTCTTTTTGGTGGGAAGGTGGTAACAATAATAAGGAGATCAAGTGGATGGCGTGGGATAAATTATCTTGTAGTAAGAAGGAAGGAGGTTTGGGGTTTCGAGATTTTAGATCGTTTAATATGGCTATGGTAGCTAAACAGGGCTTGCATATTTTGACAAAACCTCATTCTCTTGTGTCTAGAATATTTAAAGCAAGGTGGAGCATAAGAGATGGAAGTCATATTAAGGCGATGAATGAACCTTGGCTTTGAGGGAAGGAAGTGAGATATTTAGATGGCCCTCAAAGACAAGTTACAAGAAGCATCCTTCAGGTTCCTTTGATCGAGGAAGTGAGAGAAGATCGTTTGATTTGGAAGGATGAGCAAAATGGGATGTATAGTGTGCGTTCTGGGTATAGACTTTGGAGGGAAGCCCAAGTAAAACATTTAACGGGAGGGGTAGAAAAGAATTGGTGTAGTCTTTGGAACATCAAAGCACCACCTCGGGTTAAGCATATTTTATGGAGGATCTGTAGAGGTTGCTTACTGACTAGGCTAAGACTCCAACAATTTCATATTCAAAGTCCGTCAGGGTGCCAGTTTTGTGAAGATAATATTGAAGATGATTGGCATGTGTTGTTTGGATGTAATGCTACTAAACAATGTTGGCGGGCAGCAGGTGCGGCTTGAGATATAGGTACTCAATCTATCTTAGAAGCGGAAGCCCTTGCTCTTAAAGAAGCAATCCAAGGGGCTATAATTTTGAATCTCTGGCATGTTATCTTTGAAAGTGACTCCCAAATGGTTGTTCAAACCCTTAAATCTAAGAATCTGGGTAGATCCAAGTTTAGTCTAATTATTTCTTCTTTACAATCCTTGTTGCTTTCTTATTCTAACTTTGAGGTAAAGTTTATTAAACGCCAAGCGAATTCGGTTGCCCACGTGTTAGCAAAGCCGGCTAATTCTTGGTCTAGACGTAGTAGTTTTCATTTGACACCTCCTTGTATTGAACATCTCTTGATTAATGATATGAATTAAGTTTGATTTTGTCAAAAAAACTATTGATCTCAATATCTTACCCTAATTAAAAATAAATAACTCATACAGTTAAGAGAAGCAATTATACCTTGGCTTGAATGTCCTCAGTTTGGCGTAGAATGAAATCAAACAAGGAACCATAAAAGTTGGGAATGGAAGAGTAGTTTTGTTGATAGGTAAGAGAATTGAGAGGAAACCTTGCTCTCTCAATCAAACTAAATATTATTGTATCTTCTTGTCTGATTAAAGACTCTCTCACTGATTCAAGTGTGCATTCATCTGCTTTTACTATTCTGTATCTTTCTATACAACTCACCAACATAATAACCATAACTAGAAATTGAAACATCTTATAACTGATAGCACAAATCCAACATATGGATGAACATTTGACAAGAGACCAGATTATATAATGAGGCAGTTTGTTTTAAATTTTAAAAAATGATTTTTTTTTTTTTAAAAATGTTTTTGATAAAAAGATTGAAATAGTAAAATTATTTTAAGATTTTTTTATAAAGTCAAAGATTTATTTTATTATCTAATAGCATAAATACACATATGTAAGATTAAAACAAAATCAAAATTAAAGAAAAAATTATTTTTTATAGAAAAGCGATTATTATATATCAATTAATATGATTTTTAAATAAATATTCAATTTAAGTCATTTTTTAAAATTTTAACATCTAAAACTAATTATAAGAAAATCATGAAACCTCTAAAATATTATTTTATGCAAATTATTAAAATTGTATTTTTATTTAAAGGTTTTTTTAGAAATTCTTTATATTTTTCTAAACAAAGATCATTTACATAAAAATTTTGAATCAAACGAATTCAATGTCTGCCAATTGAATTATTAATAAGGAAATAATAGATATTAGTATTGTATACATGATTGTTGAAGAGACAAATTGTAAATTTTATTAAAACTTAATATGGTGAATTAAACAGTACACTGCCCTTGTGATTTGACTAAAACAAATATTTTGACCATTTTTTCTAAAGTAATTTAATAATTGCATTTACTTTTATGTATTTTCTTTATTTCAGAATTTAAAAAATAATAAAGTGAATCCGCCACATTTTTTTTATTCTTCTTCAAATATTCATAATTAAATTAAATATTATAGATACATTAAATAAATTTTATAGTTGATTTTTTATATAATTAAAAGTTAACTTAGTAACTTTGACTCCGAGGTTAACCTAACTGTAAATTTCGCTTCTTGGGCTTCTGGCCCTCCATTTCAAAAAAAAAAAGTAAACATAGTAATGATGTAAATATTGCGGACTAATTTAATTAGGGTTAATAGTAGTTCAGCCCCCTGTAATATTAGCGAATTTTGTTTTTCCCCCCTCCCTACCTTTTGGCAACGGTTTTTTCAAAAAAACCGTTGCCAAAACCTGCCTTTGGCAACGGTAGGGGGTAAACCGAAACACGCTCATATTATAGGGGGTAAACTACTATTAACCCTTTTATAACAAAATGTTAAACTATTTTATATTTAAATATTATTATTACATTTTAATAAGTATTATATGAATATGATTTAATCGAGAGGCAACTTGTGATCCCGTTGTTAATATGCTATTGAAAATATTTAGTTTTTGGAGGCATATGTATACTAACTTGGGAGCCGAGTTATCTTACTTAATTATGTGTTAATGCTATTCATATCTTCTTCCTGTTTTATTTATTGCTAGTGAATGTTTGGGGGGAAATTGTTTTGATTCAAAGAAAATTTCTTTGGGAAAGTATGAAAGGAGACACTTAAGTCTCTTAAATGGGCAAATGTGTGTAAACCTAAGAGAAAATATGGTTTAAGAGTTAGGAATCTCCGATTTATAAACTAAGCTCTCTGAGTTAAATAAAGGTGGAGACTTATCTTTAGAGCCTCTGGTCTTTGGCGAGATATCTTGCTCGTTAGATATAGTGATATAATTGTCACCTCTTTTAAGAAAGGCAGGGGTAAAGTCTCGTGCTTCCAAAATGGTTCCTCCTCTAGTGGAAATGAGTTTCCTTTATTGGCTCAAATTTCTTTTTAGGCTTTTTAGATCTCTTTAACTGGTTTGTGGATGGAACTTTAAAGAAAGTGGATAGGGTTTTCGGCTTCTTTTTAGGCAGATCCTTGTGTTATTTACTATCTTTGATTTTCTTGAGGGGGTGTGGGAGAGATATATCGATGGGTAGATGAGATTCTTTGGATTTTAGGTGGAAAGTGTCGTTCTTCGTTCATGAGGAGCCAATTATTACAAACTTCCTTGCTCTCCTTCGGGGTCGTATTTTTTCCTTAGATAATGATCGATGGATTGGGATGTTTTCAAAGGACGATATATCTTTAGTGTCCTCTGCTTATCATGTTTTTCCATATATTTATAACTTTGTCTAGCTCTCATTCTTTCCTGCCAACCTGAATCTCCCCCTTGTTTGGTATAGTTGGACCCCATATAAGGTGATTGTTTTCTCTTGTCAATTTCCGCTTGATAGATTCCATTTACGAGAAAATTTGTTCAAGAGAAATGTGATTCTTGACCCTACTGGAGGTTTAATTTAGTCGGCTTCACATTTGTTCGTCACCTACAACTTAAATAATAGTGTTTAATATAATATCTTTAAGTGATTGGGGTGAGAAAGATCTCTTCCTCAGAATCCTAGTTTTCTTTTTGAAAGTTTTTTCTCTTTAGGCAATAGGTTGAAATATAAGAATGGTTTTGCCATGATTTGATATGTTATGATTTATACTATTTTGAAGGCTTAAATTGATACTACATTTTCTAATCATGTGACAAATGTGAAAGAAATGGAGGAAAGAAGTATCTTTTAGGTTTGGAAATGTTTTTTTTTTAGATAAAAGGAGAATTCACGCACCTTCTCAAACTGGCTTTAGAACCATATCATTTGGATTAATCAATAGCAGGTTGAGATTTCTTATTTGATCTAAAGTGCATACAACTTTCTCTTTTCTTTTTTTTAGAGTTATTTGTTCTAATGTTTATGGTTCAGCTGATTTGAAAGCTATTTTGGCTCCTTATTTTGATTTGGAGCATTGTAGGGGCTGAGTTGGTTTTTATGGTTTTACTCTTTATTGCATTTGTTGAGTTCTATTTTTTGTTATATTTTCATCTTATATTTTTTTTCTCACTTTTATGTGTTATCTTACGAGACGTCTTACTATTCGTTTATATTCCTTTATATTCTATCGTGATTTTTACCTCTTATTGTTATATATTTATTTTGCCATTAAAAAATAATAATTAATTACCAATTTTAGTTTTTTTTTCTTTTTAAATTATCAATGTGTTATATATAAATTTTCACTTAGCATAGTTAAATTTTGAATTTAAATGTAAAAACATACATTGTGAAGATTTCATCTAATACTTAGACAAGTTTATATAATATACTTATTATAAAATTACAACATGCAGCTCATATAAAATAAGATATTTTAATGATGAGGTACTCAACTAAGTATCGCTTGTGACTGTGAGACTCAACTAAGTCTCGCTTAGAGGATTCAGCCAAGTCTCGCCCGAATGGAACACTCAAGAACTAAAGGCATGAGCACAGCCTCAACAAGGCCCATCAAGAAGGTCTAAAGATGAGTCGAGAGTAAAAACAATTCGGCCTCTATGAGCTCTCGTGCTTGATGGGATTATGTAGTGATATAATTTGGAGAGACCTTGGGGCGAGGCGTGGGACATATTTTTGGCCTTTCGTTCTTCTCGAGTCGCCTTTGTATTGGTTCGAGCATCCTCTATCAGTTCGAGTACCTCTTGTTCAGATGTGTCGCATGAGTTTCCAATTTTCCAGTTCATAGCGCACAATCGTGTATAAAGCATATACTTAGTCAACAAATTTTACATAGGAATTCACGATACTTAATAACACCTCCTGGATTTCAGGGAATCAAACACTCATGCCTAAGAGTGGTTTCTAAATTATAAAGGACTTGGTTCATACCTATGTGCTATAAATACATCACTAACATCATAATAAAGGGGATAACCAATAACACCAAGGTCTAAACCTAGACAACATCCACTCACCTCACATGAGCTAGCTCTCCAGACCTTAACTACAATAAATCCTCTGACAATCCTTATATACCAGGGGTAATTAAGCATATTGTACTTTTATCTTGAACAATTGGCGCCCATCGTGGAGTCTCGACAAAACTAACTTAGGGCACCCTCATTGCATTCAACTGGAATACAGCCTTTGCGCTTATCCCACATCATGGCAAACAGGAAGATAGCTACTCCGACCAGCGAAGACTCTGACGGCTAGGAAAGTGTCATAGCGGAAACTCCCGCCGCTATGAGCAACCTTTGCTGTTAGAACCAAACTTTCGAAAATAACGTTCAACATATCCAACAACGTCAACAAAAGGACCGATATGGTGGATAAAATGAAAGCATTTGACCCCTAAACACTACCAAACGACATATGAGAGGCGTCCGTCCCCGAGAACTTTAAGCTATCATCGTTGGCTAACTTCGATGGATGTTATGACCCATATGGGCATATAGCCTCCATCAACACTCATATGACCATCATCTGAGCGCCTGACTCTTTAAAGTGAAACATTCAGATTGCTCTAAGATTGTACATGGGCCTTCCCATGCTCTCTGTCACTAGCTATTAAAACCTGGTGAAGAAACTAGTCTATCAATTCACCACAAACAGGAACCGAAAGCTAACCACCACCAGTTTTTTCAACATACGTCAAGGCCCATCATAGTCTTGAAGAGGATATCTCTCCCGCTTTAATAAAATGACCATCAGGGCGATCTATCCCAAACAAGAAATGTTCGTATGAGCATTTCAGAATAGGGTCAAGATGGGACACTTTAACGAATCCATCGCCCATAGATAAACAACAACGTTGGATGAGGTAGTGAACACAAGTAGAATGTTACATAAATGGCGAGGAAAGTAATGCTGAGAAGAAGGCCCATGAGGCAAAAAGACAGAAAAGAGAGAAAATTACCCAAGGAAGGAGAAGCGATTTGCAAACCCTAGAGAAGGAAGTTCGTGACAAAAATAAAAAGATGGTTCTTGTCTCCTTAAATAGGGAGGGAAACTAGGGGTTGTCAAAGGTCTTTAGGTTTCAAATAAGATGTGAAAGATTTTGCATGTTTCAACATGTTCCATAGGGAAAAGGCCAATTAGGTATCCTAAGGGTAAGTTATAACGCCCCAGACTGCTTTCAAGGTTACCAACTGACCTCACAAACCAACACAGGTCTTTTCAGCATGCTTTGTTCTTACTGACACGCTTTTGGAGAAACTTCCCAAAAGGTCACCCATCCAATTACTACACCAAGTCAAGCTCGTTTAACTATGAAGTTCTTATTTGTTAGGTTACCGAAAAGGAGATGCATCTTGTTGGTATAGGTAGTACCAATCAATCCTCAGAAACCCTCTCGTCCCAAAGTGAATTTGGTTTTTACCTAGAAGCTGCTAGGAGCCGCTCATTGTTATGTCTTATGCATCAGGGACAACTCCCAGCTTTTTTCGGCCTGGGGTGTTACATGTCCATTAACTTCTGCTTGGTTCATCTCCAAATCACAACGAGTTGGGAGAGGTATACTCTGATACAATTTGTAACACCTATATTGCTTTCAAGATTACCAACTGACTCATCCAAATACTACTCCAAGTCAAGCACATTTAACTATGAATTTCTTATTTGTCAGGTTACCAAAAAGAAGATGCATCTTGTTGGTATAGGTAGTACCAACCAATCCTTATAAGCATTCCTTTAACTATGCAATCTCATACCTGCTCGGCCTATGGATTCCACTCTTTCGATGTGAATTTGATTTTTGCCTAGAAGTTGCTAGGAGCCGCTCATTTCATGTCTTATGCACCGGCGACCACTCCTCGTCCTTGTCGATCTCAGGTGTTACATAAGTCATTATTGTTGTATTTAAATTCATCACACGCTTTCCCTCTAGCAGACGCTTCGACACTTTTCAATTGACACACCGTCACATAGACAAACACCTTTAAGGGATTCTAAGGGACTCAACTAAGTCCCACCTAAGGAGCTTAACTAAGCCTTGCCTGATGGACTCAACTAAGTCTCACTTGGGGGACTCATCTAAGTTTCTCGCGAGGGACTCAACCAAGTCTCCCCTTGAAGGAACATTCAAGACCTTGGGGCAAGAGCAAAGCCTCATCAAGGCTTATCATGATTCTACCTTCATGAACCCTCGTGCTTCTGGGACTATGTGGTGACATAGTTTAGAGCACTCTTGGGGTATAGGTGAGAAACACATTTTTGGCCTTTTAACCTTCTCGAATCGCCTTTGTATCGGTTCGAGCGCGCCCTTATCTAGGTTGCCCGAGTCACCAATTTTCTCATTCATAAAGTGTGACCGTGTGTAGAATGTTTACTGCGTCAACATGTGTTACATAGGAAGTCATGAGACTTAACCACATCTCGTGGATTTCAAAGAATCAAGCACCCATACTTAAAAGTGATTGCTAAATTATAGGAAACTCGGTTCAGACCCTACCTTAACTACCTTAAAACCTATGATAACTCTTGTCCATATGGGATTATAATTTCATCTTATACAAATATACATATTATAAAACTACAACAAGCAAATCATATAAAATGTGAGATTCTATATACACATTATTTTAATTGGCCAACATATTAGTACATATTTTGTTCCGAGGACTTATAATAATATCTCAAATGCAATAAATATTTCAAATCAATTAACAAAAATCACCCATTAGCATTAGTCACCATTCAATTTCTAAACTAAAATCTTAGTACACACTCAATTAAGCCATAATGTTAAGAAGATTTCAGGATTTTATATATTTTTTTCCTATATAAGTCTTTTAGTTTTTAAAATTTTATTAATTTCAAAACCCACTTGTAAGAATTAAACTAGTAATTCAACTCATCTCAAAAAACACATTTCCGATTTTACTTATACTAAGCAGAAAAAATAGCTAAAGATACACATGAAACAAATTGTTAAGGATCTAAACACAGATAGAGATGTGAACCGTGAACGTACAAAATAAGCACGGTAGAGAGAAGCACTTATACCTTGGCTTGAATGTCCTCAGTTTGGTGTAGAATGAAATCAAACAAAGAACCAGAAAAGTTGAGAACGGAAGAGTAGTTTTGTTGATAGGTAGGAGAATTGAGAGGAAACCTTGCTCTCTCAATCAAACTAAATATTATCGTATCTTCTTGTTGAATCAAAGACGCTCTCACTGATTCAAGTGTGTATTCATTTGCTTTCGCCATTCTGTGGGTAACCGTACAACTCACCAACATTGTTATTACAGCCACAACAACTAGAAATCGAAACATGGTGTTGTACTGTTGTTGCTGTTAGCACAAATCCAACACTGAGATGGATGGATGGACAAGACCAGATTATAATGCTCGCCAGCTGAAATGAAAATGGATGGAAAGTAATGTTTGGTGTGATAAGGAAATATATCACGTGTGTGCTTTTTTAGAAGATGCAAAATGTAACTTATGTTCAAATTAAATTATGGTCAAGTAAACGCTGCCTTTTTTTACTTTGACAGAAAAATACTGTCCTTTTGGATAATTTAGTAGCTAAAATCACATATTATCAAAAAGATTAAGAGTTATATTCTCACATGATTTTTCGTTTGTAGTTGAAAATTTTCATAATCACAAATTCCTAAGGTGGAACAAGAAATATGAAATTTCAAATGATTGAACTCTTTAAATGCATTAGTGAGAGTTTTTATCGGCATGTATATATATATATATATATATATATATATATATATATATATATATATATATATATATATATATATATATATATATATATATATATATATATATATATATATATATAAATATAAGGTTAGTATTCTAATGTCCAAGTTTTTGAAATTATAAAGATGAAGTTTGAGAGTGAGATAATACTTGAGTGGTGCATCATTGTGCTTATAGACGACAGATGGTTAAAACTACTTTCTTCTAACTATTGTAAATTGCAGCAAGTCATCCAATAAGATTAAACGGCGAATGATGCACTAATAGTGAGATTAAGTGTCTGACTTTTGGCAGGTCCCACCTGTTTCTTTGTTCGCTAAATAGATACCATAAATTGAGCTTCATAATTTGACCTTCTTCTTCAGGCATGTGGTCGGCCCGATATAGTTTTCCTCTAAGTCCTAGCTAATATTTGGTGAAGAATGATTGACATTGTCGGAACGCCTTCTAATGTCACCGTATTCGGCCCATGCAAGTTTTGTAGAGTTTGGAGAGTTGGGGCAAGTGGCCTCGAGAACAGGCACAGTATATGTATGTCTTATAGTTGCAACATTTTGTGAGCAAACTTGACATGTGACTCTAGGTCTGACGACATAAGTGACCTTTTTAGGGTACTTGAGTACCTAAGAAAATTCAGTTTCGATCAGGTTCGTTAATGGCATAGCCATGTTTCCCTACATCTTCTACTATTGATCGTGGGGTAGTCAATCAAGCAATATATTAAGATTCTATTGTGAACTTCATCTTCCTTCTACTTATGTAGCCTATGATGTTTTTGAGATCCTCTTGTTGCTCTTTCTATAATCGATTACATCTCGTGTTATAGTTTTTTTCCAATTACTGTTTTGAACCCTCTTGCGGCGTTGCAATGGTTTGAGTCACACACATCGACAATTTCCTTTCTTTAAAGGTAACAAAACATTTTTTCTTTTGTACTTATTTATTCCAGGGTCCTTTAGTAGTTATGGAAGAATCGAAAGGATATGTTGCTACCAAGAGTGGAAAGAAGGTGAGTAGTCTAGCAAAATCTTTTCCCTTTATGTGTTCAGGGGGTATAAGATTTGAATCTGGCATGTGGCCCTCTCCCTCCTACCTCCTAACATCGGTTCTGGTCCTTATTTGGCGGTGAGTTATTTGTCACACCTCTTCATCTAAGATTTCATTCTCATAATTAATGGAGGGCTAGACTCTGCTCTAGAGGTCGTTTAAGCTCCCAGCCCCTTTAAGTCCTAACTTTTTGAGAAACATCCCTCAGTCCTTTTCTTGAATATCCAACATTTCAGCCCATCATTAGTTCCTCCTACCTCTACGACCACCTTGGTGAATCGGTTTATGTACTCTCGTAGAATTTGCTTTTCCTTTTGTTGAATTCCATCATGAACAATTATTATCATGGGTTGCCATTTTCGGGTAGTGAATTGGGCAGTAAAAGAGTGACAAAGGTCTTTATAAGATTTTATGTGACCATTAGACAAGGTCTTGAACTGCGTCATAACGACTCCTTTAAGGTTCATAACAAACAATTTACATTTCATTATGTCTCAAGTGTGGTGATAATCAAGCATCATATTCATGTGTTCGATGTGCTCGTTTGGATTTCCAGTCTCGTTAAAGTTGTTCAACTTTAGGGATCTTTCTAGGAATTCAGGACCCGACTGTCGAGGATACCTCTAAAGAGCATATTCCTTTGTCGGTTAGGAACTTGTCTCCCGTCGTCATGTGTGTCTTCCCTCCGGGAATGGCGTTGTGGCAATTGGTGAAGATGACATACCCCAGGGGGAGGCTGGCTATCGATTCTTTCTCCGAAATTAGATAAAGGAAACATGCATTCTCGATACCAAAAATGCCCTAGAAAAATAGTAGATGCTCAACCTGTATAGGTCGTATCGACAAAGATTGGTTATGGTGTGGCTCTGCGATTTTTGTGTAATGCTAATTCATGCGGGAGTCTCCGAAAGAAGCGTATTCGAGGTTTTCTTTGATCCTAAGGAGTCTTTCGGCCAAGAAATATGCGTTCTGTTACTGTACCAAGTTATAGACGTTGTTAAGCGGCTCATTTTCTCCTTGCATGCCCAAGCTTTCTTAGAGTTGCATGAGGCTTTAGAACACCTATTCTTCATGCATCAATGGTTATGGTGGAGGATTTTGACCTTGTAACAACTGTTGAGAAGATTGAAAATTCATAAGGACCTAGAATGTGCAATGGCCAATAGTTGAAAGAACGAGATTCCGAGTGGTGAGAACAGAAGGAGAAGTCAATATGGCTGAATTTGTTTTTGTTATTGGAAGAGATTGAGCTTCCCTCAGTAGTGGCAACGGTATGTTGAGCGGGTGGTTGAGGGGACTTAGATGTTGCTATGGTTTACACCAGTCAATGAATACTTAGATAGAAAAAAGATCATTGAAGAAAACGAGAAGCGAAGAGAAAATGATTTTTACAGGAATTTAAGAGAATCAATAATCGTTCCCACTGACGACAACACAGTTGTGAGGTGGAACAAGAAATATGTAATTTCAAAGGAATGAGCTCTTCTAGTGCGGTGATGAGAGTTTCTGGTGCGGCAAAGCTAAGATAACTCAACACTATAACATCCAAGTCAATAAAATCAAATACTCCCTTTATCCCATATTATAAATAAATTTCACTTTTTAGGTTCATTGAATAATTATAATTTGGAATGGAGGGAGTACGTATAATTTTAGAGTGAGAGTGTGATAATATCTAAAATGGCACGTTGTTGGACTTATATATATTTATATTGCTTCAGCCTAACCCAATGTGAAATACGAAAAGTCGTCCAATTAGATAAAACACAAATAATACAGTAGCAATTAAGATCAATGGTCTGACATTTAACAAAATCCTGCCCATTTCATTATTCACGTAATTGAAACCACAAATCTAATTTGCTTCTTTGGGTCGATTACTTAATGTTCAATTATAAATAAAAAATTAATAAGTAGTTGTATTTTTTCTTATCATTATTATAAATAAAATTATTAATTTTTAGTCCTTGAAAAGTATATTTACTAACTAAAAAACTAATTTTATTATGATTATGACATGAGAGAATAATGGAATTTAATTGTGGCCGTTTGAATGGTCTTAAACCTTAATTAGTCTCTCCATATTTTTGAAAAGGCAAAAATAAATGAGAATGGTCAGAAGCTTAATGCAGCGGTCAAGAGCAATTACTCTGCTTCATTGCGTGTAGACCCCACACTCAAGGAACTAACCACCACAGACCACACCACTCCCTCTCCACATGTGGCTTTTATGGTTAAGAATTTTCTTGGTGAAGGATTCACGTGAATTTCAAGCATTTGGTTAATAACTAGAAATAAAATTTTAAAATACACCAATCACCGTCACCATATTTATTATGTCATACCTATATTAAGCATTTGTATAACTTCATATTCATAAAACTAATGTAATGAAATTTTCCAATTATTTTAAGAATTGAAGAGGATCCTCATTTTTTTTTTTGTTTGGGCCTTCTAAGCTGAAAATTAATATTTTTCCGTTTAAAATTATAGAAAAAAAATAAGTTTAAATTTGTGTTATTATTATAAACTTATTTGTGTTATTTTTGTGTTATGGTTAGTATTTCTTATATACCTTTTATTGAATTTAAAATATTTAATAGACATAGTTGATCCATTAACTATTAAAAAAATAATTAAGTAAATTTTTGTAATTTACATGAAATCTAACCCTAACTTTTATAATCTGATTGAAATTAGATAATTCTATTTATAAAAGTGATAGTAGGTAGTAATGATAATTTAGAAAAGATGTAAGATAAAATTGGAATCTCAAATTGATACTATTTGAGATTTACAAATCTAGTTATTTGGATGATTATTATAAATAAAAATAATAATATTTTTTTAAGGTAATTTAAAAATTTAATGGTGAATGAAAAATCCGCATCACTCGTGTATGTAAAACTAATCGTTGTGCAATCACAATAGTCAACTTAAATATAATATGAATCACTAATGATCATTGTTTGAGGTTTTACAAATAACGTCCATATGAAATTTTGCCCTTAATCCTCCACGATGTATTAGAGATTAACACTTTTAGAGCTATTTGTATATAGTTTTCTCCTTTGGACTTGGGACCTTCTTTTTACAAAAAAAAATAAATATAATTAATTTTATAAATTCGTATAAAATATAAGAAAAATTTATTTAATTATCCTTTTTATACTCCTATCTAATAAAAAATACAATTCACTATTGCATTAAATATTTTAAATTAAGTCAATGAAGACCAAAATTTGTATCGGTTTTTTTATACAATAATCAGTGTAGAATATATAAAAGTAGTATGTTTTTAGGTGAACACTTCTATCCAAGACCATAAAAATTTACACATAAGATCACATTTATTTCAATTACACACTTAAGCATAATTGTTGTGTTTCTTTCTATCTATGAGTTTATAACTTCTGATAAGACAGCTCAAAAAACTTTCTATAAGTTACATAATACTACTAGTACCAAATAGACCACCAAAAACTCGCTCAATTCAAAAGCATTCATTAGGGAGGAGATCTTTTAAGAGCAATTCAATTAATGTATATAGGAACTTTCTACAAATAGCTGCATTGAGTCAAAAACTTGAATTTGTGTTATTTTCTATATCCCGAGAAATTTCACACTGCAGACTAGAAATAGCTTACAGTCATCTATACAGTCTTAAAATTGAGTACCTAAATAACAAAATAAGTTGAGTACCTATAAACTATACTGCTCTCTTCAATTTCTATTGTTTTAGGAGTATTGGTTATCCCCAACCAATGATATTGAAAATCATGCTTCTAACCAAACCAAACCATTTACTCCAAAGACTAACAAAACAATTTGAATCTATAAAAAGAAGCAATATCATTAAACCACAGAGGCAGCAATAATATTTGGGTGCCTTAGTCAAATTCACATTTTTAAATGCTATCCTACAACTTCATTAAACTTCAAAGCAGCCTCCGGATCGAGTGGAAAAGTAAATCGAGAAGTTTCAGGAACATGGTACGGGATATGTCTTGCCATGTCTTCCCACCAAATACTCCTATTATCCTTCTCATTGAGCTTTTGCGTGGCATATTCTAACGCAGACTCCAGCTCTATTATACGTTCTTGAAGCCTTGCTTCAAGTAGTTCATGCAACCTTCTCTCCAATTCAACCGGAGAGACTCCAACTGAAGTATCATAACTTGCTTCTTGACGTTCCATTATTATTTCACCAAAACTCGAACTCTCGCTCTTTGAACTAGAGTCTTTAACAACAACCTGCCAATTCATACTTTCAGCCATTCTAGATTGTAACCAAAACTAACAACAAAGCAAAATACAAAAATTTTAATCAGCTAAGTTCCTAACAATTTACAAAAGGGACACCTTAAAGTCAAAGTCTAAAGAAAAACATCATATAGCCGCAAATTCTTAATACAATTTTCATAACTTGGGTTAGTCAAAATTCAAGAGCGGCCTCTTTTCTAGAAGTAGCCTCCTCTTGATACCAAAAGGGCATTACAGTGAAACTCCATTTAGATATTGCCTTTCAACCGATTCAAGAGACTATTTCAGAATCAACAGTAGAAAGGTTTATGTAACAGATAGCATTTCACAAAACTATAAACAGCCGAATACAATCATGAGAAGTCAAACTTCAAACAATTTACCTCAACTCTTTCTTGCTGTGCCTCTTCAAATGCAGCTTCTCCATCCAAATACACCTGCAACCGTTGCAACTCATATTCAAATTCCGCCTGAAGCTCATTAATCTCTTCTGCACATTCACCTTGTTCGCGAATATCATAGTCTAGAAAACCATCACAACCAGTATTCCCTTTCAACTCCGCCTGACAACATGATTTCTCCGAACCAACCGAAAGGTGACTGTTAGAGCAGGAAACTTCTTGAAAATCAGTAACAGAAACTTCAGCAAGAGCATCATCACATTCTTTCAATCGGTTAAGAAGTACGTCTTTACTTTGAAGTTCACCTTTCATATTTTGAAGGATTATTCCCATTTCTTTCCGCAGCTCAACCATCTTGCTAAGCTCATTTTTAGTTGCTGCAATCACATATAGCAATCCACAACCAACTCCTAGCTTAAAAGATGTATCATTCCAATTTAACTGTCCTGTAGAACACCAACAACAACAACACTATAAATTTAACCGCAGTAATTAGGTATCAATTGAAATCAAAAATTTCAAATTAATCGATGAAATTTCAAATAGAAAAAAAAAATACTCACTTGATTCCTCTTCGTTGCCTTTTAATTCAATCGTTATCGGCGTGGACGGCAACTTCTCTCGGCTTTTCAGAATTCGTCGATCTTTATTTGGCCGCAGCGCCGCCAGAAAAGAACCAAGAATTCGCCGAGGCGAAAAGCATTTGGTGGAACGATGAGAAAGATATGGCGGTTTTTTATGAACGGCGTCCATGGAGTTAACGGCGGCGGCGTCGTCTTCGGTGGCGAGAATATCGGCAAGGCGTAAAGGACGGTTATGGGAATATTGAGGGAAGTGAGAGTGATTGGAATTTAGGGATTTAAAGAAAAGGCACTTCATTGATCGTACGGTGTATTGAAATTGAAGGAACAGAGAGTATTAAATTTTGTATTGAATTGTGATTATGATGATGAAAGTGATCGATTCGGTTCAACTTCAAAAGGTTTAGGGGAGGCACTTTTTTGTTTTTGGAGGGAACTTTATGGTTCTTTCCTCTTTCTTGATAAACCTTACAGTTTTTTTTGTTTGTTTGACTAAAATTAAAGGATTAAGGCTTAAAAGCACACACTAAGCATGATTATTTGATTATTTGATTTTTTAATAGAATATTAGGTGAAAGAAGAATAAAATATAACACTTTCTTATTTTGTACTCGCCCATAGTATAATAATGTTATTTTATAATATTTATAACATATTTATTTTATATTTTTAAATTAATAATTTGGAAATTGAATTTTTTTGGACAAATCAATCATTAATACAGGAAAATTTCAAAGTGTGGATTGTTTTGAGTCCCTTGTTTTTTTTTTTTAATAACTATAACATGCGACCCCGGAGTTATAACTTATACATGACATTCTCCTTTTTTTTAATTTTTTATTTATTTTACAACTATCCCTTCTCAAAAGAATAAGACAATTTTCGAACCAAAATTTTGATAGTGCATATAAAATTTTTGGTATCACAAAAGTTTTCGATAGTTAATTTAAATTTTTTGGTACTTTATAAAATATATCAGAAATTTTAAAATTTACCAGTCCATACCAGAAATTTGGTGGACAATTGAAATTTTCGATAATGTATTTTGTCAATTTTTTTGGACGATTCGGATTTTTCCGACAGTTTTCTAGGGCTATGATTTCACCGACAATTTTGTGTGGTCTAAAATGAATCCAAGATTCTATAAATTGGGAAATATATTATAGAGAAAGACATCTAAAAAATGTCTCTTCCTCAATTTCTAATTAAGGCAGAAGTGTATTTCAACTGAAACAATCCTCCTGTTGAGTTCAAGCTTCTGGATGGCGCCTCATCTCTTACCAACTTGACAGATAAGTTAAACGAATTGCTGTCGGATACCGAGAACGGAAGGGTGAGAAAGATCAAGTTTCGTGAAGATCGAGTTGATAGTAATGGAATGGTGAAATACAACCTAATTGAATTGAAGACTGATGAAGACATGACGACCATGTGGAAATCATTTCGTTGTAGAATAACTAAGATGATGAAATGTCCAAACTCATCTGGTAGTAACTAGGTTTTCATGCTTAGTTATTTTTAATTTATGATTGTTGTACTTATTGTCTTGTGTTATGTTTATCTTCTAATCGAAAAAGTAATCGGCAAAATATTATGCAATAAAAGTATTATATTGTGAGAAGTAGTCTAAGTCACATAATATACAAAATATACAACTATAAAATCAAAATATCTAAATAGGACCCCCACAGGCTATGTGTGCAACCCGAGCTAATCTTGTGAAAACCTCAACATCCGGATTTACTAAACCCATGAGGCTATCCATAATAACGACGATCATCTGGAGACGCTCCTGATCATCTGAGCCTGGTGGAGGTGGTGGAGGCGGTGGAGGCGCTTCGTCTGCCGGTACCTCAGGATCAGAAACCTAGCAACAGAAAACCCTACAACATTGAAAGACCCTACAGTATGTGGTATGAGGTGAGGATGTGATATATTGAGATACCACTCCGGATAACCATCCTCACACTTCGAAGGGTGTTGGACAATCACTATGGGTGAACATGGGTTGGGTTAACCCACTAAACCCGGTTAAATCCACAAAAAAATCATAAAAACTAAAAACCCATTGAAAAATTTGGGTTTTTGGCAAAACCAGGCCTAAACTCAAAAAACCCACTGACCCACTAATCAAACATTTATTGTTACAATTTTAATAATTTTGATGAATAATAACTAAGTTGTTGCAATTTTATTCTCTTGAACATTTAATATTCTCCACCTACACAACATCCCTGCTCATCCATCCCCAAAATGATGTAGGTTTCATAAAGTTAAAGGACGCCACACGGAGGATTGCTATCGACCTAATTATGAAGTCAAGCAGTTGATCTAGGAGGGGCACCTCAAGAAGCCCCAAATCCAATAGAGAAAAAAGTCATCCACATGGGAGGACATCAAAGTCGTGCCCCACATGCTCAATACTGCAAGATTCACTGGAGACGCAGAGACTAGCTCAGCTCCACCTGTATAAGGTATGCCCGTTAGGAATTAAACATAGAAGACCTCTTCAAGGATCTAGATGAAGGCAACCTGAAGATGCCATAAACTGAAATCTCCTTCTTTGAGAAGGAGGCAGCTGACATCCACCTACACACTGACGATCTTGTGGTCATCGTTGTGAGGTGTGATGAATGGGAGATCATAAGAGTTCTCGTAAACCAAGGATCAATATTGGATTCTCCATGGAGCAAGTGCATGTGAAAGGCTACATAACTATAAGGACAACCTTTAGAGGGAAAGAGCATGCCAAGGAGATTAAGGCCATGTATATGATTATTGACGCCCCTTCTTTTTACAACATGATTATACAACGTATAACTTTTTATCAGTTGGGTGCCACCTTGTCCACTTTGTATTTGTGAATGAAATACCCACTATTTGGCGAACGAGTGGGAGTTATCCAAGGAGAACAAAAAATCGCAAGGATGTGTTACGTAGAGAGCTTCAAGCTCAAAAGGGTCTGGACTCTGGGCACAAACACCAGGAAAGTTGGATTCAGAATAAAGTTGCAAGGAGAAACTTGCAGAAGCGAAGAGTCTTCCCTTCAAATTGGAAAGGAGATTGAATAATAAAATCCTAGAGGGAATGCACACTCGTGCCACTTATTTTACCATCATTCATTTATTTCCTTTACCGCTATTTATTTCCTTTACTGCTATTTTTTATTAAGCGAGTATTATATCTCCGCTGCTTATAAGGACATGTTGTTTTTCTGGGGGCGCACTCTTTTCTCTCTTCTTTGTATGGAGCGAGGGTTTTTAATGAGGATAATCATTCTATTATTATTATTAAGAATCTGCATTGTTATCCTTTCTTTTTGTAGGAAACCTAAAGATTCTAAAAAGACCGCCCTCAAAGGCGATCAAAGCATTGGATTCTCATGAAGGATCCTTGTCGCCATTAAAGGAAATCAAACGCTGGATCCTCATAAAGGATCCTTGTTTCCCTGCGAGGTAATGCAAACGTGTTGGACTTCTACAAGAAGATCCTTTCTATCCCTCAGGATAATGGAAGTGTGTTGGACTTTCATAATAGGTTCCATGCCACCTCTAAAGGAAATAAAGTTATGTTGGACTTCCACTAGAAAATCTTTGCCACCTATCAAGACGATAAAAGTGTGTCAGACTTCTGCAGAAAGATCCTTGCTACCTCTCAAGGAAATACAAGTATATTGGGCTTCCACAAGAAGATCATGGTTTCCTCTCAAGGCAATACAAGTATTATGGACTTCCACGCGAAGATCCTTGCCGCCTCTCAAGTCAAGTGTGTTGGAATTTCACAAGAAGATAATTGCCTGCTCTCAAGTCAATACAAGTATGTTGGACTTCCACAAGATGATATTTTCTGCCTCTTTTAAGCCGTAAGTGCACAAAAAAGAAGTAGTATGGAAGATATTAAACCACAGAGGGAGATAGTATTTGATTATTAATATTTACTCTAGCGGTGTGAAGCTAATCCGATCAAAATATTGAGGTTTAAGTGCTGATGAATAAAATTAGCAAAAATAAAATACATGAACTCTTGTTGGTATAGGTAGTACCAATCAATCCTTATAAGCCTTTCTTCGACCATGTAGTTTCGTACATGCACAACCTTAGGATACCTCTCATTCCGATGTGAATTTGGTGATCACTCTCTGCCCTCTTCGGCCTCGGGTTTTGCAAGCTACTTGCATGAGAATGTCTGAAGTAACATGACAGAAGGACCGACTTCAACAAACTTGTTTCTCACTCAATCCGTTATTGGATTCAGAGTTCTTCATGACTGTGGACAGTATGTATAACGCTTTGCGACCGAAATGAGTCCAAAAAAATTCTCGCTTAACACTTCACGACAAGTTTGGGGATAACTGTTTTGGGTTGACCAAAGACCCAATAAGGAAGGTTCATTTATTATTCTAAAGAATGCCCAATAGTTATTTGATCCAAAAGTATATATGTTCTCACATGCACAAAATTCAAGGTACACTCACTTTTCATACTTTACTCTTCCCCTTTCAGACTCATTCATTGACTTAAATGTTGAAGTGTTAATCTTGCAAGTTCTCTCTCATGTTCCACTGCACCAGAGACTCACAATACCACATCAGAAATCACTACGCCAAATTTAAGCTGTAGCAGCGCAGCTACTAAAGCGCTTTTAGCAAAAGCGCTCTCGTAGGGTTCGTTAAAAACAAAATTAATAAACAAGGGAAAATGATCCAAAAAAATGCTCTGGTAGGGGGGGGGGGGGTATGAGAGCGCTTTTAAAAAGCGCTCTGGTAAGGGGGGGGGGGTATGAGAGCGCTTTTAAAAAGCGCTCTGGTAGGGGGGGTATGAGAGCGCTTTTCAAAAGCGCTCTGGTAGGGGGTGGGGTACAAGAGCGCTTTACCCTAAAAGCGCTGGTATAGCTACGTCTACTAAGGCGCTTTTCAAAAGCGCTTTCATAGCCTTTTTAAAATTAAAATTTTTAAAAACAAAATTCGTTTCATAATCCCTAATTCCTCATTTTTCTGCCATTCACGCTAACTGCCCAGAAAACCCATAAAAGCTTTCTCCCTCAATCGTTCACGAATTCAACTTGCATTCAACCATTCACGCATTCAACCCAGAAAAGCTATCTCCCTCAACCTTCGAATCTGCAGAAACTCCCTCAACCTTCGAATCTGCAGAAACTCCCAGAACCTTCGAGAGAAGACGAAGGAGATTTTGAAGTCGAGAGAAACCAATCTCCCACAGCTCTTCAATCTGTATATCACAAGGTTTTCCTTCTATATCTTACTTATTTTACTTTTCAATGGTGACAGTTGGACTTTGTGCATGGCTGAAGAGAAGAGAATCATTTATGTAGTGGCACTGTTATAATAGAGGTTCTTACTTGAAGTATAATAACAATTGCACAATTTTGGTCCCTATTATTTTCTCCCTGTTATCTGTATGAAATGATTCTATTTCTTTAGGCATTTTGTTTTGTGTTATGTGCATTCTTGATACTTGAATTGTCAGTGATTTTGTGTAGTTTTGGTTTTGTGGTTGGTTTATTCTAATTATGTGTGTTTATTATAAGTTATCGTGGAGAGTTTTGTTGAAATAGGTAGAAAGCAAATTGTGGACTTGTTATAAGTTGATCCTATAACCTTACTCAAAAAATGTTTATGCAAGTTGGTAAGATGAAATAAGTTATTCATAAGTCAATCCACAGTCCAAACACATTCTTAGTAAAAAAATGATTATAAGTCTCTGAAGAGATTTTGAAAAGGTTGAGGTAAAGAACCTGATTACAACTTATTCTAGTAAGGTTATTATTTAAAAGACTTGTCATTGCATGGTCTAGAAAACTCTGTAATTTTTTGTCGTTACTGAAATAGTACCTTGTAATCTATTTCGTATGGACCAAAGCTTGGAGAATATAGTATTCTGTTTCTGGGGCTGACATTTTTAGCTTGGAGAATATAGTATTCTGTTTCTGGGGTTGACATTGTTACTGCTGTTCTTTAAATTATCTTATCATGCTGAATTAGATTTTAAATCGTTTCTTTAGATAGATTTAGAAACCAATGTTAGTTGACTTTTTTTTTTTATTATCTGTTTAATTCTGTTAAAAAGCTTATGTGGCAGCTTGTATAGTTAACAAATTTAATTTTCAATCTAATTTCTGCTAATTTGATTCATGAACTAAGTCTAACAAATTAATTGTTGAGTCAAGTTTGAACTATGTTGTAGTAGTTAGAATTTCCCCTAGTTTTGTTGTTTAGTTTAAAAGTTCTAAAGATCTTAAGACGGATATTTGCAAAGAAATCTAGTTGAATTTGCCATGTTAGAATTTCCCCTAGTTTTGTTGTTTAGTTTAAAAGTGCTATTTGGAGAAGGTTGGTACTATTTTGTGCATGTTTTGTTTTGAGAATGTCTGTCTCCAAATGAATATTTTCCCTTCATTTTGCTCCAACAACCAAAGGTGAATAATAATGAAGAGTTAAAGCATTTCAATTTGTGTTTGCCTTTGCTATGCTAATCTACTATTGTTTCGTGTGTAGTGATGTATTTGTTAGTAGTGGTGTATTTAACTGCATCGTGTGTGTTTAATTTTACAGTTACTTTGACTCCTCTGGTTTCTACTTGTACAACGCCGATTCAAACCTACCCGTCTCCCACATCAAGTCTAACTCAGGTTACTATCCCTTTCTTCTTGCTTATAGTTTGTTGTTTTCTGCTTGTAATTTATTGTTTATGGTTCTATTTAATTTAAATTTAGTGTCTCTCAATCCATTTTTTGGTTTGTGGACTTATATTACCTTGAAATAAGGTAATGTCTTCTTTAAGAAATCGGGTATTCTGATTAGGTATTCTATTATGATGATAGCTATTTATTATCTTGACAGAATTCCTTAGTAACTGATAGAGAAACCAAGAAGCATTTGTTTAGCTTAATTAAGACATGGATAAGACATGGATGAATTCAAACCGATTGTCGAAAGAGTACGATAAAGGGGTATGGGAATTCGTTGAGTCTGCGGTTGCGCACTCCGAAGACCCACTTCGAATGCCGTGTCCTTGCTTGGGTTGCTGTTATGGGGGTAAGGTTGACGGGAATAAGTTGGCATCCCATTTACTACGGTTTGGAATTGATAGAAGTTATACATGTTGGACAATGCATGGTGAGAAAAGTAACGGGAATGCTGAGTCAAGTTGTAATAGGAAGTATGCTTCAAACGACGATTGCACAGACACATACGATTGCGATCGAGTCGAAGAGATTGCAGAAGCGCTTGAAGAAGATCTTGAGGATTGTACCAAAATGTTTGAGAGGTTGGTAAGCGATGCAGAGAAACCGTTGTATGATGGTTGTTCAAAATTCACAAGATTGTCTGCGGTGTTAAAGTTGTACAACTTAAAGGCGGACAATGGATGGTCGGATAAAAGTTTCACAGAGTTATTAGCCCTTATGAAAGATATGCTACCAAAGGATAATGTTCTTCCCAATCGAACGTATGAAGCCAAAAAGATGTTGTCCTCTATTGGCATGAGCTATGATAAGATACATGCATGTCCAAACGATTGCGTTTTGTTTCGAAACGAGTATGCAGCGTTGAATGAGTGTCCTAAATGTGGTGCCCCTCGATATAAGAAAAAGTTGTCTCCTGCTAAAGTCTTATGGTATTTTCCTATAATTCCGAGATTTAGACGCATGTATCGTAGTGAGACCGATTCAAGACACTTGACTTGGCATGCAGATGAAAGAATTATTGATGGAAAGTTGCGACATCCGGCAGACTCACCACAATGGATGAAAGTTGATACTGATTATCCTGAATTTGGAAAAGAAGCAAGAAACCTTCGGTTGTCATTGTCTACTGATGGAATGAACCCGCATGGTATTCAAAGTATCTCGCATAGCACATGGCCTGTGATTCTTATGATTTATAACCTACCTCCGTGGCTATGTATGAAGCGTAAGTACATGATGTTATCTATGCTAATTTCTGGGCCTAAACAACCAGGGAATGACATAGACGTATACTTGGCACCCTTAATCGAAGATTTGAAGTTTTTTTGGGAGAACGGTGTGGAGGTTTACGATGGGTATAGGAAGGAAAGTTTCAACTTGAAGGCGATGTTGTTTGGAACAATTAATGATTTTCCAGCATACGGAAATCTATCCGGTTACAGCAATAAAGGTCAAAAGGCGTGTCCTATTTGTGAAGATGAAACCGATACGACACGATTGGATCTTTGTCAGAAGAATGTCTTTCTCGGCCATCGTAGATTCTTAAATTCTAATCATCACTACCGTGGGTGGAGAAAAGCATTCAATGGAAAGGCCGAACATCGTACAGCCCCGCCTTTTTTGTCAGGTGATCAAATTTTTGAAAAGGTGAAAGATGTGAGCACTCAGTTTGGCAAGCCTTTTGCACATTCACTTGTCAAGGGTGGGTGGAAGAAGAAGTCAATTTTTTTTGAACTTCCATATTGGAAGTCGTTGTATGTAAGACATTTCCTGGATGTTATGCATATTGAAAAAAATGTATTTGACAGCGTCATAGGTACGTTACTCAATATACAAGGAAAGTCTAAGGATGGCCTTAACATAAGGAAGGACATGGTAAACATGGGAATGAGAACTGAATTGGGACCCGTGACGAAAGGAAGACGAACATATCTGCCACCTGCTGTTTACACTCTATCTAGAAAGGAGAAGAAAACATTATGTAAGTTCCTCAGTGAAGTTAAAGTTCCAGAAGGCTACTCTTCAGATATTAGAAGACTTGTGTCCATGAAAGACCTCAAGTTAAAGAGTTTGAAGACGCATGATTGCCATGTTATAATGGAACATTTTTTACCAATAGGTATACGTTCTATTCTGCCAGAAAAAGTAAGAAGCGCAATAACTAAGCTGTGTTTCTTATTCAAGTCAATTTGCAGTAAGGTGGTCGATCCCGCGATCTTACCAACATTGCAAAAAGAGATAGTTGTTACTTTATGTGATCTTGAAATATATTTTCCTCCCTCGTTTTTTGACATAATGGTTCATCTAGTCGTTCATCTTGTGAAAGAGACACAATTGTGCGGACCAGCTTATATGAGATGGATGTACCCTGCTGAACGTTATATGAAAATATTAAAAGGGTACGTGAAAAACAGAAGTCGACCGGAGGGTTGTATTGCCGAACGATACGTTGTTGAAGAAGCGGTTGAGTTTTGTACTGAATATCTGTCAAATGTTCAATCAATTGGACTCCCCAAATCTCATATTGTCGAAAAAAAAGAAGGAAAAAGGCTAATTGGAAATAAAGTTGTGACAGTATCAATGGTCGAACGGGATCAAGCGCACTTGTATGTTCTGCACAATGAGATTGAGGTTGAGCCGTATGTTGAAATGCACAAGGTTGTTCTCCGAGATTTAAATCCAAATAGAAATGAGAGCTGGATAGTACGAGAGCACAATCAAAGTTTCATACCGTGGTTTAGGGATCATATTTATTCAAAGTATCGTTCAGATCCTGCTTCAGTAACAGAAAGGTTGAGATGTTTAGCCTATGGTCCAAGTGTAATTGTGCTTTCTTATAGCGCATACGCAATTAATGAATACACATTTTATACCAAAGAACAGGATGATAAAAGTACTATGCAAAATAGTGGTGTTACCTTGGTAGCTGAAGCAATGCACATATCAAGTGCGAATGACTTAAATCCGAAATTTGCAAATTTGTCATATTTTGGGGTTATCGAGCGCATTTTGGTGTTTGATTACGCGAAGTTTTCAGATTCCTGTATTTGGTTGCAAGTGGGTTGAAAATAATAGTGGCATACGAATGGATAAGTCAGGATTTTTGCAAGTGGATCTCAATAGGGTAGGGTACAAAGATGAGCCTTTCATTATAGCCTCTCAAGCTAAACAAGTGTTCTATGTCAATGATCCGACAAGTACGAAATGGTCTATAGTGCTTTATCTAACAAAATAGTTGATGAAAACATTGAAGATCAAGGCGATATTGGTGTTGGCATTGAATCTTGTACAAGAAACGATCAAAATGATAATGAATCTTGTACTAGAAATGATCATAATGAGGGTATTTGGATCAATCCAACCGTCCGCGTTGTTAAGAGACGCGTAGAACACAATCCTACCAAGAAAAGAAAGAGAAGTTAGTGATAAAGGTAATAGTATACATATTCCGACTAATTTGCTTTATTCAATTTGTACCAATTGCTTTATTCAATAGTATAGTACTTATTCAATTTTGGTGCATATTCTCGTTTTGTACATAACTTTTGAACCATGTATCCGTTTGTCGACTTCTTTACATATAACTATACTATTTTGACGATTCCGGAGCTGCTCATGCACTTATCTTTACATTTCGGGACTGTTTTTTTATCGGTTTTGCTTCTGCCCGTAATCAAAAGTCGGGCTTAGGGTCTGAATTTCGGAAAACCGACTTTATTTTTGAGTCCGTGGGGACGTTTTACCATAGCCATGTAAATTTCGTTCAATTCCGACAACTTTCTTTTTTGACGCTTATTTTGATGTGTACCGATTTCGTTTCCGATTTACTTGTACATGCATGGTTTGACTTCCATTTGACTTGTATAGATTGTTAGCTTATTAATAGTGTACTAATATGCCTTAGTTTGTTTGATACAGGTTCAATGGCTCTGGATAGAGATGCTCCACCTGAAAACTCACAAGAAAGAGATGCTCAAGAAAGAGATGCTCCGGGTACAAATGCTCCACCTGATACTGAAGCAAAAGAAGTTGCACGAGGCATCACCATTATGAAGGGAATCATTCGACATAGAGACCAAGGATTAGTATACCATTTGAAATGGAATTCTGAAAACCAACCAATTGGTCCTAATTCTGCAAAGTTGACAAGCTATATTGGTACACTTGTTCGCATGCATATTCCAGTCTCCGTAGCTAAATGGAATCTGAAAAGCGAAGAGTTGGATGCGAAAAAAAAAAGCGATTTGGGACGAGCTTCAGGTATATATCATATATGGTTAATTGTTGTTATTATCTTGACGATAAATTGTTTAAATTACTTATACTAACACACTATGCGTATGTTTTTTTGCAGAGGACTTTTGAGATACCAGATGATCGTAGACGCTACATACTTAGTTTGGCCGGAAAAAGATATAGAGGGTGGAAAGCTTTTTTGACAAACACCTATTTTAAGGATAAAGATGGAAACTTTCTTGAAGAGGCACCGGGACGGCCAAAAAAGTATGAGATCTTCATTGATGAAAAAGATTAGGTTGAGTTTGTAAATCAAAGAGATGAAGATTTTCGGAAAAGGAGTGCCACGAATAGTGCGAGAGCATCCAAACCCGCGTATCCATACAAAAAAGGGCGTTTGGGATATGCACGCTTAGAGGATAAAATTGTAAGTAAATAGAAATGCGTTTTAATTAATTGTCTAAATGTGTTTTATTTGACGATTTTATCATTTGTGTCAATGCATAGTTAGAGGAGACTAAAAGTGAGGAAACTTCACTTCCTGTACATGTGTTGTGGAAGGAAGCTCGTGTGGGCAAGAATCAAGCTGTCGATCCCGATGTTCAGAGAGTTTATACTGAATGTGTAAGTATAATACTGTGTCTTTAATTAAATCAAATGTTTTTTAATATATAAATGATTTTTTATCTCCACTAATAATTATTGAAATGTAAATGAATTACAGGAGACCTTGTCGCAATCGGTGTCCACCGGTGAGGACCAGGATGATAGGAGCGTACTTAGTAGAGCACTAGATGCTCCTGAGTATCCCGGTCGGGTGAGGGGTAAGGGTCATGGTGTGACTCCAACCTCTTTTTACAAGCATCCTAGGAGAAGAAATCCTTCAAATGAAGAAGTGTTGCAAAAATTGCAGGAATTGCAAGCACAAGTCTCTGAATTGCAAAGAGATAAAGATATGTATATGAGAGAAAAGTGCAATACTGCATCGGTGAAAGAAACTAGTGATAAAGCTAGTTTCAACTGTCAAAGAAAACTTCCCGAGGTAATTATAAATTTCTTTTCCTTACAAATTGTTCTATTTTATTAACGATAATGACTTTATATTTACTATTGGTTTAGGGCATTTCTTCTTGCCAACTATACTTATTGTCACCGTCTTATCGCCTAGTTGGCAAGGGAAAAGTGCACAACACTGTGGGAGATTTACTTCACCATAGACCGCTCCCGGATGGACACCTGAAAGTATCAGTTGATGTTGTATTAGATCATGATGCGGTGCTACCGGTACCTGACATGGTCTCAGAGACAACATTGATGCGAGATGCAATAGGGTCATTTGTTGCACGGCCCTCGGAGCTCATTATCATTGGTGATGAGGTATATTCAAAACCATTATGAATCATTTAGTTTTCGAATGTCAATTTTGCACCGTTACGTTAATTATTTTTTACATTTTAATTTTAGACTGCTCCTACAAAACCCGCAATTAAGGGCAAAGGGATTTTACAGGAGGAGGAGTCTGTTGCATCACTAAAAGAGGTACATTTAAGGTGTTAATATATAATTTGAATCTAAAACTGCATGATTTTATATTTTATCGATCGTTATTTGATTTTTAGGCATCTGCTCGGGAGTCACAACAAGTGACACAGGTCGTTCGTAGCGTACCGCCTAAGGGTCTTTCGAAGCAAGCGGCAAAAAAAGGTGGTGCTTTTTTTCCTCGATACCGGACGACGCTCGGAACACTTGTTGATATGTCCGATTTGAAGGAAGGTGCTCTCCGTCAAATCAATATGGAGGAAGGTATCTTTGGTGTTGAATTCATTTCACATATTGCAATAGATGACTTGGAAGAGATTTTTACGCAAGAACAACTAGGCGTCGCTAATATGCACTCGTACATCCGGTAATATTCACTCATCCGATATATTATTTAATTAGTCGAACAATTTATTTACACATCATGTTTATTATGTTTTTCACTCATCCGCTAATATGTTTATAATGTTTTTATTTAAGGTTGTTACATGACAGAGTGTTGCGCGGGACTGCATTGTCAAACAGATTCCGTTTCGTGTCTTCCGCCCATTGCAGCGGAATGACAATTGCTTCGGAACCGGAATCAGTTAGACAGCGCTTAGTCAATAGATTCATGTCATCCGACAATACAGAAAGTCTGATTCTTTGGGCGTATAATACCCGACCAGTAGGGTTAGTTTCTCATTCTTGGTTCATTTAATCTTTGTTTCTTTTGCGTAGCAAAATTTTTATATAACCTATTGTTTTAATTTATAGAGCACACTGGTTGTTGCTTGCTATCAACCCGATAAGAAAAGTTGTATATTTTCTGAATTCGGTAGATGGTGAGTGGAGCAATTATCCGGCTATGAAGGAAATTATTGATTTGTAAGTGGGATCATTCTAAATATTCTTGTATATTTATATATTTAATTATTTGTGAGATTGATCTAAATATATGCTTTTATATTTTTGTTAGATCAATACAAGTGTTCCGAAGTCAACGAGACGCACAGGTATCCCGGACTAAATCAAACAACATTACTTGGATCAAAGTGCAGGTACATTATTTTTCACAATTTTGCTTATAATATTTATGCTACTTGATAAAACAAGACAACTATAATTTCTTATTTGTTTTTCTATGTAGTGTCCGATACAGCGGAACAGTTCAGACTGCGGATACTTTGTTTTGAGGTTTATGAAAGAAATCCTTCAAATGAATCAATTAGAGATTCCAATCACGGTATGGATTTATAACTTAATTAGATAACTTCTTATAATTTATTACATTTAACTAAATCATTCATATTATGTTTTTATTCTGTAGTACTTTGACGAATTCCGTGCTGTTTCTTACACGAAACTTAAGTTGGAAGAAATCAAAGAGGAATTGTGTCAATTTTATATTCATCAGCTATTCATGTAGTAGGATTTGTGTCGATTTGAAGAGAATATTATAATACTCCAGGATATATGGTTACTAACTTTGTTCATATTGTTGCCAATTAATATTTGAAGTATAATATTGTATGTTAGAGATTTAGTTTGATTGACATAATGATGTATATATATAATTTTGGATATTATAATGGTATTATATTAGTATATATATAGTCCTACCTATGGTTGAAAATATATCGTCGAAAATATATTACAGGTCGAAAATATTACAGGTTGAAAATATATTACAGGTCGATCTGGGAGGCTGAAATTATAGGCTGCACTTTAAAATATCTCATTTAGCAACGACAGCGCTTTCAAAAAGCGCTCTTAAAGGTCCACATACGAAAGCGCTTTGTTACAAAAAGCGCTGCCAAAGATTAAATAAAAGAAAGAAAAAAAAACGCAACCTACCAATAGTGGGGGGCTACCAGAGCGCTTTTTCCAGCAAAAGCGCTCTTATAGGGGGTCTACTAGAGCGCTTTTTCCAGAAAAAGCGCTCTTAGAGGGGGGTCTACCAGAGCGCTTTTTGTAAAAAGCGCTCTTATAGGGGGGTCTACCAAAGCGCTTTTTCTGGAAAAAGCGCTCTTATAGAGGGATCTACCAGAGCGCTTTTAAAAGCGCTTTCGTAGCCTACGCCAGCGCTGGCTTTGGCAGCGCTTTAAAGCGCTGTTAAAGGCCAAAAAAGCGCTTTTAAAGCCCACGCATGTTATAGTGAATCTAACATCACAATTTAAACATAATTCTGATTCCGATTGGAACAAATAGTAATTAAAAGCACTTATTTATTTAAATTGTGGAGATTAAACTAAAAGTTAAGATTGTAATAAAAATATTCAAAAAAAAAATAATAATCTTAACATAAATTTTATAAAAAAAAATTAGTAATTAAAAGCACTTATTTATTTAAATTGTGGAGACTAAACTAAAAGTTAAGATTGTAAAAATATTTAACTAGAAAAAATTAATAATCTTTGCATAAATTTTATAAAAAAAATGACCATATTATATATTAGATGATATAAGTATAAGTAGTCATATATAATGGATATATTTTCTAGATATTCACTTAATTTTATTTCACCAAAAAAAAGATACCCACTCCTCTTTCTCCTTTTTTTTTTTTAAAGGCCTCTTTCTACTTCAATGTTATTAGTACTAACCAAACTAGAAATAACCACGCAAAATAACAAAAAAGCCTATTGAAACAATAATATCCTACGAATTCCAATTCTAACGTTTTTCCACATCCAAACTTGTTCCAGAAATTGCCGAGGCAAGTGCTGTCCTAAAATTATGATCTCTTGTCAAAGAAGCTGTCAGTTGCTGAACTAACAACTGGTGTATAGACGACCTTTGAACACCATTGTCAACTAGTACTTTTCTTGGCAAGACCAAGTCATGCGTTGAAGCTAATGGAGAAGGAACAGAATTATATGTAGAGGCCTCACTTTGGTTTGACGATGTTTGTGCTTGCTGGTGATGTGCATGGTTGTGCTCTCCTTCGTATGTTGTCACTAACACGTTTGGATCTTCTACACTTCTCTGCACCTTCTTCTTCACAGGACAGCATGGAGCAAAAGAGCACTTGAAGTAAGCCCTAGGAGAGGGATTATCTCTTGTAACTTTCTGACCATATTTTCTCCATTGATATCCATCTCTCACATACTATATAACAAACAAGAATAATAAAAAATTAATCTTATTATTTAGTTCCGAGAATTAAATAAATCAAATTGTTTTATGAAATTCGTAGAAGAACTTACTAAGCTAGGGTTGGATGCATCTGTTCGAACAAGAACCTTAGAAATTTTCGGAGAAGAGTTATGTTGTTGGAATGTCTCCTCCTTAGTTGTAGTAGTGCAATTTTCAATGCACTCAACCTTTCTCTTCCTCGGCGTGATCACTGATTCATGATTCTTGAACTCGTTTAAATGCTTCTGCAACGCAATATAATTGTCGCACATGAGGTTTAACCTCTCAGTTAACTTCTTATTCTCATTACTTAGACGCTCCAGCTCTTCAACCAAAACCTTAGCAACCTGAATCATCTCAATCATAAGTTAATCTTTCAATATGATAGAAAATATAAATAAAACTATGTGCTTGTATAGTGTACTAACCATAGCAACATCTGTGTCTTGAGAAGGGACAAGGTTGAGGTTAAGAGAAGTATCAACGCACGTTGGTTCCATGTAGAAGGATAACGTTTGAGGTACACAAGTTAAATTTATGATGAATGGTTTTGAATTAGTTTTTGTGATATAAAACTATACTATATGAGAGGATGGAATTGTATAATTTATAATTTAGGTTGCTAAGGTTGCAAGTGAGAAATGGGAAAGAAGGAGGAAAGTGAGAAACAAGTCTCGTGCAATTAATTTCGTCCTTTTCTCTCTATATACGCGCATTTAACAGAGACACAAAAACAAAATAATTCTTTTATTTTTGTTTTCTTTAAATTATACGGTGGTATCAGGTATGTACCATGAATCTTCTATTTTTATCAATTTTAATAAAATAATTATTTTTATTAATATACAAAATTTAATAAAAAATTATAAATATTTATTTAAATTTCTAGAAGTTTATATTAGGCGCATTTTTTGTATTTGATTTAAGAGTTAAAAGGTAGTGCACTGACAGTGTAAAATAGTTTTACACTGTCATCCAATAGGAAATCATGAATGTGCCATGTCATTAAAGTTTTTTTTAAATAAAAGAATGTTTTAATTAAATGCATGGTGGTGATTGGTTGACAGTGTAAAAATATTTTACACTGTCGGTGCATGACCCCTTTTCTCTTGATTTAATACTAGAACTTATTATCTAATGAGTTTTAATAAAACTTTATATATATATATATATATATATATATATATATATATATATATATATTCATGATAAAGGATATTGAGTTGCTGGTCTTATCCTTAGTCAAGAAGAAAAAGGCAAGTTGATCAATGATTTCCCATTGACGGCAACATTTTTCTTCTTGTGATTGAACCATTGACGGTAACATTATCTCGTTGACTTCGCAATGTTGCATGCATTAAATATATAATGAGTGTAGATTTCTAAAATGCTTTTGATCTTTTACTTATTAAAAAATTGTTTTAAAATAAACTTTTTCTTAAAAAATTTAATGTAAATTTAATTATTTTTTAATTATATTATTAAATTAATAAATTTATATCAATTTAATAAACTTAATATTTTTTTAGTTATATTGTTTTAAAATTAATAATATTAAAAAAAATTATGGTCATAAATGAATAATGATGAACGTTTTGAGAGGAAAAATATGTTGTTATAAAAAAATTTTAGCTCGAGTTTAGTAGATTTATTGAATTATCAATATAAAATATATTTTAATGATTGAATGAGAATAGTGTTGGGTGTAAGGTTTTGGGTTGAGATGTAGTATTTTACTTTCTTTTGGTTTTAGAGTATTAATTTTATTGGTGCTCTCGACTCTTTCAAACTTCTCAACAGTGGTATTAGAGTCGTAGTTTAGCTTGATGGGGGAGTGAGAGCTGTATCTAATATTAGATCCTATTATTTGTTGTGAGACACTCACACTTGTATGGGAGAATGTTAGGTGCAAGTGTGAGTTGTTAAAATCTCACATCGTCTATAAATAAGTAAAATGTTGAATTTATAAGAGAGAAGACTTATTTACTTAACACATTAAAATTTTAGATTGAGATGTGTGTTTTCTTCTCTTATATCCCGAAGCTAAGCATTTGATGCTCTCGACTCCCGTGCTCCCAACAAATAGATTCATTTGTATTGTAAAGTTTTATTAGTGAAATTTGAAAGCTTCATTCGTTTTAATTTTAATTTTAATTATTCAATAAAGAATAATTGCATTTAAAGGTTAGGATGTGAACGAGACATTCTTCAGTGAAAAACTCACAGGAGAGGATATGTGTCAATTGAGATGAATTATAGGTTGTGAACTTGTGATGACTGATGAGTGGGTAATTATTGAACCTATAGAATGAGAAAATCATCAGAGAGAACCAGTTCATTGGAACCGGACTAATGGACGGTCGAAATGTTACTCGGTCTGGGAATGGATAACTTTTTATCTGATACCAAAAATAAATATTATATTGAATATTTATTAAATACTTTGTCGGATATCCAAAGTAACGGTCCGATTTTAATCCAAAAAAATAATTCATCACTGTTTCAGTCTAGTCTGAATTTAGTCGATTACTATTTCGGTCCGGTTTTCGGGATAACAAATATCTAGACTGAACCGGACCGATAATAGTCCTACTGATGAGATCTTAACGGTGATGATTGGAGGTGGTGTCAATGTGGGAAGAATAGAAGGTTAAGGAATGTTGTGCATTGCTAATTAGTTATGTTTTGCTAATAATGTTTTAGATAAATTGGATGTGGAACTTTTATTATAAAAAAAGTTTCTCTATCAAATGAGCATATCGATTATTATCAACCATAATTAAATCAAATCATTTGATGTATAAAGAGATTATTCGGAATAATATTATTTTTTCAAACATATCTCTCTTTATTTGAAAATTATTTAATAAGAAATTTTTGATTAGGGGTGTGCACGACTGGTTACTTTTAGAAATTAAAATATAATTATTTTTAAATTGGTTTGAATTTGTAACCATAATCATATTTTTATTAAAATTGATTATAAAATCAGTTATAAATTAGATTATGATTATATATAAAGTTTTAAAATAAATAAAAAATTAAAATTAAAATATTTTATTATTAAATTAAAAAATTTATATTAATTTTAGATTTTTTATGATAACTGAATTATAACTAAATCCAAAAATAATTTAATTGGTAGATAACCATTTAATCATATTTAGATTATATGAATGAATAACCAACTAATAATAATTAAATCGATTAATAATTATTTAATCATATCTAAATATTTAAAATAAATTTAAATTTAATTATAAATTTAGACCTCGTAACCAGATATTTTACACCCCTCGAAAAAAATAACTTAAGTCAATTGTGGCATTGAGTCTAACTTGTTTTTTTTTATACAGTACATACTTTCTTGGTCTTCTTAGTGGTTGACTTGACCATTCTCAACTAACTCAATTTATTAAGTTGTGAAACCTCCCAAGTCTATGGCTTATCTTGGACTTTTGTGTCCCAAGTTTACTCAAACCCCACGGATTCCCAAATTATACCAACAGTATTACCACTACTTTACAGAGTCCTCACTTTGTTATAGTAAACCAGAACGTGACTGGTTAGTTCATTGAGTATTTTTCTACTTTTGGTTTAACTAAAATTATTTTTAAGTTTTGAAGAATTGTCTTTATTAATTTTGTTTCTGAAAAGAGGTTGTTAATGTTGTTTAGTTTTAGAGATACTCTTACGTAGCAATCTACGCAAAGAAAATAGAATGATTGGCGTGTTCCCTAAATTCAAAACACGTCTAACACACGGAAAGCCCACTGAACTTCATGGGTAGTTTATTCAAGTGTATAACGTGAGGACTCGCTCACTGTTTTTATTTTATTTTATTTATAAAGAATGTATTACATTAACAAATATATATATATATATATATATAGAGAGAGAGAGAGAGCATGTAAGTGAGAATATATTATAATGAGAGATGAGAGGAACAAATATCAACCATTAGATTTATTAAGAGAGAGAAATTAATAACCACATTAATGTATTAACATTCTCTCTCTTGATGAATCCAATGGTTGATATTTGTTCCTCTCACCTCTCATTAAAAAATGCTCTCATATGAGAATGAGAGGTGACTTCTTTATATGAGAATGTGAGAATGAATCTGAATCATTGGATTTTAAAAAAAATGGTGCAGAATCATTGGATTTTAAAATAAATGGTGCAGATTATGTGTGAATCTTTTTTTCTCTCTCCTCCATTATTAAAATAAATTATGTAGATTCACACATAATCTCCACCATTTATTTTAAAATTCAATGGTTCAGATTCATTCTCACATTCTCATATAAATATGACATTCTTATATATATATATATATATATATATATATATATATATATATATATATAGGGATAGGATCAAATGACACCAAGGTGTCAAAGTTTAATTTGACACCAAATCTCAACCGTTAAAAGAATTGATTAAACTGTGATACTAAATAGCCTATTTTTTAGGAGAAAAATATGCTATATATATTTTTATTATTATTTTATTTCATTTAATATCACCGTTTGATCAATTCTTTTAACGGTTGAGATTTTGGTGTCAAGTTAAACTTTGACACCTTGGTGTCATTTGATCCTATCCCATATATATATATATATATATATATATATATATATATATATATATATATATATATATATATATATATATATATATATATATATATATATATATATATATATATATATATATATATATATATATATATATATATATATATATATATATATATATATATATATATATATATATATATATATATATATATATATAGGACGACTCAGGTGAGAACACTTGGTTATTATGAGAAATGAGAACAATGAATCACGACCATTAAATTTTGATTTTGTTGATTTTAATGAACTGGATTGATTTCTCTTTCTATGTTGATTTAAAATAAATATTAAGGATCCTAGAAAGAGAAACCAATTCAGTCCATTAAAATCAACAAAATCAAAATTTAATGGTCGTGATTCATTGTTCTCATTTCTCATAATAATCAAGTGTTCTCACCT